>NW_009649456.1:538756-606373 GCF_000708025.1 Charadrius vociferus | reverse complement strand
CCCCCTGCCAAAAACCTTGCCACTCAAACCCAGTTCAAACTATCAAACCAAAAGTATATTATTTGCACACCTCTAATGTTTACCAGGCCTTAAGTTCAGCTAAAGGATGTGATTTCAACTTTGTCTGTGTTTCTTCATCTACTGACAAAATACGCCTCTAAAGCATAGGAAGTATAGGTTTCTCTTAAAAGCTGTTACATTTCTTGGGTTTCACAGGCAAGGGTGTATTTCAGAAATTTAAGGTGACACTCAGTCCCAGGAAAACTTGCAGAACCCCTTGAAGTCAACTTAAGCTAAAGCAGAATGAATTTGTTGCAGAATTTTGTCCTGACAACTTGTCAGCAGAGGTAGCTTCAGTAATCGGTGTTAGTGATACTGCTAAACGAAAGAAGCAACTTTTTGACTATTTGTAAAATGAGTTTAAAAAGCTTAAATGATTATGGACAGTAAGGACTGTAGAAAAAGCATTGGTAGACCAGATTGAACTTTTATCACTTAGGTAGATCAGCATTTTTAATTCTCAGTTTCATCATGGGATTGAATCCCAGAAAGTTAGAAAGGATTTCTTTAGTTGGTGGAGTTACAGTCCTTATTCTTAATCATTGTCTGCTGTGCACTACCATATCTCTCAAATTCTCTTGCTTCTGTTTCACGATGTACAGGTTTTGAAAACAAAAATATTAGCACCTAATTGCTGGCTTTCCAAACTGATTAGGTAAAATCACGGGGTTTTTTTCTGTTTTTTTTTTTTCATTCTGAGACACACGTAGCTGGAATTACATAACTGTAATTCCTATTTGGCTCCTGAAAATGGAAAGATTAATGGAGTGACTTTGAGATGAACATATCTAAAGATTGAAGTGCCATGGAAGTCCAATGCTTCATAATTTTTCACTGAGTGAGTAGGCTCCTAGTTTAAGACCAGTAGCTGGCTGTCTACAGTCATGAACTCTGGCCCCTGAGCTTTACTGATGTGGTTCACTAGACCGTTGAAACTGGCTCCCACATGGGTGGTGTACAGGTAGAAGTGTGATGAGAAACGGGTACTGCTCTAGGTTCCAGCCAGGAAATAGGGAGAAGGAAGCACTAAACTCAGAGAAAGGCTCAAGCATTCCAGCTACCAGAAGAAGCCATTAAAGTATCAGAGTCACATACAGAGTAGTTAACTAGATCACTACACGTCATTCAGTGATGAGACAGGTACCAAGAAGTTAGAAATTAGACCTTTCACAAGAAGCCTATACCTTCACAGGCTTAGGGAATGTATATATGCAGAACAATGGATTAAAATTAGGGAATGTGAGAGGTCTCCACTTGTCCTGTTTTTTTATACACTCTCCTCCTCTCTATCGGTGTGTAAAAATGTGTTGTTTTTATATTTCATATAATTTATACTTATGGATTATATATTAAACTTATATATAAATTTATATTCCTTTTGTCTTCAGACTTGGACTCCAAGTTTTTCTGTATTTTCTGCTGACTACCAAATCTAGCTTGTGGTAGAAGCGGTACTCTCCACATGGCTGCCATAGAAGCATGACATCTCTTGAGGGGAGAGGAAGAAAGGGTAGGGGAAAAGGCAGAGTCTAGAAGAGATTCCAAGAAAGGTCTGGTGGGACTCCATTGCTAAAGTATTTCCAGTTGTCTCTTTCCTCACTTTGAAAGACCACCATACAGTGTGAGAATGTCTTATAGAGAACTGAGGTTTCGTTATACTTCTATTTGTTGTCTTATCATGGTTGTTCATACCTTATGCACCTTCCTGGACAAATGCTGCCATTTCATAAAAGCAAGTTCTGGAAAGCAGAAGAAACAAAAGAAGAAACAAAAAAGAGGTCCAAAACCATGCAGAATATATCAATCAAATGTCTACATTTTTAGAATTTTGGAAACTTACTGTGTTACAGTTTTAACTCAATAAGCTGTTAAGCATTAGAAATGCATTTATCCCAAAAAGTATACATATTGGTGACATTAAAAATGTTTTCATCAGTGGTCTTTAGGTCATATTCTTCATTTGGTTCCATCTGTAATGCATAAAATCAATAAAACTAAATACCAGGGTAACTTTGAAAGCGGGAGCATTTATCAACCAGACAAAGCACCTTTTTGATTTATAATCACCTAGAAGTCTAGTGAAGACAAAGAGTAATAAAGTGAGGAAATTTTTTTTTATATGATTACAAGAGACCAAGATAAAGGGGAAACGGGGGTAGAGATAATCTACTTCATGATGTGCTCTATGAAATTATTTTGAAAAAAACTATTTTCACTTTAAATTAAAATGAAAAAATATTTTGCAATAAGATGTACTACACAAAATGGTTTGGCAAAGGATCTCTGCAGAAGCTAATTTGCAATGAGAAAATTTGAGGCAGAATTATATAAAAAAAAGATTGCACAATTACTGAAAGAACAATGGAAAAATCACTAGGCAAAGAGAATTATGTAAGAACACAAAGTTTTCACTTGCTCAAAAGTCAGAGAAGTTAGACTTTCATCCTGTAGCTAAAAAAAAAACCCAAAATCCAAAACAAATGGCAGAGATAGGTCATAATATATCGGAGAAAGTGTGAAGAAAAGTTATATTGACAGAATTTCAATTAATGTTAATCATAAATGATTAAAATAAAAAAAGACAACCTGTTATTAATCATGTACCTATGTGCATATTTACTATGTATCTTTGTGGAAAATGTGTCTCTTGGTGTTTCCTTCTCCGAATATTGACATATATTTGTTATCCCTAACTAAACAATGCTATTCAGTTGTTATTTCTGTTACTGTTTCATGCATGTTACTGATCCTGGGCTGATACCAAAAGCACAGTTTTTTTCACTTAGACACCAATAATGGTGAAAGAGAAGATTCCTTTGCAATTCTTTTCAAATGATGTGACAGTGCTACCTTTTTTCCCCTTGTTTTCTAGCTGTATCTTCCTAATGACTATTCTGTAGTCCAGATGAGGACCCTGCAATTCAATACTTTATATCAACTCTGGAAACAAAACCTTTCTATTGACATTTTAGGCTTTTCTTCAGCTGTGAAGAAATCTAATTCTGTCCTATGTATTTTCTCTTGGTTCTTTATATAATTATTTGTAACTACAAAAAAAGTACAAATATATTTGGTATTTTTTATTTATGGTTTTGCAGTGTTAATGTTTAAATGATGCCATTTTTGCATCAAATAACTCACAAAACAATTTTTTTTACTGCTAACCCAATCCTAGATTCTATCTTACAATGATTATACCTCAATATTAGACCTGTCTGAGTTTGCTGCACTACACAAAATGTCAACAAAACAAAGAGGTAAGGGTTTTTAAGGAATAGGTCACATTCTTCCTAGGTTAAGGGAATTTTCTATTTTGGTTAATGAAGCCCAGTCTTTAAAGTACAGAGACCTTTTTATGAACTTAGAAATGTGTTGTATAATCCATACATTTTTCTTCTTCATCTCTGTTTTCTCTTCTGTCCTTCAACTATGTACTACAGTCATCTTACTTACTCATTAGAGGAAAAACCTCTTGTTTAAATCTAGGTATTCTTCATTTGGAATATCAGCGTATGCTATTTAATGTATAATTATACATGTTAATTTCCATAAACTCTAAAAAGGCTTATTTTTTTTAATATTTCTTTTTACCATTAATTCTAAAGGCATGTTACTGTCTTAGAATACTTTTACATGAAGATTCACTGAAATTAGTCAAAATAAAGGAAGTCTGCTATTAGGTATGAACAAGAATCACAAATCCAAGGTAAGATTAAAAAAGTAATTAACCACAGAAACGATGTAAAATATATGCATCATTAGTTATTTTAAATATTCATTTTAGTATTAAAAATAAAAAATGAAAAAGTAGGATTATTTTAAAGAATAGATATTTTGTTACCTGAAAATTTGCACTATCATTGCATCTTCCCCAAAGGATCTTTTTAAAAATAAAAATTCAAGAAAATAGGGTTGTAGCATAAAAATCCTGACAGAACCTTAAATACAGTGTTGCAACTGTCACAATAATATATGTGCAATGAACTACCAAAGGCAATAAAAGAAGCCACTAATATAAATTGTTTTAAAATGGGAGATAGGCAAGTATTTGGAAAAAGAAATATTATGGGGGCAGAAATGCTAAATCAATGCAAGGATGTGCAGTAAATGCCAAGTTACAGAGCTGTTATAAGATTCACTGCAAAATCTCAATGTATCTTTATTTTTCCTTAGAGCAAAATGAAGTTATTACCAGATTCCATGCCAAATCTTATGGATTGTCATAATAAAGTGATAACAAATTGACATTTAGTGTACCAAGTTATTGAATAGAGCTCCCACTTTCCTACACAAAATAAAATGTCTTATATTTTATGTTAATATCTTTCAATCTTTGAAAAAAGGTAGCTGTCTGATGTTTACTTCGTACAGCCCTGAACTGCAATATCAGAGCGTCTGATCTGGCCAGCAGAAAATATGTGAACAGTAAGCAATTCTACTTTGCTAATTTGCAGATCTTGAGTTTCAATGTTCAAATGTATTGCCTACAGAAAGAAAAATACTCATGGGCACATTTTGCAGTGCATTTCCCCTAAGCAAATGATGTAGAAATAAATATACCATTAGCTAAAAAAAGAAAAATGGAAGTTGTTCCTTTATATCTCACATGTCATATATAATATTGAATAGTGATCATAAATATATAAGTTTTTATTTAGAACAGCAAATCTGTTTTGAATAGTGCATTAATAAGGCTATAGCATATCCTAATGTAAGTAATTTTGATATTGTCCTCTTTTTTCTTATTTTACCTGTGCTTTTTGTTATTGGATTTTTTTCAGATCAGGTTGTTACACAAAGAGGAAGCCATGGCTATTAAGATGACTGAGGAATAGGCTTTTCTTATACTAAGAACTGACTACAAGGGTTTCACTTGTTTAGTTAGCAAAATAACAAGAGATCAAATGCTTACTGTTCATAAACACTTTCAAGGGGAAAAATTCCAAGGCTAAAGAAAAATCCCATAAGCTACGTAAGAAATGAATATATATTGCTAGCCAAAGAAAAAAATAAGTTGAAAGTTAACAGATTTCTTACTGTCAGACTGGTAAGGCACAGAACATCATTTTGATGTAAGGAGTGTAGTGGGAAAGGACAGGTGGAAAAGGAATAGAAGGAAAGTGCTACTGACAATGTGAGCAACATGAGTGAGAACTGTAATGACCAGGAAGGAATGTCCTGCCTTGTCCTGTCTTGTTATGACATGAATATGTTTCTTGAATCATCATTTACTAGTATGTGTGGATGCAATGGGGGGAGAGCCTTTGCCTCTAAAACGGCTGGTGAAGTGTACATAAGATATTTGGCTTGTGGAGATTGAAGGGACAGTATTTCCTACTACAGCTTCTTCCAGCTTCTCTTCTGTGAATTACCATGTTTCTAAGCTGACCTTGAGTCCCTCTGCAGGCGTGCAGCCAACCTATAGGGTTTTCCAGAATTTCAATACTTCAGAATATAATAATGGTGGTAATGAAAACTTTCTACAACCCTCAGTTCTGCAAATAGAAGAATAGTTCCTAGTTACATGACCTGGCACACATCCATATACCCTAAAGCCCTTTTCAGCACAAAACCACACTTGAATCCAGCAGGGTTTTGAAATGCAGAGAATTTTCACTGCATTTGATGGTGATCTGCTTCAGTTTCAACTAAATGAACCAACACCTAAAAGAGTAAATGTGACAATTTGGACAACATGTCAAATCTGAAACGCTACCAACAGGCTGAAGCGTACTTCTGACAGCAGAGGGTTGCAATAAACCTCACAGAACATGTTGAAATTTCCTGAATATCTGAATTCTCTTACTGGATCCCATGTGTTAAAATATAATGTGAGGAAAGCATAGGATCTATCTGGAGGCAGTAAAGATATACAAAAATCAATGACACTGTGGAGAATATACTGACATCAGAGAGACTATATTTATTCCCTGTTTCATTAAATGAACTCACTAAAGCCAGAAAGGAAGGGATGTATCTCTTTAGACATTTCAGGAGTTTTCACTAAAAAAAATATAAAGGAACGTCCATTCACTAGCTTTCTTAGTTGTCTTAAACACAATATACTCTCTAGATGACTCTTCAAATCACTTTCAGATATTTTTGCAAATTTTGTTTTAATAAGAAATTGACAGGGTGGGCTTCTGATACCAGAAACCATTTTTTCAGTGTCTCTGCCATCACATTACTGGCATACATTGCTTATAAGAAAGCAAGATTATCCTGAGACTGCTAAAGCTTGCATTTCCTTCACTGTAAGTTGAATCAAAAATGTCAAGCAAATGAGAGAATTATTTCCATGCCTCAGTTCCTATATTCACTTTGTAAAGATTATTCCAAGCTCCCCTAATTCAATGAATTCTAGCTAAAAGAAGATTTATTATTTCAGGCTGTTTTTTAGCCTCATCTATTTTCTACTGTGATTGTTCATTGCCTTTATAATAATCCAAGTATTCTGTTTGCAGCAGATTTACTCTGAATATGTAATTTTAAAATGGTAGGGATAGCATGAGCAAATAAACAGACCCAAGAGTATATGCTAGTTGAGTAAGCAAATTTCATGGTGATGACTTTTAGAAATCACTGAAGGTCCTTCTTAACTAAGAGTTCTTACTGATATCCTTAGAAGATCTGGTTATGGATGAGAGTCTCTGTCTTGCAGGTGATGAGTGTATAAAATAATTTCTATAGAAGTAATGTGTAGCATATTTGTGAAGAAATGACAATATACAAATATACATAGTGGTAAATGTAGACAGGATGGAAGGGCGAATCTAACTTTTTATTTATATTGTATGAAGACAATCAAGAGACACAGGTACTAGTTATAGTGAGAACCACAGTTATCATCAGCTTGATGAGGACATGCACTGTTTGAGAGCATTCCATTAGCTAATGTTTCTACTAAGCAGTCACTGTGGACTTCTGCTAACAGGTAAAATTTACATAGCTATGATAAAATTTGTTCTTGGTAAAAAATATGGTATGGTAAAAAATGTATGGTAAAAAATATGTATGGTAAAAAATACAGGCAGGTCTTGTCCTTAATGACTGCCTTCAATATTTGCTCTGCTGTATGCTGAAGTGGAAATAGAGCTGGCTTGAACTAAGGTGTTCTGTAAGTATGTCTAAAAATTGATATATTTGAGTAAAAAGGCTTATATTTACAGCAGATGATGTTTAATCAGGGGTAGTAATCGAAGATCTCTTCTAGGGTTTGCCAGTGGAAGTCATAAAACCAAGAAATTAAAATAAACTGTGGATTATGTGAGTATTCTTACATCTTTTTTCATGGAGAGGATAAAGCATTAATAATGCTGACATTTTGCATTGTAAAGCATATCTTTGTTGCAAGGTATCTTACAAAAATATATTTCATCCTTTTCAGGAAAAAAATATGGGAGCAGAGTTCATACTTTAATCGTGTGTATCGCTCCTTTACTTTTTTGTTTGTGCATTTTTAATTATAACAGCTGGAGACTAAAAAAATGAAAACTGAAATTCTGGAGACCACATAAGAGATTCAGAAACATGTATCTGTATGGACACTTAGTGTAGAATTTATCTGACTAAATATAAGAATGTTCTTTTCAACAAGTAACTTTCAGCTCCCTTTGTAATAAAAAAAAAAAAGACACGCTTCTCTGGTGAATGTTTCATCTCATCCCAATAAACACTTCCAAATTAACTCTAAATCTCCTAAATTGAGTCTATTTTGGGGTAGAAAGGAGATGAGTCATTTATTGACAAGGTTTACGAAAGGTACCCGAGACTGACTAGCTCAGATATAAATATCTTTACTTTGGGTGCATGCATTTGGTCAGATGAATCCTACCCCTTTTTATTTTTAAATCTTATCCTTAGTGATGTTGAATGAAACCCATTGTGGAAAAGTAGAACTGGATTTTTTATTTATTTATTTATTTTGTGTACTCATCTACTAAAATGAGCTTGATGATACAGAAATCTGACAGGATTGGCTGGCTGTGACAGCTGCTATGAATTAACTGTGGTTGGTGAAGCTCTTTTGCAAATCTTCTTACAGATACAATAGAGGGAAAGCCAGAACCTGCTGCAACAAACTAGAAAATATAACCTCTACTGTTGTTTGGGAATTTGTTTTTACAGTAGCTTAAGCTTCACAGTGACTTCAGTAATTTGCGTACTGAAAACAGAACAGGATCAAGAGGGAGCAATTACTTGTTGCATAGTGGAGAGAAAAAGATGGAAATGTTCCTAGTTTTGTCACAGGATTAATTCACCACTGAACACAAGAACATACACATCATTCCACATTCAGTGATGTGCTTCTATTGAACCAGGGGTAGTGTATAGTTCAGTTTTACAGGAACATCTAAATTGGGATGCGATCGGCAGGAAAGCAGCAGAAATGATCAGAAGGCTAGAAAAAATTACTTATGGAGAAAGATTGAAAAAGTAGCACTGTTAAGAGAAAAGAAGACTGAGGGCTGAACATGTTCATGGTTTTCAAATGAATGAAAGGCCACAGCAAGGAGACAGGGGAGAAACATTTCTGCTCCCTTTTCACTGTGAATCAAACAGAAGGTTTAAACAATAGGATTAGACTAAAGAGGTAATTTAGAGATTAGAATACAATTCTATATCGGTATGGATGGTTCAGCACTGCTTTTGGTGGTAAAACAAATTCTAACATCAGTATTTAGTCTTTTTAAAGTGTGTTTGAAACTTTTTTGCTGAGAATGACACAGATCAAGTTGATGATACACTGCAACAGTTAAATGTTCGAGAGCTTATTTTTCCATGGTTTTAATGTACTTCTCTAGAAACTATGAAACTGTTGGGTTTTTTTTCTCTTGTGCTCTATTTTAGTGTTCATCTGCCTTGTTTTGCCTCAGAATTCAAAGGTAGCTTATTTTATTCTTGTTTTAAGGTTAGTTTTCACTTTCTTACCTTCATAAATCTTACTGGTAGATTAATTCAGAGGTACAATAATATCAAGTCTTTTAATTGCTGTCCTGCAAAAGTTTCCCTTGGACATCTGACATAGTTTATGTTCTCTCATACTGCCTGTACTCCTCAGCTTTTATAAATATTTCTAGAGTATTTTAGTCATGAATGTCCTAGTTGATTTAATTTTTATGTTTACTTTTCTGCACTTTCTTCATCTTTTTAATCCACCTTGTTATATTGATTTGTTTTACCTCAGCAATTGCAATTTTTTTCTCTGTGATTAGTGATTCTAAATCAAAACAAACAGCAGTTCAGAATAAAATATTTATTGCACAAATGTATATTATTTCCACCAATCTTTAACTTCACATAGCCCTTTAAATCTGTCAGGAGAATCTTAAAATTCAAAGAAACATAACATTACAGATGTATGCCTGCCAACAAGAAAAGAAACCCATAAACTAACGCTGGAAGTTAAAAACACAAAGCTAAGAAGCTTATGGCGTGAAGTCCTTGCCACAATGAAATCGATAAAAGGTTTGCTCTTGGCTTTGTGGAGTCAGAGTTTGATTTACTATATTTTTAGTTTATGCTTGAATTTATCACCTAAATTCACGCTTATACAGTCGAACAGCACTTCTTTTAAGGCAACAGAATTACATGCCTGCTCAGGTTAGAGATTACGTCAACATCACCAGTTTTTAGTTACAGTTCATTAGCTCACCATTAAGTAACTTTTGCCACTTCACTTACAGGTTTGTTTTTAATGTTTTAGCCAATATTTAAGCATTTGTTAGAAAGAATTTCTCCCGCCGCACCAAAGACTTGAAGTTTTCTTTCCCCAATAAATCAGTCCTTTCTTAGGTCTAGGACAAAATCTGTACATGGGAAGAATCAAGTTAAATGTATAAACTAACAAGAAAGCATGTAATGTTAAAAATATCTGTTTAATGTATGGGAAAATTATAAAACAAAGACGAATCTAGAGCAGACAGGTGCATTAAATCCTCAGATATGTGGAGGAACTTCAAGTGCAAATTATTAGGAAGCTGTGACCAATGTGGAATTCTTTTTCCCTCACACCACTGACAAGCAGACACTGGTTGAGTGCTCAAATTACTAGCTACCGCTACCAGGTTTACTGAGTTTTATGCACAGAATAGATTAATTTTCCAGGACGTGAAAGTCCAACTCTAGGAGCTGGATCTATTTTATCCAAGGACATATCAAAAAAAATAATTATCACTGTAGCAGTCAGCCCCTGAATCACCCAGAGATGCAGTGGGATCTTTAAATTTAGATTTAATGACTTCTAATATGAGGATATGTCTTACACAAAAGTTATGGATTTGCTTCAGAAATTATCAGATGGAGTTCCTCACCCTGTACTTTCTACGGAAGCAGAATAAATTATCAATAACAGTGCTTATGGTTTAAAAGCCTGTGATTCAGAATCTTGTTTGTTTGTTTGCTTTGAAGAAGAAGGACAAATCAACACTAGGCAGCAATATCTAAAGTAGTTGGAAAATTTAACACCAAAAGAAATTACATGCAAAGGTTAATTTACACTATTGAAATAAATGAATGGCAATAAATTCTTTTTTTTTTTTTTTTTGGCAGGGTCTGGTGACTTCTCCCAATGATGAATTAGTGTAATTAAAGTAATGTATAGCTGATTCCAACAAAACACCGGTGTAAGCATTAGACTTCAAGAAAGGGCACTCGATATTTATGAAATCTGGGCTGAATGCAGTAAACCTACATACCCTGTGGACTTCCCATCCTTCTGTTAATCCTACTTACTGACTGTGTTCCCAGCTTGTTTGCTAAGTAATTTTGCCTGTTTTTTCTAAGTGATTCATGTTTTTCTACATGAAAAGAAAAGAAAAGAAAAGAAAAGAAAAGAAAAGAAAAGAAAAGAAAAGAAAAGAAAAGAAAAGAAAAGAAAAGAAAAGAAAAGAAAAAGAAAAGAAAAGAAAAGAAAAAGAAAAAGAATAAATCTGCTGATCTTTTCCTTTTTGCAACACGTACATGTTCCTGGGGCATAATGTTTGCTGCTTACTTAGAGAATGTCTGCCTCTGGTGTGGCCACTGTTCAGGAGTGGACACTGTAACAGAAGACTCCTAGTAACGCTACCTTCAGTAAAAGTTCCTGAGCGGAAAGATGGGTAGGATACTAATTTAGAAAGTTTGGAGCTACATTCTTGTCATCTTGTTAATTAAAAATGTGGTAGGGATTTTCTTTCCCCTGTTCTTTGAACAAAGTAAATGAACTAGACTATGGGCAGTTTTTCTCAGATTACACCTCATTTATTTGAGCCTGACACTATAATTTTGCTATTGGTTTACTAGATAAGAGGTTTGAAGTACTAAAACTATAAACAGTCTGAGTATAAGACAAAAAATAAGGCTTCCAAGGAAAATCTTTTTTTTTTTTTTTTCTTATGCTATTGTTCACATATGAGGGAGTCTTTTCAAGACAAGATATGCTGAACTTTTAATTGCCTTGGAGTGTTTCGATCAGTATTTCAACACCTATAACTGCAGCCCACAGCTGTGGTTACGGGCTTAGTGAAAATTGTTATTAAATTGAACTTTTGTAAAAAATATTAAGTTTTAAGGAAATCTGTGGTGTAATCATAACCTTAAATGAAAACAGTTTCACAAACTAAACAAATCCTCCTTCCCCATCAGTCCTGTAAAGCACTAACATTTGGGAAACTAAAATGTCAGTGAAGACCATCATTTCAGAGGAAACGAGTCACACTAAATCACTGACCTGTGGATTTCCTGGCAGCCATTTTGCTATTTTACTAGTTCCATCATTTATCAATTTCCAAGCTTTCTTTTTTTTTTTCCTTTTTTTGAAAAGTCAGTGACGTAAGCATCATATAAGGAGGAAAAGACAATAAATGATCTTTATAACTTTGGATTTGTTGAGCAGCTTCCAATCCTGTGTAGTACAGTATGTTCACAATCTTCAAAACAAACAGGAAGCCAAAAGAAGATGTAGGAAGTTTTGGAAACTCTTGCAGCTAAACAAAGAGAAAGAGAGCTACATGGTTCAATTGAGACAGTGGAATGTGTGTGTCTGAGACAAGCTCTTGAACACTTTTTAAAACAATCTGTATTCATCTCATCTTCACTGTAGATAGCAAGCTGTAAAAGACTTTTTACATTTTTTTTCTTTCTGTTAAACTTTTTACTTCAGCTATCAGAGATTACATTAATTCAAAGACTCCAAATTCATCAGCTTTTCTGTTATGTATCTTTCCAGGCTTCTAATAGTTCTATTTTTTGTTTGTCTCTTCCCTCCAGCTCCAGTTGGCTCCTTCAAGAATGCTGTCAACCACAGTGAAACTGTATTCAAGCAAAATATGTCCTGATAAGTTACCTCAAAATGCACCTTCATAGTAATTATTATGTAAATAACAAGCAGGGTCATATGGCTTAACCCCACAGCCAAAATTGGTCAGAATACAAATGAAGAGCAGAATGATGTGGACATCTTCCTGAAATGGAAAGGAAAATGAACAAATAGGTTAAACACATCCAAACTGTCAATTCATTTAATTTAGCGATAAACCTGAAATAGTAACTACTTCCATGTCAAGAACATTCACTGTTGCTGAAACTTGGCAGAACTTGCTAAACTTCTCTAGTTTGTGTGACCTATCCCGCAACCTTGACTTCTCTTAGTGCTTGGGAATTTGTCCATCAGTTCATCCTGGTCAAAACTGATTATTCTGGTTGCTGGTGACCACATTTCAAAGCCAAGCCTCACAGTGCAGTGGGGCTTGCATTAGGAATCGATGGAGTCAAGTTTTAGATGGTGAAGAAATACAGACTGAGTCTTTGATGTGGTTGTACAATACATGATGGATACTGCTACTGTAGTCTTCTCTATTTTCCCAGCAAACCATTTCACTCCGGGTGACATAATTTTTCCATGAGGATTCTCCTAGATTTTCTCTTGCAGCTATGATGGGAATTTTAGTACAGCATCCTTTTGACCTGATTTTTTTCTGGGTCTGACTGCTCTTTGCTTTTCTCTCCTCTAGCCCACTGCCACGTCATAGATTCAGCATTTCTGCAAATGTTTTCCAGCCTTTGGCTACTCGGTTTTCAGAGGATGTTGATGCAGAGTCTGTAAAACAAGGATGGGTAATCTAGAGGCAGCTTTTCTTCCATTTGACAAATGGCCAGGGTTGGACTCAGCCATGGCAGCTAAGACATGGCTGAGGCATTTTATACTTGCAGTCAGAGCTGTTGGTTTTGTACGTATCCACTAGTAACAGCCAGCACGAAAGGGCAGGAAACCAGGGCACCAACCTACCCTGTATGTCAATTTTCCTATGCTGCACTTAATCTAGGAGTGACCTCACAGCACTTCTGCTAAAAAACACATTAGTGGGAGAATCCAAATTAAAAAGAGGAAATTTGAATGCTTTGTGTAAAAACCCTTTTCATTGCTGGGTAACATGGATGTGATATTGTGCAAGATTATGGTGTTCAGCACACAAATTGTTAGTGCTGTTTCTAAACTCTTCAGAAGCTGAAGTAGTCTACATGGGTGTGCTTACAAGTCAGTGAGAATTATTTTCTGTATGTTAATGCTCACTTACGTAAAATTTAGATTTATTTGGATTGACAGCCATTAATAAAACAACAGCGTACAGCTTTGTGGCCCTATCTATCACCCTAAAATGCCCACCTCAAGACACAAAAAATGCATTAGGAACATTTACTGACAAGCAGAGAATTTGTGAATTAATTTTGAATTGATAAGAGAGGGCAAGACCACATTAAAAATTGGAAAGTAAGGAGGTTGTTGGTTTTCTGTTTTAAAGTTTCTGGTAATAAAATCAGAAGAACTCTATGCTAAAGAGCAAAACTGACCCTTTAGTTTAAGTGACAGAATCATGCAACTTCCACAATCTCAAAGTCTTGAGATAAGCAGGTTAGACGAGGAGCTCTTCTCCTTTCCTTTGGCAGCTGTATAGGGTTGGGTGAGTTGTCCCTCCACCCCATGCCAGATTCATTGCTCAGTGCTGGAATTTCCCTGATGGTCTGCAAACCCAGGACAGGGAAGCACAGTGGATATCGAGGCTGCAGCCAGCAGCTAAGAGCAGCCCCATTCCTTGAATATATAGGTATTTCTGAAGTGCCCCAGATTACCATGTTTTACCATATCCCTGAGCTAGTGATATAGGGTGGCCAGAACTGGAAGCAGTGTGGCTTCCTCAGAGTTTCGTTCTTAAGCTGTGTTGTAACAAGTAAACAAACCGTCTCATTTGAAACCAGCTTGAGGAATAGGTATAAACCATTTACAGACGTGTTTGGCTGCTGTCCTCTAAGGACTGTACCCTCCCTACAAGTACTCTAGGCAGTTGTCCAGTTTCTGTATGGCGTCATTGGTAATATAAACCCAGAGACTTATCTCTTGCCCCACCTTGCGTAGCCTGGTAGAGGAATGAAAGCATAAAACTTATATGGAGTAAGATAATAAATAAAAGAACACCTCTGTATGCTGCATGTAGGTATACACCAGGTAACACTTCTGTCATCTTAAAAATCATTTGAAGCACTTCATTAAATCTCAATTTGCTGTCTTGCATAGAAGAAGCTACTATTCTCTTACGAGTCTAAACAAGCTTAAGGAGGACTTTTTAAGTGAATAGGACTTCGAGCCTGAGGATACATAGACAGTCAAAGTCCTACAGAATTCAGTGACCTGCTTGAGGAATTTACAGCTAGTTTATCCGGAAAGACACATGCACTTGTGAATTGATTTTTTTTTTTTTTTTTCATTTTACAAAGAGATCTTAATTTCCTAGACTGTGGTCCTTGTGGCTTGATTTCTCTCTCTGGCATAGCTGAATTTCACTTTAGAGAGAAAAGAAAATTCCATTAGTAATGTTGAATTTTCACATTTGTCTTTACTCTTTTACTATGGGACAGTTCTGGAAAATACTTACAGAAAGACATTTTCATCTGCTGTTTTCTCTGAGTTTTGTGTTCACAATTAAGTTGATCCCATGTTACCTCTGATGACATCCATATCCAAGTGCTGTGGTGGTTTTTATAGTAAACTCGTGACCATGAGTTTCCTCAAAATCACAAGAAAAGCAAAGAAAAGCATAATCAAGTCTCATAGAAACAACAGGAATCACAGATTTTTGAGATCATCAGTGATACTCTGTGCTTTTAGGATGAGAAGATTTGGTTGTTTTGAAATGAATTATATGCCTTTGATAATTTGAGGATTGCCTTTTAAATGCCACTGGAACCATAACCGGACTAAATGGACCAAAATAATGAAAGATTGATAGAATTGCATCTGGGAGTAGCGCTTGCTGAACAGCTGTATGTGGATTCTTAATTTGTATTAGGCCAATGTCTATATAACCAAAACATTTGGTCAAAATATGAGAAAAATGGCATAAATTTTGTTTCTACCTTATTTTTCATTTAAGAACTCTCATTAATTAGTTTCTTATAAAAGGCACAGTGTTTTTTCCTTTAGATTTAATTACTGATTTCCCAAGATAACCCAGTAAAATATTTATCAGTTAAAGAAATAAATATTGTGATAACATTTTTATGGTGCAGAATTAATTACTCTTTAGTGTCCTCATAAACCTTGACTCTATGCCCAACACATGAAGAAGATGCAATATAAATAGACAGCCTATTATGCCTCATATCCTTTTAAAAGCATAACAGTTTCAAAAAATATTTTATGAGTCTTTGGGGACTGATGAAATTTATACAAACAAAATTTTTATTCTCGGTGCTGGTTAATGCCCTGTATTGGGGTTGCATGGCAAGGTTTTGGTAGTGGGGGAACTACAGGGGTCGTTTCTGTGAGAAGCTGCTAGAAGCTTCCCCAATTTCCAATAGAGCCAATGCCAGCTGGCTCCAAGACAGACCTGCTGCTGACCAAGGCTGATCCCATCAGCAATGGTGGTAAGACCTCTGTGATAACGTATTTAAGGGGGAGGGTGGGGAAGAGGGGGAAACCACAGCAGCAGCCAGAAGAGAGGAGTGAGAATGTGTGAGAGAAACAACTCTTTAGACACCAAGGTCAGTGAAGAAGGAGGGAGAAGAGATGCTTCAAGCACTGGAGCAGAGTTTCCCCTGCAGCCTGTGGTGAAGACCACCTGCAGCCTGTGGAGGTTAACGGTGGAGCAGATATACAGCTTCAGCCTGTGGAGGACCCATACTGGAGCAGGCTGATGCCCAAAGGAGACTGTGACCCCAAGGGAAGCCCTCACTCAAGTAGGTTCTTGTCAGGACCAGCAGCTCAGTGGAGAGAGGACCCCATGCTGGAGCAGGTTTGCTGTCAGGACTTTTGACCCCACGGGGACCCATGCTGGAGCAATCTGTTCTTCACACCATGGAAAGATTCATGTTGGAGAACTTTGTGAAGAACTGTTTCCCATGGGAGAGACCCCATGGGACTCATCATGCTCTTCCCCCATGCTGGAGCAGGGGAAGAGCATGATTAGTCCTCCCCTTGAGGAGTAAGGAGCAGTAGAAACAATGTGTGATGAACTGACCACAACCCCCACTCCTTGTCACACTGTGCTGCTTCGGGGGAGGGGCTAGAGAATTCGGGAGTGACATTGAAGCCAGGAAGAACTCATGGGGTAGGGGAGGGAAGTTGTTTTAAGATTTAGTTTTTATTTCTCATTCCCTACTTTGATTGGCTTGGTAATAAATTAATCTTCCCCAAGTTGACACTGGTTTACCCATGACATTAACTGCTGAGTGATGTCCTTGTCCTTATCTCAACCCACGAGTCTTTTGTCATGTTTTCTTTGTCGCGTTCAGCTGAGGAGAGGAGCGATAAAGCAGCTTTGGTGGGCATCTGGTGTCCAGCTGTGGCAACCCACCACACAGCCTCTTGCAGCGCTTCATATTTCTGTGGTTTGAGGAGAAATAGTTAGTGTTTAATTTACCAATTTTTTGCCATCTCACCGAGAAGAAAACATCTCACAGACACCCATGTCTGTTGAGGGTTCCAATATTAAGATGCACTTGAGCATACTGGCGAAATGGAAAGAAGTCAGTCCTTTAAATGGAAAGTCCTGGAGCAAACAGGCTTCCTCCTTTTTCAATAGCACGAAACTGAGAGTTTGAAAGACAAAGAATGGAAGCTAGAAATGTGGTATGCCAGAGCACAAACAGCCTGAAAATGAGGGTTTGTAAGCAAGGCTGGCAAGCAGCCTTCTGATTTTGCTTTGTCTCTTCTTTTCAGAGAGAAGAAACCGCTTAAAACAGCTCTCAGTGAGAGTCATGTGCTGCTCTTTCCTTGGAACAAAGGCATAGTGACTTATTTTGTGATGAGTGAAGAATTAAAAAAAAAAAATCAGAAACAAAGAAGTGTTGATGGGGAGTTTCTCATATACTCTCACTAAATCTGGGTGATTTTTTCAGGGAGGAATGTGAAGCTGTGTACCTGGACTCTACTGCTGAGGTAAAATGCAAGTGAAACACTCTTTACTGCTATGTATCGAAACATTCACTGATGTAATTAAATACTTGCAAAACTCATGAAAGATATATTTCTACGTAGCCTACACCTCACCGTTTGTGCTCATTTTGTTAGTGCATTCCTTTTCTTTCCAATTGCATTGGTCAAAAAGCTTACGAAAAATTAAAAAACACTGGTGTTTCTTCTACATTGAAATCTCACTGCTTAAAACATAAATCTCTATTAATTATTACCCACACTTTGCCTTTTCCATTTTTTTCTGTGACAGCTTTGACATATCACTGCAATAGGTGTAGCTGCATAAGCTTGAGAATATGGCACATTTAAAAGACGAAAACCAAGATAGCCAATGAGAAATTGCCTTCCAGGTACTGCTGCTGTTATTTGCATTTTAAGAGCCTAAGAATAACTCGTGCTTCCCCACAGGTGCCTTCCAGTGAGCAGGATTCAGTGTAGCCATTCAAAATAACCCTAACACTTTTGCTTGCAGAAAATTGTGGTTCGCCTATCGGTCTATTGCTTTTCAGTCTTTGAATAGAGGCCAGTTTTCACTGACATTGCTACAGAGCAGTCAAGAGGTGACTGCAACACATGGGGGATTCCCAAACTAACTACACTAGATATGCTAAGGCTGCGTCCATGCTGGTAAATTAAATATGCGTAGGAGGACACTGAAGCATGTCCGTTGATGTTTATTAGCCATCATCCTTCAGAACAGGCTGGCTGTACTCATGGGGATAGCCCAAGTGTGCTCTGAGTGCTGAAGCATGTCTGGCAATAGTTCATGTGACATGGAACAAAATCACACCTGGCAACGTCCTCATAGACAACTAAGTTTCAGTGGAGGGAACAGTGCCAAACACAATTACATTCACAAGTAGAGACGTATCTACAAAGACCAGGGCATAAAACCAAGGTGCACAAGCCTAGCCCAAACTGTGTGTACTTGCTTAGGTGACCAGATGCTTTAAGGTCTTCATAGTTCTGCTGCTCTTGACACCAAAGAGAAGTGAATGAAAAGTCTACAGTTATTTGAACTTTGCATATAGTAGTCCATATGGGGAAAAAAATAACACAATATATATTTTTTAATTCCAGTTTATCTACAGAAACATAAAATTCTGCTTATTAGCCATGTTTACTAAGCTTTCTATTCTAGAAAGAAATTCTTTAGCTGTAGTTCATCAACAACATATATTTAGCTTGGTTTGTACTATTGCTCTTGAGAAAGGTGTCATCATTCTAGAATAACTATGTTAAATGCAAACACTCACCTTTTCTTCACCTGTTAGTAAACATATATATCAGTAATAACTTTAACTGAAATTGATGTTTGCTTGAAGAGACCTCAGCCTCTTGAGTAAAAGGCATTAGAAAGAATCAGAACAAATGGAAGAAGTAAATTAACAGGTTCTGTTTCATTCCAAATAAGGTATTCATATCTCATGCAGTACTGTAGATATTGTAACTCCATTTTAAACAAGGTATTAATTACATAAATATTACCAAGTGTTGCCTATTAAGGATTAATTATATTTTTGTCAGTTTTTCTTTTTTTTTTTTGTGTACAGCCTGGAATTATCTTCATAGGCAGAGTTATTTTTTCATTATTTCTCTTTATTTTTCTTTTTTAATACTAATTTAGATTATGTTTGCCTAGACAGAATCTTGATGAAATAACATTGAATGAGTCAAGAGATGGAAAACCAAAACAATTCTGGAAAAGGACTTTAATTAGGCATTTAAGTCTTGATTGTTAATGGTTTTTTAGCTCCTGTACATGATGAACATTTTAGAGGAAATTATGTAGTGAGGACATATACCTCCATCCTTCCATTCAGCACAAAACACTTTACAGAATATACAACCTGTGTTTCCCATCACATTAGAATGAAATGTTGTAACGTATCTCTAATAAAATACCAGAAAAAATGTCATTTACAAATAAAATTTAAATATCTAAATAAAAAGGAAAGTGGACAACTCTTTTGTCCCTTCTGTATTCCGAAAGGTCATCTAAGCTCAAGATTGGTGCATCCCTAGGAGTAAGAAATCAAGCAAAGAAGGGAGGAAACCTTCATGGATGAGCAAGGAGCTTCTGGAAAAACTCAGATAGAAGAAGGCAGTTTACAGAGTGTGGAAAAAGGCACTGCCCACTTGGGAGGAGTATGGGGCCGTTGACAGGGTATGCAGGGATGCAACAAGGAAGGTTAAGACCATTTGGAATTAAACATGGCAAGGCATGTCAAGGACAATAAAAGGGCTTCTTCAAGTACATTTGTAGCAAAAGGAAGACTAGGGAAAATGTGGGGCCCCTGCTGAATGAGGTGGGTGTCCTGGTGACAGAGGATGCAGAGAAGGTGAAGTTTCTGAACTCCTTCTTTGCTTTAGTCTTTACTGCTAAGGCCAGCCCCGAGGAATCCCAGACCCTGGAGGTAAGAGGGAAAGCCTGGAAAAAGGAAGACTCCTCTGATCCTAGAGGATCAGGTTAGAGATCATTTAGGCAAACTCAACACTCACAAATCCATGGGTCCTGATGGGATGGACCTATGAGTGCTGAGGCAGCTGGTGGATGTTATTCCAAAGCAGCTGTCCATCATCTTTGAAAGGTCATGGAGAACAGGAGAGGTGCCTGAGGACTGGAGTTAATATCACACCAGTCTTCAAAAACAGCAAGGAGGACCCGGGAAACCACAGGCCAGTCAGCCTCACCTCTATCCCTGGAAAGGTGATGGAACAGCTCATTCTGGGTGTCATCTCTAAGCATGTAGAGGAAAAGAAGGTTGTCAGGACTGGTCAACATGGACTCACTGAGGGGAAACCAATCTGATAGCCTTCTATAATGGCACGACTGGCTGTGTGGATGAGTGGAGAACAGTGGATGTTGTCTACCTCGACTTCACCAAGGCTTTTGACATTGTCTCCCATAACAGCCTCATGGGTAAGCTGAGGAATTGTGGGTTAGATGAGTGGACAGTGAGGTGGATTGAGAATTGGCTGAATGGCAGAGCTCAGAGCGTTGTGATCAGCAGCACAGAGTCCAGCTGGAGGCCTGTAACTAGCAGTGTTCCCCTGGGGTCGGTACTGGGTCCAGTATTGTTCAACATATTCATCAATGGCCTGGATGAGGGGACAGAGTGTACTCTCAATAAGTTTGCTGATGATACAAAACTGGAAAGAGTGGCTGACACATCAGAAGGCTGTGGCGCCATCCATCGAGACCTGGACAGGTTAGAGAGTTGGGTGGAGAGGAACCTAATGATGTTCAACAAGGGTGAGAGTATGGTCTTACACTTAGGGAGGAATAACCCCATGCACTGGTACAGGTTAGGGGCTGACCTGCTGCAAAGCAGCTTTGCAGAGACGGACCTGGGAGTCCTGGTGGACAACAAGTTGACCATGAGGCAGCAATGTGCCCTTGTGGCCAAGAAGGCCATTGGTCTCCTGCGGTGCATTAAAAAAAGCATGGCCAGGAGGTCAAGGGATGTCATCCTCACCCTCTATTCACCCTCACCTCACTACATCCTCATCCTCACACTCTACCCTGGTAAGGCCACACCTGGAGTATTGTGTCCAGCCCTGGGCTCCCCATTTCAGGAAGGACAAGGAACTACTGGAGTCCAGTGGAAGGCTACAAAGATGCTCAAGGGAATGGCACACCTCTTTTATGAGGAAAGGCTGTGAGACCTGGGTCTGTTTAGCCTGAAGAGAAGACTGAGAGGGGTTCTTATCAATGCTTATAAATATCTAAAAAGTGAGTGTCAAAAGGATGTGGCCAGACTGTTTTCAGTGGTGCCTGGTGACAGGAGAAGGGGCAAAGGGCACAAACTGGAACACAGTTCTATCTCAACATGAGGAAAACCTTTACTTTGAGGGTGACAGATCACTGGAACAGGCTGCCCAGAGAGGTTGTGGAGTCTCCTTCTCTGGAGATATTCAAAACCCTCCTGGATGTGTTCCTGTCCAACCTGCTGTAGGTCAATCTGCTTTGGCAGGGGGGTTGGACTAGATGATGCCCAAAGTTCCCTTCCAACACCTACTATTCTGTAATTCTGTGATTATGAGTGCAGATCTTTCACAGCTGTGCTGTTGTCCAGAAACTGGAAGCACAAAATTTCACAGGCATAGGTAAAAGTAAATTTTTTATTCACAGTACTTTGAAGTACATAAAAGATACTTCCACAGCTGCTTTGTTTTACCAACTTAATTAAATATTCAAAATTCCATTTTCTGAGATTAAATCTTGTAACCTTTTTTATTAATAATAATTTTAGACAGATGACATCTGTGATTGAACTAGAATTACACATTTAAGTAAATTTATGCATATATTTAAGTATTCCAGAGATGTTCTGAAGGTCTTGTTGTAGTTTAAATTACACAATAGTTACCTATAGATTCTCCATGCTTCAGAGGTGCCCTTCTTTGAAAGAACAAGAGATCCGTTCAATCATAGCAGGCTATGAAAAACATAGCATATGAAACCAGAAAAATTGGTCTTACAATTTTTTCATTGTCTGCAACTGAACATTTGAATATAAAAATTTATTTTGTCTTCCTTTAATTGTATTTTTGGCTGATTTTACCCCAGCTGTTCATATGAGATTAAGGCATGAACCTGATCCATTTGAATAAATATTTATACTTTCTAATAGTTCATATATATAGCTGAGTTAAAGTAAGTATAAAAAGTCCTTATGCCATTGTTATAACATGGACACCACTAAACGTGGTCAGAGGAATGAGAAATAACTGTATAAGTACAATGGGGAAGAAAACCAGACTTTTGTTGATCTGGCTGTTTTGTTGATGTCAATGGCTCACAGTGGGTTGGAAAGATCAGCCACATGCCTGAACTCTTCCAGATGAGAGAGCTGGACTCAGACTAGGGCTTTCTGTGGGCCAGCAGTGCTAAGGAGGTTGGAGTACTGAACTGCCATTTGCAAAGGTCAGCTTCTCTCGTAGAGCACCACAGCACCTAACGTGAGTTGGCTGAATCCACCATGTAGGAAGGGCATGACTTCTTACATATTAATACACATTGAGAATGATATGACCTCCCTAACTAGCAGGAGTAGTGGAAGAAAAAAAGGAGCCTTAAACATTTACGTTCGTCAAATTTTATTGTAGTGTGACTTAACACCACAGGAGACATTAAAATCAAGGGGTACAATGAAATTGCCAAGTGGATCAGTCAGGGATATTAAACTTTTTATAGTAAAAGAACCAACAGCCACATAATTTCTAAATTATACTTTGCCCAGGTGAACAGGCAGGACATAACTTTATAACTTGTACATCACAAGTTCAGCAGGAATGATACAATTTGTGGTTGCCCTGCTAAGGATAGGTGACCTTCCTCTTTCTTCAGGCTCGACTCTAGGTTTCCCCAGAGTCTGAGGCATTGGGTCTTATAAAATAATTAATTTAATTGAAAGGTACAGCAGCAAGGACAGCCTGGGCTAGGTGCCTCCAAAGAGAGGGACCCTGAACAAAGATATCCCTGGGCAATTTCACCCTGTGATCTATACACCGGCCCCTCGTGCTCTTCATGCGCTGTCCATACATCTTTTAGTCCAATGGTGATTTTTGGTTTGGGATCTTCTAACGTGTTATTGGATTCTTTTTCTGTGTCCAGGGAGGCTCTTATCTTGTTGATTTTCAGTTTCAGCCAAGGGTTGGAGACTCCTTATTTTCTGGTTTACACTCCTTGTGCACCTGCACTCACTGGCAGAACATGGAGGACTGAAGAGTCCCAGACTTGGGAAAAATACTACCAAAACATCAGTGTGATATCAAAAGACTTTCCCATACTAAAACCCTAAACACAGCATTGCACCAGCTGCTAGGAAAATTACTAAGAAAAGTAAGTCTATCACGGCCTAAAGGCTTCAGCAAATCTAGCTACTCATGTTAAGTAAAGCTAGGCAAACAGCATAAATCACACAATTTTATAATCCTAAGTAATTGATTCTAATTAAAACTTACTTATTTATGCTAAATAATTAATATCCCTCAAAAGTTCATAAACAATTTAAAACAACAGATTGACACACTTTCTCAAGTATTGCAAGTAAAGCACTCTGTGATAAATTGTTTAATTATTTCATTTTTAAGACTTGTTTTCCAGTTACTTACAGGCTTACTGTGTTTACTTTTGTTGAGAAAGAGATCAGGATGCTTTTCTAAGTTTTTATTCATGGTGGTTAATTAGAAATAAAATCTTTTGAGAGTGTACAGAAAAGCATTATTAATAATGTCTTTGATATAATGATGATATTTTGTCTATGTCTTCATGTATTCCTTTCTTCAAATCTCTTGGCTTTGCTCTTCTTTCATATTATTTTCTAATTTTGAAAGGGCTTTTCACCTTTCACCATCTAAATGTTTTGTTTCTGATTTATTAGCTACTTTTAAAAGCAATCTTTTTGTAATAATTTCAGTACATACCTGATGACTCATTCTGCTTTGTCTCATATTTTAAGTACAAAATTTTATCTACCCAAGTCAGACGGCAGCTGGTGTCACATATCATGGATGTTAAGCACAAAACAGAACTGGCAATATGTAAGAAAGACATAATTAACAAAAATGAGTTGAAATATTGCAACTGTGTTCAGTGGCAATCAGAAGAGACCTATGAATATAACAAAGCTAGTTACACTACAGAACACAAGTGTTCTCTTTTGTTTGTTTATCTTTTTGATGTTCTAAATTGAAGATAATCTGTACTGCAAAACCAAGATGAAAAGATGTTATCAAGGCTGTATGGACTTCCCTTTCAAGAATTTTGTTTATAGCTAGGTATTTTAACTTTTCTTTTTTTTCTAAATTACAACCTAAAGCTGTGATAATGATACAAGCAATATTAAATCTGGTAAGAGACAAAACTGTGGAATTCATGGACTTCCATGTTCTCCTCAGCAAAAAAACAGCCAGAGGTAATCATGGAGTGAGAAAAGGAAAGGCAGGTCAGCACAGTGGCTGGGTGCAGTGTCTGTCTTTTTCCCACATCATGTTCCTTTGGCAGTTAATTGGTGCTGTTAGTTGTGGTACCAAATGCAAGATTTCTTCTGTGATGATTAAAAATAATTTAGACTCTGGAAGCCTTCTGACTTGTTGGCACATCATAGATTACCTAATTATGAGTTAACACTCCATAATCACATATTGTAGTTCAGTTGAAATAATTGTGCAGCTTGACAAATTACCTGTCCCTCTATTATTTATCTCCAACAATAAAAATGTCTTTTACAAGAAATAACCTAACAAAGAGGGTAGAGTTAAAATGTGGTACAGATTAATCACACTAACCCCTCTACCCTCTTTCCCACAAAAGAAATCAGACACACTTCATTACATTTTCTGTCTGTATATATGTCCTAAGGATATAATTATGTCATTACTATTTTCACAATGCCTGCTATGTCCCATTGCTTAATGACTTGTTTTTCAAAGAGATTGGCACATCATACTAAAATTAAAGGAGGGAACAGTCAGCTTCACTTACTTGTATACCCTCTAAATCTGTTAATACTGGAACTAGAAAACTTTGACATCTTATACACATCAATCCAGTTACCGGCACAGTGAATTTTAGTCAGCGGCCTTTTTTCCTTATTGGCGTTACTGCTACGTTATAAAGCTAGAAATACTGTTTAGTTCATGGAGGTGAGTACCAGAGTATGCAGCAGCTGAATGGTTAAGCTCTCTGCCACAGATCAAAACGTGTGGGCCCATAAGCTGACTGTGCCCTTTTAGTGCCTCTGGCTTTAATGAATACCTGGCAAGTGGATCAACACAGAAGTTGCTCTAGAGATTGGCAGTGGCGTGTCTTTACTATACTAATGCTATAGTGTAGCCTAAACTGAAGGGGATCAGACTTGTTCTTCATGTCAATGCTGCGTCAAAAAATGCCATTATGGTTGCCATACAAACTTACTCATGCTCTAAGCTGCCATCACTGAATCTCAGGAGTACCAGGACTCAGCAGCTGGCAATATGTGATATTTGTGGGAAGAGACTGGAGTGCTCTTCACAAGGTCCCTGAGCTATGCCCCAGAGCTGGAACAATGGTAAGAGGCTGATACCTTTTTTCTAGTTGTTTGATGTTGCATTATTCCTAGTGTTGGATGGAAAATGGGTCTCTATGACTATTGAGCTAGATAATGATACTCTAGTTGACAGTGAACACACCAAGGACCTGGGATTACAGTGTCAGTTTCCTGTTGCTGATTCTTGAAAATGGAAATCAGCAAGGCGGGGATTTCTAAGTACGACAAAACCTGCACCTGGGTGGTGGAGAAGTTTCTGTCCCTTTAGCCCCAGTTTTCCACTTACTTGGTGCTGGTGAAAGCCTGAAAAGAAGACAGGCGTATAAGGAATATGCAGCAAGCCTCTCATCAACTCCTGAAGATGTACATATAAGGTAGAGGAAGGGAAAATAGCTGTTATAGTACCGGACACACTTATGACATGATAACAACACCTTGAGCAATAGCTCGTTTATTTTAATCTTTGATTCTGAAAGGCCAGTCAGGTGAATTCAGTGGCATCAGAATGAGGTGTTACCAGCAGCCCACTTTGTGTGCCTGTTGGCATTTTATCCCACCTGTAGCTCCCCACACTTCCTAACCTGTGCTTGACCCAGGGGTCTGGGCCATCCCTTCACAGTTTCCCTTCCTGCTTGAACGTGGCTCTCAAAGCCTGTAATATTAATGGTAAAAATCCATACAGATGTATGATACCCAGTGAAGTTAAAGGCCACAAATTAGATGAAATGCACTTGAAAAATTTACTTTAAAATAAAAAATGTAGAAATACATTGAGCTTATCAAAATTTTTTTTCCTTATTTTTCTTTCTAAGACAAGTTCTGTTGGAAATTATCTGTTGCAATTCTCTTTTAGTTGTACAAAGAAGCACCAGTAGAGCCATGTATTTTGCCATGCAATAGGTGTACATTGACCACAGCCATTTACTCTGTCACCTGAGGTACTGCCACCAAGCAGGAGTTTAACTTTCTGCCCCTTTCTGCCCCAGTGAATCTGTCTGCCAGGTTTATATGATACTTGCACAATCTAAAGTCAGTCCCTATTTGCTTGTTTCCCACAGCTTCTTTTCTTTTTTCCTTTAATCAATTAACTGATTTTCTGAGGCGAAAGCTACCCAGTCTTCTCACAGTTTATTTACTAGGACTATGCAGACAAGGTGAAATACAAATGATATTCAGCAGATAACAACCTAAGTTTTCCTTTGAACTTTATTTGAGAAAATGCGCAAAAGAAAGCTTATATTTAAACTTATACTTTTGTTTATTCCTGAAAAATGTTAAATTCCTCCCAGTTTACAGCTTCTGAGACAACCTTCATTAGAAAATAAGAATATTAGACTATATTAGGATATTATAATACTTTCAGTTAGAAGGAACCTACAATGATCATCTAGTCCAACTGTCTGACCACATCAGGACTGACCAGAAGTTAAAGTACGTTATTAAGGGCATAGTCCAAATGCCTTTTAAATGCTGACAGGCATGGGGCATCAACCACCTTTCTAGGAAGCCTGTTCCAGTGCTTCACCACCCTCTAGGTAAAGAAATGTTTCCTTATGTCAGGTCTGAACCTCCCCTGATGCAGCTTTGAACCATTCCCACGTGTCCTATCACTGGATCCCAGGGAGAAGAAATTGCACCTCCCTCCCCACTTCCCCCCCTCAGGAAGCTGTAGAGAGCAATGAGGTCACCCCTCAGCCTCCTTTTCTCCAAACTAGACAATCAGAGTCCTCAGCCACTCCTCACAGCCCTTCCAACAGCTAAGCTGCCCTCCTCTGGACGCATTCAAGACCTTCTTACAGTCCTAAGTATAGCCAGAGTTTTCCAGAAAATGAAAACTATTTATTGAGAACTGTTTATTAAAAAGAAAAAAAAAATCTCTTTTTTTTTTTTTTACTCAACTGAAAGTACAGTAATGAATCAAATTAATTACTAACTGTCTTTACTTCTGTTTAATTCCTGACTTTTTATGAACTGTCTCTGTTACAAGATATTTTTTTGTGTCTCATACCATATCTGTTGGCCTTGTTTCTTGGGCTTGTATCCAGGGAGAGAGTAAAAGCCAGAATGTGTTTTAAGTGACCTGTAGATACTTAAGTAAGATAATGTAATTCAAAATATCCACCTTTAAAAATTCCTGAAGGTTTTCACCTGAAGGTTTTCACCTTAAAAAACCCTATCACAGTAAGTAGTTTTGCCTTTTTATCTCATGAGGGAGAAAAAGAAGCAAGTAGTTTTAATTCCCACCTTAGACTGAAGCAATTTTTATTCACAGCTTCCAGCTTTAGGAGAATGCCGTATATATCAAGATGGTTTGGAATGTGCCTCTGTACCTTTTCTTGTTAGTCAGGCAAGTCATAGGCAGACAGAGACCATTTAAATGAGGAATGACCATGAATCCAGTGACTCCCAGGGAGTGATAATTTGATAAGCAATTCTTTCTCACATTTCAGGAAGACAAAGATATGTATCTGACTTTACATAGATTTTCAGAAGAAGAAAATCTTAGACAAATGAAGATGACTGTTCTTAGATAAATGTAGATGACTATTTTAATAAATGAATTCAATACACAAATGCCAATGACATTTTAAAAAAATCTGTGAATAACCTTGTCTTTTTCTTTAGCACAAATTAAGTGTTTGAAGGAAAAATTATGGAATTTACTATTTAAATGCTGTATGAGCAATTCAACTAAGGAACAGTAATACTTTAATTTCATAATAAGTTTTTGATATAGGGATAAAACTGTGGAAGATTTTCTTCTTTCTGTGCTGTGTGATAAAAGACTTTCATTTTCCTTGTCTACTGCAAAAACATGCAATCAGATTTCTTAATTGCAGAATAATTTATAATTGTGAAATCCTGCCACAGCAAGATGCTTAAGCATTGCAAAACATTAAAATAATTGTGGATTTGGGGGGCTATTCTTGTATGTTTCTTGTTCTGGTTGTTGGGATATTTTTTTTCCTTAGCAGAAAATGACTTTCATCTAACAATCGGAATCCAGTGGCACCTCAAATACAGCAAACAGATATAGTGTTTGCCATGGATCAAATCATCCTCACTATAATAGCTAATTTTTCCCCACCACACACAGAGTCACCACTCCTGCTCATCATTACTGGCAGTCCTACTTGAATGCCCATTTTCTTGCCAGAAAGAAGGATAATTAGGCAGTACATCACAGGAAATTCAGATTGCTTTGGATCTACAGAAAAAAATGGTTCCTATGACACTAGAGTTAATGGGGAATATCCTGACTGATTTTCCTTCTTTTATATTCATGGACCTTTAAGTCAACTGATTGCAACAGTATTAGTATGTCACAAGGAGGGAGGTGCTTTTCAGATTTTAGACGTAAATCAAAGTATAGGCAATTTTTAATATACAAAAAAGCTCTGCAGAAAATATTGCTATAAATATGAAGAAAACAAACTAGAGAAAAGTTAAGGATCCCATCACAAGATTAGCCAGTGACAGAATGAGGAAGGCAATTTAGCTGTCTTTCCACCCACCAGATTATACATCTACAGCAAAGTGGAAGACCTAAATGGCTGAGGAGCCACCAGGGTGGCCGTGAGTGGGACACAGGTATGTTTTTTGCAGCTTTGGACTGGAACTGATTTTTAACAGATAATGCAGCTCTGATTTGAGCTAAAATCGTTGTCATTTTATTACTGGCTAAAACATTCTACTGAATATATCCACATCCACACCTCTATCCACAGGTAACAACCTTGTTCAAGAACAACAGCTAGTTAAAATAAACTAAAAATTAAAAAATTAACAGCATTTAAATGCTGTTTTTCCTCTGGCTATCATACTCAAGCCAGGCCAATGTAACTAGACTTTGTTTTAGTATTGCATTATCTGGTTTCCAGGAAAAACATTAGTTTTCTATAATGTCATAAGGGGCCTACAACCAGAGTCAGCTGAGCTTTGCAGAGAGGGAAGACAAGCAGATGTGAAGCCCAGCTTGCTCTGATAATATTTTTTCTTTAAAGTAGGTGACACTTAAAAATGTATTCTGCACACATCTAATCCCTAAAAGTAGAGGATGTGCTGAATTTCTGTAGAATTCACAAGTCTTGTCATTATGACAAAACGTATGTACTCTAAGGCTTAGAGCTGATGTGCAGACCTTCAGGAAGATGGATTCTTCACCATTGTTTACTGCTGGATATTATTCTGGCATTGAAAAACTTAATCCTTAATTCAGCAAAGTTCTTCGAACTGGATGTGTTTGCTATTATAAATGTAGTTTTCTAAATAATTTGCTGAGTTGTGGCAAAAGGTCCCATATTTCTTCTTTTTTACTATGATGATGACTAATACACTGGGTGCTTTTCTTTACAGTCTTAGTAGAGGTCAACAGCTTCACAGCAGTGGTCTATTGTTTATCATGTCTAAGACAAAAAATATTTTCATACAGTATCAAGAGTTGGGATTTTTTTGCACAACACCATATTAATTCCTATTAGTAGACGTTTTTTAGAAATAAGTTGATTACGTTCTCATTGGCAGTTGGTATTTACATTTGGCTGTATGATAGTAATTATTGTTTTTGCATGCTTATGCGCTAGAAACAATGCTGTAGACTTTTTTAGCTTGCCCAAGTAGTGAACATCTGCTTAAACTGTGAAAAAAAGTAGAATTATATCTATACTTCTAAGTGTATAACAGTAGTTAGGGGAAAAAAAGTCATCTTTAAAAGTAACTACTTATTACAATCATAGTGGTGAAACAGCTGTATAAACTGAACCCTTGTTCCTGGTTATCCCAATTCTGTTGAAGAAAAAGAGGATTTTTAAGCCCTTACTGGATTTCTCGACATGGGACATTAACTGTGGAACATTTAGGAGGGTGAATTTTTTAGTTTGACACACAAATTTAAGCAGCTGCTGGTGTTACTAAATACACTCATCGATAGAGTGTAAACAAGAGTCTATGATCAGGCAGCTGATTTGCATCTAGGTCCTTCAAACTTCAGCATTTAGAAAAGCTATAAGCAACTGAAGTCTATTAACCATGTTCGAACAGATTCCATGGATCCCAGATAGTTTTTCTTAATGATTTATTCTAGTACATATACTGCAGTGTTCTGGAAATAAAAGCTTTATACAAAATTAAATCTCTGAATTTAAGCTAAAATTCCTGAAGTATACTGTGTAAATGCTTGTGAAGTAAACTATCAACTATGAAATGTATCAAAATCATAGTATAGAAGCAATTTGTGTATCTCATTGAAATCATGAAAACATTTACTGCAGTAGATTTCATTTGGGTGTGATGGGTTGACCTTGGCTGACCACCAAATGCCCACCAAGCCACTCTACCACTCCCTCTCCATCAACAGGACAGGAGGGAGAAAGTATGATGAAAGACTCATGGATTGAGGTAAGGACAGGGAAATTACTCACCAACTACTGTCATGGGCAACAGCAGCTCAACTTGGGGTAATTAAATTTATTGCCAATTAATTGTAAGAGAGAAGGATAGTGAGAAATAAGAACAAAACTAAAAACACCTTCCCTCCACCCCTCCCTTTTCCCAGGCTCAACTTCACTCCCAACTCTTTTTCCTCTTTCCCCTGAGTGGCACAGGGCGATGGGGAAGGGGGGCTGTGGTCAGTCCATAACACTTTGTCTCTGCTGCTCCTTCCTCGTCACACTTTTCACCTGCTCCAGTGCGAGTCCTTTCCACAGGGTGATGTCCTTCAGGAACATACGGCTGCAGTGTGGGCCCTCACGGGCCAGAGATCCTGCCAGAAAATCTCCTCCTGTGGGTTCCTCTTCATCTGCTGCAGGTCCTGACAGGATCCTGCTCCTGCATAGGCTTTCCATGGGCTGCAGCTTCCTTCAGGGCACATCCACCTGTGCTGGCATGGGGTTCTCCATGAGTGGCAGTGCGGATATCTGCTCCACTGTGGTCCTCATGGGCTGCAGGGGAATCTCTACTCTGGCACCTGGTGCATGTACTCCCCCTCCTTCTTCATTGACCTTGATGTCTGCAGGGATGTTTCTCTCACATTTTTTCACTCCTCTCTCCGAGCTGTTGCACAGTATTTTTACCTGATCTTAAGTACATTATCACAGAGGCACTACCAGCGTTGTTGATGGGCTCAGATTTGGGCAGCAGCAGATCCATCTTGAAGGCAGCTGAAACTGACTCTGACATGTGGGCATCTTCTGATATCTTCTCAGAGAAGCTACCCCTGCAGCCCCCCCACTACCAAAACTTTGGTATGTAAACTCAATGCATTGGGAAACACAGAATGGTAGTGGACCACCAGAGAGCCAAATAAAACAAATTAATTTATATGATGGCATCTAGAAACAAAGGGAAATAAGTAATGCAAGAGGAAAGGCAAAGTGTGGCCTAATGAAGGCCGTCATAAATAGTCAGTATGAACCTCTGTGTGAACAGTCTATGAGATGAAAAAGCAATGCAACTAGGAAAAAGTAAACTGTAACTCTAAAGAGTGAGTTACCACACTTCATGAGAATAAAATGGAATGTGGCAGTTATTCAGTACAAGTAACCCAAGAATAAACATGAAAACTTACGAGAAGAAACTTTAAAAACAGGTTTTGAAAATATTTTATTTATTAACCATTTTAGTAGTAATGTCCAGCTGATGCCTTTGTCCTCTTCCCCTTATTGCCAAAATCCTAGGGCTTTTTTTTTTTTTCTGCAGTTCTTCATATTTTCCTGGAGTAAAGAACTAGGATCCTCTGAACTGACGTGCCACAGTTTCTGACACTTTGAAACAAGATTCAAACATGTAAGAAGTCTAAAGATGAGGAACTTCTGACAGTTACGGCATATTTGTATTAGTACTGCTGTAGTCCTGCCAACAGAGGACTTCATGTATTAGCAGTTGTATTCCAACACTTCCCCAAGGAAAAGGTCACTGCTATTTGTGAACTATTTGACAAGCAAAAGAGAAGATATACTTAATTCATGGTTTGGTAGATATTATTTAATCCTCTCACATATTGAGTTCCCTTTGTATCACTAGGTCAGATCTATGTTATATGTAAGTTCCTATTTACAAAGCAGAAATTTTAGAAAATTATTTATTTCACAGAGGAAATGGATTCCTAACTGAAATAAAATAGACTGTCAAAAGTCCGCCTATGTAACTGTTTCACAACAATCACATCTTGCATTTTCCTGACTCTTAAATTGGGTGTCCTGTTCTACATTAGATTTAAAAAAAAAAAAAAAAACATGAAAAAAGTATTTTATTTGATTCATATGTCAAAAAAAAACAAAACTAAGAGGACCAAATTACCCTAGAAGCAAATGATTGTTAATGAAAGTTGATACAAGCTGATGCACAAATTAAAAAGCTGTAGTCTAGCCTTTTAATAGTTCTACAGGCTGTGTAAGCAGACAGACAATTCTACACAGATGTCAGAAATATTGTTGGGCACTAACGCTTTCCAGTATTAAAAGACTTAGTTCGCTTAGTTTTCACCATACTCTTCTATTAGCCTTTGCTAGGACTACTCTAATGAGCTGTCCTTCTTCAGGTTGTTGTATGATAAAGTGGGTACTTAGCCACTGTGTTTTGGAATTTTCCTTACTATTTATCAGCTGGGAAAAACGCACTTCTGTTTCTTTTACAAACGTACACACATGAAAATAGCTTTTGCTTTAATATTGCAGTTTTCTCTCTGAAAACTTTCCTATCGTGTCCCAAGGATATTTGGCTTTGTGTCCTTCAATACTGAATGCCATCTTCGGACTATGTGACTCTAAAATCAGAGCTTCCTGACTCCTGAAGAAATATCACAGGCAATTGCGGGGAGAAACATCCTATCTGTGTTAGCACTCAGAGGCACCATCTCAGTCATTGCAAGAGGGAGCACTGTTAAAAGAGCATAAATTTATGGTGCTACAGACTAGTAGGTTGAGGTTTGAGAAATAAAGGTTTTAATCAACAAAATACAAATAATTACATTCATTCTATTTTGATAACTAAGTGTTTAAAACAAAATCTTCCTGAACCTTAATCTTTCAATACTCAAAACAACAAAAAACATTAACAGTAATAACATATGCTATATTCAAATAACGTTTTCCCTCTCTCTAAATGTATATCCATGTGCACAATTGCTTTAGGGTCATGTTTCTTCTTGTTGTAACTCATTTAAAGTCAAAGCAGTTGTATCAAAGACAAATTTTTCACAGTGTACTGATCTTTTGGATGTCACAGTGAACCACCTCTGAACAGCCCTGGTGGCTAATTCCACAGATAATCTTTTTATTTAAGATGGTGAAAACACCTGGAATGGCAATGAACCTTAAACCTTATGCAATGTCAGATTCCTACAGAGATTATCCTCTGGCATAGCCTGATGGGTGTTTAAGCTTTGTGTGGAAGGGAAAAAAAAAAATATCAGTCCTAGTCTTTTCACCATCCTTATTTGAGATAGAGTTTAAGATTTGGGTGTGTGAAGGTCCTTGGAAGAAGCATTTATTTGGCAAAGATCATCTAAAAAGAAACAAAGAAGGGAAAGAAAACTCCCTTATATTTTTCTGACCATGCAGCAAGCACAAAAATATCTTCTTGAAAATGGCAAATGATACACTCTATATAACTAAGCCCAAAACACCAATTACAGTGATAAATCAGTTTGAATTTATCAACAAATATCCATGAGTTCTTATGTTTCTACAGCAGTTGATTTTGCTAAAAGTGAAAAAAAATTATAAAAAACATAATTAAAATGTTAATTTACTGATTTTGTCTATGTAAGCATAGGAGTTCTGGTGTTGCAGTTTAGTGTATTCTTATGAATGGCCTAACAGTGTTATCCAAGAAACCATAGACTCTGAACACTCTTTAATCACAGGTGATAAAAGATAGGAAAACATTATTGTTTTAATTTCAAAGAGATGAGATACATTTAGGTATAAATTTCACTATATAGTAACATTCTGAATTTATTGGCTATACTTATTCCACAGTACTGCTTCTAATGGGCAAACTGTTGAGCAACAACCCTTTCTCTGGGGTTGGGCTGAAATTCCTGATTTACCTAGCATGATCTACCTTCACCATAAGTAAACAAACCAATTTATTTTCTCTTTTGCTAGTAAACTTCTAAAATTTGCAGACAGTAGAGGTATTCTTTTCTCTGTGTTCAAAAAAGGTTTTGTTCTCCCTGTGAGAAGTAGGAAATCAATATACTTCTTTCAAAGTAAATGTTATGATAGATGAGAACACAGTCCTTTTCCTACAGTCATACATTTTCCATCTGTTAATTTATCTTGCATGGGAAGGATATATTTCATTGGATTTTTCTCTTTTTACATCTTCTACAGCATCCCAGAAGAGAAGTATGTTCAATTAAGTAACTGTGAGGAAGGTAACAACTAACAGAGAAATTAATAGTTTTCTATATGTCCTTCAGTTGCAACAGAAGTCAGAGAGAATTGACACTTTTTTAGTGACTTGACCATCTTTGCATACCTTTTTTCAACCTTACTTTTCCAAAACTTCTGCCCTTTTCAATTTGCTTATGAAATATTCCCAGAAAGAACCTTAAAAAGCATCATGTGTGAATATTCAACTACTAACGCTATCGAGAAATGCTCTGAAAAGCAGGGGAACGGGAGCAAGGAGAGGAGAGGAACTCTATCAACCTATGCTGAAGGTGAGACAGATGTAAAAAATCCCAAACTGGCATGGCTGAAATATGAGGGCTTTTCAAGTTTGAGCTTTATTTCTAAAAGTGAAGCTATATCAAAAACTGAAACATAATTCTAAAAGTGTATAGAAGTCCAGACCAACTAACTCTGTGTAAGTGTGCCTGGGGTAAGAGGTCATCCTTATTTAAGGCAATACCTTGCAGGTTAGAAATCAAAGGTAAAAAAGTTATTTTCTTGTGAGGTATGTAAAAGAGAAGAAACACTTGAAAGGCTTCCTGTGAGTTGAGGGACATGTTCTCAGCATGACCTATACTTTTCCAAGAGGGAAAATAAGGGAAAAAATCAGAGCAGAGCTGAAGGCATTAGTTAGAGGGGCTAGTGGAGTAAGATCATCACAAGAACAGTTAACAAAAGCATGTCACATCACTTGGTCCTCTAAGCCTAAATCAGATTTGTTGCCCAGTGAGACTTCAAATCATGAAATATAATTGGAGATTAATGTAGGATGGGGAAAGCAATCTGTTTGTCTTACAGCTGCATGCCTAGATGAACAGACTTTAGGTTGTTTTAGCTATGCATCAGGGAAGAGTGGTTGTCACCTCATTTATCTATCATTTTAGGTTTTTTCTTCTCCCTTAAATATAAATATTTTTTGTTGACCATTTTGGTCATGTTAGTGAGCAGGGGAAATTAGAATTTTGAGCACTAGAAAATTATGGTATCCAGTGAGGAAAGTTAAATCCATTTATGATAAGTAAGATAGAGACCTTTGACGTAGCATCTTTTGCAGAGAACCTCTTAAATTTAATGAGATCTTTGTTGCTACCAGTCACCTCCTGGCAGAGAAGTCACAAAAGTTTAAAAAATAATAAAAAATAAACTGTGCTGCACCAGTCAGGCAAGGGCTGCGCATGACATTTGAACACAGTGCAAATGTGTCTTTTTTCATCACGCAGAGTTGTGCTAACTCTTAATGGATACAATAGAAAATAAAAATCTGGGGACAATGTTACAGTGGCAGGAGATAAAAAATGTTTAATATTTAATTTGATTGTTATGAATCATTCCTTCTGCTCTGTCCACAAGATGTTAGGAGCTTATATTTATTTTCAGTCATTTGTAAAGTAATTTCCAACCGTAGAATACCAGACTGGAAGGGACCCCAAGGGTCATCTGGCCCAAGCTTTCTTTGCAAAAGCATGTTCTAGACAAGATGGTCCAGCACTCTATCCAGCTGAATCTTAAAAGTGTCCAATGATGGGGAATCCACCACTTTCTTGGGGAGATTATTCCAATGGTTTATTGTTCTCATTGTGAAAAATTTTCCTCTTGGGTCCAATCGGAATCTCCCCAGGAGTAACTTGTACCCATTACCACTCATCTGTTCCACATGACTGGTTGTGAAAAGGGCGTCTCCTTCTTCTTTGTTACCAAACAAGAAATAATGCTTCTAATTATTTGCACTGCTTGCCAGTGAAGATCTTGGTGGCAGCTTGATAGATATTATATATAGAAAAATATCTACCTGATGAACCTAGAATCTGAATAGTACTAATAATGTTGATCAATGCCATTTTCCTTTTCAAAGGACTCATTTTTATGAAATAAAGGGCTCTGAAAAATACTACAGTACTTAATTCTGTACCACAGGTTTCATCAATGATTAAGGAACACGCAGTTATGCCCAGGTAGGAGTAGCAGGCATCAGGGACACTTCACTGGAGCTGCTGCACACAACAAATATAAATTCTAGACAAATACAGAAAATTCTTCTATTGAGATGTAATTTGCAGGTAGAAAAAAGACATGCCTGGAGAATGTTACATGTGATATGCTTTGTCTTTGAATCCCAAACCGTGTTTTTCATATTTCTTATCCTGAATGCAGCCTAGTGTACAAAATCATTACATGAATTCCTAATAATTGTGGAGTTGCTTTTAAATTAAATGTGACATAACAGCTGCGTACTACAAGTTTTAGGTCTTCCATATCTAACTCTTTCATTATAGCTGTTTTCAACACCAGGGGTGTAGACTAGTCAGTATGTAGGAGATCTATGTCAAAAAATTATCTCTTCTAGGACCTAGTTTTTCTTACGTTTTTGTTGTGTTCTCCTTTGTTATTATGGTACAAATGCTTGTCCTCAGATGAAAGAAATACTTTCTTCAAAATAATAGGGATTTTAGTAAAAAAGCTGGCAATTTAGATTTCTTCTAGTTGTTGTTATTATTATTATTATAATACTATAATAATAGAAGTAATAAAAATCCTACATCCAAAATTTAGCTGAGATAGCTTATAGCATTTGACATGTACTATAGATTTGCTAATAATGAATGAATAAATGAATATAAAGTGAAAACAACAGTTCACCTTTAACTTCCTGTCCTAATAAACCTTAATATACTGTCACTTTCTCACTGACTGAACAGGAAGATAAAGATTCCATTCTGAGGAGAACTTTTTTTTATGGGAAACGTATGAAAACTGTAGACTAATTAATTTTCAGTTACGTTCTTGCATTATTTACAACCTATATTTTGTACTCTGCAGTGTGGTTGTATTTGGATAAAGACAACTTTCAGATTATGCCTTGACAAATTCTTGTCAAGATTATATTCTCTGAAAAGTGTTGCAGAATGCCAATCTAGTACATAAGCACACTTCTAGTTTGGGTGGGGAGGCATAGTTCAACACTGAATCTGTAAATTTACTTGAGGACTGAATGGTCTGCAGAAAGGCATGGAAGTTATCTATCTCTAGGTAAGACTAAGTACAACAGACCTTGGTCTTGATCCTGGCTTGATCAGGATTGCAGTGGAGAGACATTGATGTCCAATTTTTTTTTTTATGTAAAACATATGCTAAGATAATTTTAGGAGGCATTCTCCAGGAAAGGAGATGAACACCCATTTTTTATTTCCAAGGAACTGCTTCCAAGGGAAACAGCAAATTCTGCTAACACTTGCAAACAAAGTTTAACTAGCTGTCAGAAAAGTCAACTCAAGCTGAAGTTTGAAGTATCTTTTACAGAACATTTTCATATTAACCAATTTTCTTCAGCTTTTGAATAACAAAGTTAAAGCAAAAATAATTTATGGGTTAGAATTTCCTTTCCCTCCTTTCCTTTGTCATTCCTTTTTAATGTTTTTCAGCCTGTATTGGTAGTATGGGTGGTAACCGGAAAAGAAGAACAAGTTTGGTGAGAAGAAAAGCAGAAGAAATATAAAGGGAGGATAATTCTTATGTTGTTGCAGCAATTGAGTTTTGGCATAGTGGGTGAGGTCTCTATACAATGAAAATCTCAAGCAGCTACCATACATCCTCTGCAACAGCTCCTAGTGTACTCGGAAGTCTATGTATTTTTGTACATCTTAAGCTTGTTCCTAATCCTAATGCTAAGATCATAGTTGGAAATGAATGCCCATGTATCTCATGACAGGAATGACAAAAAACTTACTGAGGTAGTATTTAAAAGTTTACTAGAATCATCCTGATGGAAACTGGTCCACTAGAGGGAAACAGCAAGGGACAGCTGGAGGCAGTGACTACCTTCACCAGATCAACTGCAGCTGGAAGGAATGGGAATACAGAAGAAGTAAGAAGACCCAAATAGTAAAGAAAACTCTTTTAGCATGAATTGTGCTTGGTGAGATATTCCTTCTGAGTATGACTCCTCAAGTCATACTATGTTGAGTTCTTACAGGACCCAGCTTAATCATTTGTGGTCACTGTTTGGTGTCATTGGAAAGGAGCACTTGAGTTACCTTTGGGAAATATGAAATAAGAAGTCTAAATGGTATACACTAATTTACTTTAAATGGTCATTCTTTTTAAATTAGAGGTCATCATAGAAATCAACAAACAGAAAGTCTTGGAAATGGGACTGCATATTGTATTAAAGGAATGTATGTATCAATATGGAATTTGGATTACAGTTATGTTTTCAGGTAGGGGTATAGTCATTTTTTAATACTAATATAAGAAAGAAGTTACTAGTGAAAGCTCAGGCTGATTGAAGAAGGTGACTTGCTTCATCTGCTTTAACCTATACCCATTTCTGTAATGGTTGATGCTGTGGATGAGTGTTCAAAGTCTTTGTTGTAAGATTGTGAAGTCTTAAAGAAGAAGATTTTTTGCAAACCAAATGGAATTAGTCATTCCTTTTCTGAGGAAATTTTCCTAGAACACTTGTGTGCCTTTTTCTCCTGTGGTCAGGCATACAGTAAGTATTCAGACAATAGAAAACCAGAAATTCACTGTCCCTGTGCAGTGTTTGTTTGACATATTCTAAATAACTTATAATTTTGAGATGTTATTGTTCCTGTAGGAAATTATAAAGTCATTGTAACTCCCTGCACCCAGACATATAAAATATGTGTCAGAGAATTCTATGTTCAAAATGCCTGTGGCTGCATTTTTCCATCAAACTGAAGGACTGGGTCATTGGTCTGCATTTGTGAGACTACCACATGGCTGAAACTAACCAGAGATGAGTCTGAGCCCATCCATGCTCAAGTATTTAGCCAATACAAGTTACTGATTTTCAGCTTTTAGCTGCTAACAAGGTCTCATCCTTGCAAAACAAGTGAGCAAAATTTTTTATCCCTAAGCCTGGCTGACACAGATGGTATCAGCACAAGGAACGCACAAGCCTGGAACTTACTTGCCTTGAGGCAGCACACGTTGGAAAAAAAAAAAAAAAAAAAAAAAAGGAAACTGGAAAAGGAAAGGGGGCTGATGGGGCTATATAATGACTTACGTATATTTTGTGTGCATGACATACCAGAGAACTGCTCAGAAGCAACTGGAATCGTACCGTGATTTGGGTAAGATATTTTTTAAGCAGCAGTATTTTTCAATTGGAGAAGAGTTATTCTGCAAGTTGACTGGGGAAAACATGCTTTTTGTAGAACACGTCATTTGGACATCAGCAGCATTTCTGTAATTGGTGTCCTAATAAGTCATTTCATCCTTCTGTGAAATGATTGTTTGGGTGTTTGTCTGGTCCCTCGTACTAATAAGTAAAGTGGTGTTTATAGCAGGAAATACTATTACTACACATTTCTAGTACTGGTGCAGGGTGTCTGTGCTGTAAGCAGAGAAGCCTAAGTCCAAACTTTCCCTAAATGTTCATATAAAAGAGAGAAAAAACACTGGTGTCTGGACAGAATATCACGTGTTAATAAATAGGTAATAACAATCACAGCACAAACAAATCCTAAATGTCTGCAGTTTAGCGTCTTATGTTGAGGGGGTGAGACAGTGAAAGACTCTGAAGGAAAGAGATAAAATGGGAGCTGAAGAATTTGAAACAAAGAGACAAAATGCATCCTTTGTAGTCCTTCACTGTTGGAAAGGATTTGCTGGTGTCTAAAATCAGCTACATTACTCTTCTTCTTTAAGCTGCTAAGGCTATTGCCTAGTTTTGTACTTTCTGTGTCCCATTAAATACTTCTTGTACCATCTTAATCCAATCTAAGAACTGTCTCAGCAGCCGAAAACTAGGGAGTAATATAAGTATTTAAGAAAAGATGATTATGCTGGTTCTTGTACAAAATTCTGAATCACACCTATCAAACAAAATGAGATTAAGCTACTCAAATTCTATGGATATTGCTTTGCTGTGAAAGCTTGATGTGTGTATGTGTGGAGACACAGATACAAAATGTAGTATGGGGCGTGTAGTAAATTTGCATCCTAATTTTACCGCTTTATTGTTTCAAAAGCAAATATGCTTTTGAAAGCAGGAGGAAATGAGGAGCAATGATGTTAGCATGCTCCTGTGAGGAATGAAGTTGAAGACCAGCTCTATTCATTGGAATAGTCAAGAAGTAGTTGATGTTTAGAGGCACATTTGTACCACAATAATACGGTAATGTGATAAATACCAGTGTTATCTGTTTACTGTTTGATTTTTGCTAGTCTTTCTCATAACACATCTTTGATTTTTATTTTTTTTTTCATTTCATTCTTTGATTTCTCTAGGCTTATAAAACATCATGATGTTCTTTACCAACACAAATCTTTTTTTTATTATTATTTTTTATTTTGTTCCCTTCTCTCCCAAAGCAGACAACATGATATTCACACAAGCTATCTTTATAGGATTGAATTAGTAAACTGAAAACCCCATTGCTGAGGGTTCTCAGCTCAATGGTTTATACAGCTCAGCAGTCATAGTTCTGCAGGAAGCAAGCTTTAGACTGAGTGTGCTCCCCTAAGCTGCATTTTACACATGGTCTCATGTTTTACAGAAGAAGTCATCCCTTGGATTTCAGGCACACCGTAAGGCACACTGTGCTGAGGGAGCACCGTACTGTCATCCAGTCTGTCCTGTGTCCATAACAGGAGCGCTTTGGTGCTTCTTTTTACTGCCCATGTAAGGCTTGGTTGCATTGCTCTTCTCCCTCTGCCATTTGTGAGCAATGACCTGTCCCTGCAAGTTCACCTTCCTTGGCACTCTGAACAATGCTCATTGCACAACTGGGTTTACCTTGGTAAGGGAGAGAAGTTTTAAAAAACCTTGCCCTGGTTCACAGTGATGGTGCAGTGCCCTGAGAGGTCTGTGGGAGGAGAGGCATCTGTCTTGGGATCATCTGGAGAGCAGGACAGTATTGCTGGGGCTGGGTGGTTGCCCACCTCAGCACTCGTCAGTGAGCATCTGGTAGGACAGACAGGAAGGATGCAGCAACATGGGCAGGTCCTCCTCAAAAGATCTCTCATGCAACTCACTGCCCTGGGAAATAACAGTTAAAACACATATTGCCAGTCTAACCTAACAGCTATGTTACCTCTTCGCAGCTCTGAAGCTAATAGCGAAACTTTTCTGGAAACCTCAGACTTTCTTCTCCTGCTTACCCCTGACTTGTGCAGCAGGTAACTAACTTCTAGAAACACAATACTATAAAGATGAAAGAAGTGGTATGAAGTGAAAGAACCAAATAACAGTGCTTTGGGTTTTCTGTTTTGGAAGGGAGCTTTTAGATCTAAAAGGGGATTTCTCCAGTTCATGAACAGGAAGAAATTAGAAGAAAATTCCTAGTAATTAAGGTACAATTCTTGAAAACTTTGATTTATGTTGTTATGAAGTTACCAGTTTCAGGTAGGTATTTTATATGTAAAAATCCGCATATATATATAAATCCATAAATCTACCTATAAGTCTAGTAATATATAAATCTACTTTTAATAAATTCACTGTATCTCCATGGCTCCTCTCACAGGATAAATCTGAAGCATTTTGAAATATTTTAGTTCCATGGTTTAAAGGCCTAGAAAATAGAAAGAAAATACTTTGTTTTCTAGCTTTTAACACAGAAGTTACTACAGAACTGTATATAAACTTAAAAGAAAAAAAAAAAAAAAGAGGGGGAAAAAAAGTAGCATTTATGTAATTTACTCACTAAACTTGGAAATGTGCCAAGGATGTCCCTGAAGAATGCTTTAGTAAAAGGTTCTGAATTTTAACAGGCACATTAATAGCATGAATTCTAATAGTGCTTTAGCTTACATAGTGAAAGGCAGTGTGTGGATTACATGTGTTGAGCAGAGATTGTTTACCCATTTTAACAAATAATGGATCTTATTTTATTTGTCACAAACTAATTGCTGTGAGAGGCCTTACTGTCACAAAAATGCTGGTTTTGGAAAGAAAGCCTTCTTAGGGAGTTTCCATTCCTAGCTGGTTTTTGCTCTTGTGCTGCAGTTTGTTAACCCTCTCAGAATAAGAGCATCATCGTGACACTGATCTGGTTAAATACAACTTATTTAGTTTTATTCAATTTTTTTTGCAACTTTAATTCTAACATAGGTGACTTCAGTAATTCTGTTCATATCAAGGTCCCTATAACAGTGATGTTATGTTGGCTGCAACTGTACAGCTATAAAGTTATTGTCTCATAATAGTGCTTTAGGCATTTTATATTAAGAAAAAATCTAACGAACCAAAACCCACAAGATTTTACATACCTTTCCAAATGTATTGGGTTGCATCTCTTTTTAAATCAATAATTTTTTTTTAATTATTAGGACTGTAGTGTTTCTGCATGATAAAACTGCCATTTCCCCTTCCCCTGTATGATGATTACTTAGACTGAAGAGGCATTGATTGAAGAAAGGACTGAAAACAGTCCATTGTTTAAGGAACAAAATTACACCTTTGAGTTTTGTATTATGAATTGAAGGACTTTCATTAAATATATATAGAGAGAGTATATAATTTAGCCTTGTAAAGTCAAGCATTTGAATGCTGAGAGCATAAAAAACTTCTTGGATGGGGCACATCCTGAGCCTGTCATCTCAGCTGTGGAACATTCACGGAGGAAATTCTGATAAGGTATTCCTTAACGTTAACTGTGAGAAAATTTTACCTAAGAAAATTGAAACGGCTTAACTAACAAGTGAATGGAGTAGTACATTTTTCTGAGCAGTTTGAAGTATGGATGAGATTAAGAAGTGAATCTAAACAAAACCAAGCAAGCAAGAACTCCCATGATTTTATGTTTTCCTCCAGCTTTCTCAGGTCACAGTTTACACTGACCTAGTCCCTTCATTAAATTCATCTTCATCACAAATGTCATGTGCTAGTTATTTCAGGCAGTTTTTGACTGGTGTTATTTATATCCTAGAAGGAAGGAAAAGCATGAAGAATAAATATTACACAGAAATAACTTTTTTATAAAAGCATCCCTTTAACTCACTTAGTTGCTAACTCTGTGGCTTCCTGTAGTATTGTGTTTTAACCTACAGTTGCCTTCTACCTATGTCTCCTATCACACCCACTTTGCTTCTTTGCTGTTGCTGAGGAAAGAAAAGCTGCTTTCGTGACTTTATTTAAGCATTTCAACTTGCACCATTCTAAGCCAATGACTGTTTTAAAATAAAATACCAAGATCATGGGAAGGCTTATAAATATCTGCTTTAAATAATGGAGTTAGAATAGCTCTTTAGACTTTCTGATTTCCTTGAAGGGTATTAGTAACAAGCAGAGAACTTTGTAGATTGTTCTTAAACTTTGAATGAAATTATTTTATCTCTGGTCCAGAGTAAGGATGCCTGGAAGAAATTAAAAACTAACAAACCAACCAACAAAACAAAATCCTGAGTTTTGGAGAGTTCCTATTTCTGTAGCTCTTGAAAAGTTATAGTAATTAAAAAAAATCTCAACAGTATGCAGGGCTTCAGTTGAATTACCTCACTTCAGAGATTTTCCAGGGTGCTAGTCTGTGGGTCATAGAGCAATGTGATTTGCAAGGAATGGAGGGGAGCAAAGATCCATCTGCTGAATGTGAATATGGTTCTGTAATGGTGTTGCCTGTAGTCAGCTCTAAAGAGAACGAACTTGTGTGCAACAGCTCTGTCCTGTCCATCTTGAAAAAGATTACTAGATTGTAAAACAATGAGATGTTGCCTCATTTATATGAACATCACTGATATTACATTATACCCCTTTTTTTTTGTTTAAAATTGGAGTACTTTTTGCTTCTCCAAACTTTAGCTGTAATGAATTAATCAGAAATACATGACAGTAATTATACTGTAGAACAGCAGTTACACTGACAAATTTTTTCATATTATACTTGTGGGTTTTTTTTCTAGGAGGAGGAAGGAAAGTGAGAAATATTAAAGTTAGGGTATTAAATTTGAATGCCATTCAGTAGCCCAGTGGATGCATGAAACAGCCTTTTACTGCCCACATTGGTCTTTTTCTTGGTTGTATTACTGACCAATGCAGCTGGCTACTTTTATGAAGTTATAGATATGAATAAATATAATTTGATGTCTGCTCAGTACCAATAGAGTAAAATCAGGGCTAAGCAATAGTATGTAAATGGAGCTGTATTTTTTCCAGTCACTGCTCGAGTGTGTGAATGCTATTTCATGAGAATCCTCTTTCTAAAACAAGTTGCCATCATAAATGGGGAGGGAAAAGACTGTGTAAATTGAAATATTTTCTTCTTATTGTCTTCCCTTCACAAGTTGAGAATGGCTGCTGATAGCTGCCAAACTGAGCTAAGTGATCATTTGCAGCTGTAAATTAAAACAGCAATAGGAAACTTTAATTTACATAGTCTTCATGAAGTTCCGTATTGGAATTTTTAGATTATTTTCTTAAAAAGAGGTTCGTTTTCAGTAGTTGATTAAAAAAGTTCAAGGTTATTTTGCTTATTTACAGCTAAATACAGTTCCTTCAGTATATATGCCTGCCTCTAGAGAGCAGCATTACAACTAGACGTATTTATTTCAGTAATTACAGACTAGCATATCCCAATTCTAAGTTTAAATCTTCTGGTGTTAAATGTTTAATTACTACTCAATTAATGTTTTTCTCATCATTTGGCTAGAAAATGAAATTTGTTTTAAAGTGCTGTTGCCAACAACTAAGAAATGTCATATACACTATAGCCCATTCAGAATAAAAGCCATATGACCTGTTATTGTATCTTTATAAAGTTCAACATCAGAATTTAGGTAAAAATTATTCCTTTGATTCTATATAGAGGATAATGGTTTACTTTCAGTACACATATTGCCAATGATGCTGCTGTACCATAGAAACTTGGTTTTCACACCATTTTATTCCCTCGTGGTTTGAGGTGTTTCAAGTGACAATTCCTTCCTTCTGTCTTGAAACAAAGTTAGACAATAGTTTCTGTTTGTGAAAATGGTTGTGTGGTTGGGAAACACTGAGATTTAATGACCCTTGGTATCCCCCAATCTGGAAGAGTGCCACACAGTTCTGAGAGCGTATACTATGTGAGCTGATGCACGGCTGTGTACTATGAATCTCAGCACATTGAGTCACCAATTTAAGAAAGTTGTCTTACTAGAGGCCACTCAGCCTTCATAAACATCAATTTGATATGCTGTAATGCCCACATAACACCTTCAGTAGGAATGCACGAATAAAACCAAGGCTACTGCATTTACCCTTATAATCTACTATATCTGCCTTTAAGTTGAATGTCTTGATCAAGTCTTTATGACACATTGGTTTTATAATTATAAACTAGTAAAGTAGGTGGTAACTTTTACATGCAGTATGACAAAATACCTGATGTTGCAGAATATTTTATTTAATTTTAATAAATAATCTTATTTAATATTTTATTTAATAATCCTTTAGATAGCCATGCATTTAAGTTAACATCCTTTCTTTCTCTTGAAAATGTCAAGTTTTCCAATCAGTAGCTATTTTGCCACTGCTTTCAAAATGTCCATTTTGAGGTACGTGATCTTCTGCTTGTTAATATTAAATGTTTTTGTGGAAATGAATGTTCGCACATACATTTCAGCTTAGTCTTTCAGTGGCTTTGTACGTTCTTATTTTTAATTGTAACTTATCTTGTGCACAACTTACTTGCCATGGATAAAACCAAAGGAAGGCAGTGGCTGTGATGTTCCTTCAAACATACCTTGTAATTACACTTAAATGGTCTCAGAGATACTAAGGAATTTGTCATATTCTACACTTGTTTGGAGGGCACCAGTTCCTCTCTCTAGTCTTTCTGGTGCTTAGCTCAGGCTTAGCAGGTGAAAATAACCCAATTTATATATTAGTAAAAACATTGCTAACTTACAAGAAACGTCATATATCTGAGGTGAAGTTTCAAAGTTCAGGACATTATCTACAATTTCAGAAGTTTGATTCCAGCGTCTTTGTCACCACTTGGCATCCACTGTTGGGCAGCGATGAAAGACAGATTCTGTTTTCCGCTGTTGGCTTTAGCCACACACGTGCCAAAATCTCAGCGTAATGTAAGTGGGAGCCAACTAGCCTGAAGGATCAATTCTCTCCTAGCATGGAAGAAAAGCACTAACATTTGTCTTCAGCCAGCTACCCAAATTCCCTGCACGTGTATCATCTTTAGGCCAGTTAGGAATTTTCTATACCACAAATACTGACCAGCAGTCCCACCTTCCTCATTCTTCCTCTTTTGTGCTGTGGAGAAACATGAAGGAACTCCACACAATGGGAAAACAGTCTCACAGCATTTTTAACAGGACTGTGCATAGATGATTGCAACTGTATTGTCTCCTTCATTTAACTGCTTTTCAGGTTTGTTGCCTTAATAATCCTGCTGCATGAAGACAGTGCACTTTTGTAGCTTGTTATTGAAGAAACAAAACTTCCACTAAAAAGCCAGTGGAAAAAAATCTTGATGATGTAAAAGAAGAAAAAAAAAATCAAACCTTCTTTGTTTTATTTCTGTCTTTTCTCTCTGAAATAGTCTCCAGCCAGTGCTGTTAAATGAAGACTGGGTAATAGTTTGGATCAAAGTATTCTTACCAGTTTCCTTAGCTGTATCTTCCATTTACTTCTTTTAATTTTATTTAAATGGCTGTAGTAGCAGACTGCCAAACTAAAAGTTCCAGTCCTTTCCAGTATGGTAAGGACACTAAGACACAAAACAAACATACCTGCTCCAAGAACTTAAGGACATTGATCCTGCAAACTTTTACACTTTTGTATAACTGTACTTGCAGTACTAGTCCAGTGGAAATAAATAATACTGCCTTCTGCAGTAAAATTCCCAAAAGGTTAGAGCTTTTGGAGAATGGAACCCCAGTTTCACAGTATAATTCTTTTTCAGATATCAGATATCACTTAGCAATTTAGACAATCTAGTTTTAGTTTGTTAGGTATGTTATGTTTCAGCGTTTTCTTCCTTCCATTGAATCTTTCACTATTTGGTCTGCAAGTAATCTACACTTTTCACTGAGGAAATAAATTACCAGTGTAACTATGTAATTTATGTTATCTGAGTTCTGTAGAGGACAGTGCAGTCAGGAATAATTAGATATACAGTGATAAAGTTAATTAAAAATATACAGAATTGACTACTAGAGAATGGCCATTTCAGGAAAGACTTATTTTCAGTATTTGTCATTCGAAGAAAATTACTTTTTACTTGGAGTACAAAGAAAATTTTGCGATAAGGAAACAAGACAACGTGAGAATATATATTGTGGCAATAATGTCCCCTGAAACAAGCAGACATTTGAAAAAGATGGAAATTTCTGACTAAATGAATTATTAAGAAAAATGCAATTTAATTACTGGTAAACATATATTTTGTGCCAGTATGAATTAATGGGCTGCTTTTGCTGAACTTCAAGTACAGGCAGCTTTTATGTAGGAGTCCTCCACCACACTAAGTGATGTAAACAGACTAGGTAGAAGGTAAAGAAATCTCATGGTTAACTGCAGTTCCTTTGTTCAAACAAAGAAGTTGTCTGGAGATTTGACATGCTTATTTCATGGATATGTCTGCATAGGTACCAATACTTTGTGCACTATAAGATAAATTTTGGTGGTCTTCAAGCTACTGGGAATTCTAGTATTAAGACATCCCCAGCACCACGCTATGCTTTACCTAACGATGAAAAAGCTGAGGCCACAAAAGTTTTAGGGTTTTATGTTCAAGGGTCACTTATGCTCTGCAGTCAGTCAAGAAAAACTATTCCTGAATACTAGTGTGTATGGATGTTCTTAAGGTATATCTGTAGCACACACGGAAGTGTACTATAGAGACACCTGAGCAATTGTTTGGGTGTGAAAAGCATTCACTGTGTGGCAGCACTCTGTGAATAATACCTGTCAAGGTGATGTACTTTGCCATACTGGAACAAGCCTTTTCATTTTCTGAATAAGCGTAATAAACATTATTTAAATTAATAAACATACAGTATTTTGTGCCAGGGAGTTAATTAACAGTAGCTTTTTCTTTGAAACTTACACTGTATCTTGATTTGCAAGTGTAAACAATACTTTAAATGCAATGGTGGTGGGAATACCAGTTTATATTCTGTGTTCACAGGCATGAATAGGAGATATCAGCTAATAAACTATTTTCAACATTCAAAAAGTAAGGAATATTAGCCACATGAAGTTAAACGGGAAATATGTGTTTTTCAACTTTAGCATCTATTCTTAAATTTTTTTCATACATCCCAAATTAAACATAATGGTAACCACATGGCTGTAAAATAAAACTTCTTTTGCATTTCTTTAATATGCATGCCTATTATATAGGAATATCATTTTAGAATGATTTTTCATTTAGTGTGACACAAATAAAATTTCCAGGTATGCCTGCTTTTACAACTACAAGTGAAAACAAACTACGAATGTAATGACTTAAGGAGGCTGATTTCCTAAAATTTTCTTATTCTGTTTTAGTTTCATTAAAACATTGTTTAACTTATCTAGCTGAGCCCCACAGCTGGTCTAATTCAGCCCTAGGGAGGGTAGTTTTTTATTTGGTTTGTTTGTTTGTGTTTTTACGTTTTAAGCAAATATATTTTTAAAATATTTTAGATTTTTAGTTTTATTCTTTCAGCAACTATGAAAACTTAGTATCTGATACTCTCTATATTTCTACAGCAAAAGCCAAACCGTGCACTTTAATTTTTCTAAAAAAAAACCCAAAAAAACAATAGGGATGTAAAACAGAAGAAAGGTGTGACAAATCGTTGGTAATCCTCAATATGCAATCTCTTCACCAAGACTTTTTAAAATCAAATTTGAAAATGCAGTTAAGCACTATTTTAAGTAGATCTTTTGGAAAAAGAAAATCCTAGTGCTTTTTGCAATCTTAAAATCCTTAGTATCAGAGTAGTTAGGGAGAGGAAAAATTCAAGTGACTTGTTTTATAGCAAGCAGTGTACAACTCATGCATTATTTTCTTATGTATATATATAAATAAATCCTAAAGAAGACTTCTAAAAGTGGAAATTTGTAATAACATCTACATGCCACTCTGTCTAGGCTATCATATGATTTAGCAGGACGCAATTTAGCATCTGTTATCAGTAATAATAGTGACCAGGGACACCTATAAATATTCTTAGACATTTACCTACAGACTTGTCGTTCTTGCAGGCTTTCAGCTCTACAAGGTTAATTACAGCCTGAATTTAGCATTAATTAGGTTGGCTTGAATAGTTTTTAAATAAAAAGCTCAGAAAAAATATATTTCCAAGTTAGGTTATTTATCTGACATGTCAGAATAAGTGAGTGGCATTTACATGACAGTAAGTGCAACAACTTAGATCCTGCCTGAATATAGTAATTTCTATTTTGTTTCAATGCCTCTCTGATTTTACTTTCAACATTATTTTAACATTAAAAATTAATTAAATTACACTGAATGTAGTATTCAAAGGTTCTTTGAGAAAAGACTTTAAGGTTAACTGTCTGTTCACAAAAAGATGCTTGCTGGTCATAACCCTGAAATATGAACAAGGGCTTTTTATCAGGTTTGCTATGTAACCATGCAGAGACAACAAAGAAAACTAACACAATGTGTTCTATGGTGTATAAATTAACAACTGTATTGACTGCCAGTTTTATAGAATAATTTTAAGAATTTAGGGTTTATTTACATACCTATGTACATGACCTGTCATGCTTTTTTCTTTTTCTTTTTCTTTTTCTTTTTTTTCTTTTTTTTTCTTTTTTAATCAAATGCAATAGAAATTACTTCTTTGAACACAAAAAAAACCAAAAAAACACTTCTTTGTGGTAGACTCAGAAAAGTATATATGTTCCCTTCAGGGAAATATTGTCAACTGTTAAGCTAATTCAGAGGAGGAAAAATAATTTTGGCTTATTTCTGCAGTAACAAAGGGCTCAAATCAGAACCATGTCAAATATTTTGAATTGCCTTAGCTATACCAGATCAAGTCTCCTTTCAACTTTTTGTTCAAGACCTAGAAATGGTTGATAATATGACACAATGGACAGAAGGGGAAAAAATTATGTATTTGTGTGAGGAATGTTAAAATATTATTAAGTAAATACTTTGTTCCCTCTGCTTTCCAGAAAGTCTCTTATCACTCAGAGCACTGAGACAGTGTAAAACATATCAGTTCACCCATGAAGGCAGCTATGTGGGAACCAAAGCTGCTTTCACACTGACCAATGACATAGCCAATAAAGATGATAAAGTAAGGAAAGGACAAAATTTTTTTGCTATTTGACTGTCAACAAATATGATGTTATTGAAGTTATTTTTAAAAGACTGCCTCCAGTACTTATTAAGTAGCTCTATAATAAAAAAGGACAAAAACATGAAGTCTATAACACCTTTCTTAAAATAGGTTAAAGCATTTTTTTATCACTTTCTATGTCAATTCTAAAGAAAAACTCAATCTTTTGACTTAAGTTAAAAAATGCAATTTGACAGTAGTATATGAAATAGAACAGTGGAAGAGAAAATGGTTTATGTGAACTGATAATGGGGAACAAAACTTTCACAGTTAACGTTTTGGATTCAAAGCTGGGTGAGGCCAGAATTAATAACCAAGATGTAAGTTCATCTGGATTTCACACAGTAGAAGCCTGAAAAGGCCAGTATCGGTATAGCAGTCTAGACTAATGTCTTTCCCCTGGACTAACTGTTCACAGAGGTCTCTTAATCTGGCATAACAAAGTACAACCCAGAAAAATATTTTAATGGTTACAAGCTCTGCCTGAGGAATAAAATCAAGATCAGTCCCTACTCTACTCTAATACAGAAGAGTAAATAAAGCCATTTGCAGACTGGAATCTGGGGAAGCAAAACAACCCAAGGGACAGAGCTAATGAGTTAACTTCTGGCATTAACCTGCCATGTTGCAGTGAAAAAATGCCTCTGGAGCCTTTCCTTTATCCATGGGACACAGGATTGGAGATAGTTCAACATCTTGCTTTACTGTCTGCTGCATCAATTGACCATTTCATTGGAAGCCTAAAAAAAAGTTTTGCTGGCCTTAGGTCTCATGTCTGTGTTGCACATTTTGAAGGGACCTAATTTTGCAACTGGAAGAGATGCGAGAAGCATTGTCTGAAGCCTCAGTCTGAGGCTTTCAATAGCACATTGTCAAAAGGCAAGAATGAAAGACATAATGTTAAAAAGGGTCGATGTTTTTGAATTTTTTTCAAAAAGATACCAAGGTATTTTCAAACTGTAATTTGCTTTTCTATAGTTTGTGGATGCTTCCCCCCACCAATCTGAGAGAAAATTTGATCTGTCAGGATCTGGGCCCCTGCCATTGCCCAGACTAGTGTACTCTAGAGGTGGTTGTGATATTAAGAGAGAGATGAATAAAATTAACCTAAGCTGAAAAAGTACGTGACTGCTGCTTTTAGGAAAATGTTTAAAAACATACCCATTAACTGTTACAATGGAGACCGTTGTCACTTACATTGTCTGGTGATGGCTAATGAAAAAATAATACAGTTGATGATAACATCATGGGATCATGCCTGCTCTTTTTTTTTTTTTCTCATGTGTAAGCAGAGCAACTGCACAGTCTTCACACAGCTTTCTGTCTACATAACAGCTTTGAAACATATACTTAAAAAGGTAATGTGCTAAACTAAAAGATAAGTTTTGAAAGCATTTTGAGATAACAAATAGAGCACTTTAAACATTAAAAGGTATAATGAAGAAAATAATTTCCACTGGGGTCTGTAAAGTCTTTGAACAAAATAGAGACAACAGATAGGTTTTTTCCATTTGATCACAAGATTAAAGCTTCTAAGGGAAAAAAACAGAAAAAAAACCCACCCAGTTGTTTGGGTTTTTTTTTTTCAATTAAGAACTCCACTGAGATATTCCTTTCAGAGAGATAACTAACTCCAATATGCTATCAGGTAATCTGTTATGAATTGCTTCAGGAAAAAATATGATATACAGAAACTTTACTCCAAGGCACAATAATAATGGTGCTGGTTTGTGAGGTTCTCATTTTACCATCTGCTTCTGGATTAAACCTTAAATTGTTTTATCCTGCATGAAATCCTCAATCTTGCATGCATTTTCACTGAATCTATGTTAAATTTGTCTGAGTGTCCCAAGCATATACAATCTTCATTAAGGCCTTAATGGTTATTGGTAGAGTTAGTGAGATATTATGAAAAGCTACAACTCTCAGAAAGATTGAATGATATCATTACTCAGTCATGACATCATGATTGAATCATTCAATTTAGGAATATATTTGGTATCATCAAACCATCCTGCCTGGAGTTATACTGTAGTCTGAAGAAATTTGGGAAAAGAGTACACAAAGGAAGATTCAAGTAGGGCATGAGAGTGAGCCCAGTGTATTGAAAACAAGCTGCTGGAGAAGGCATGCACCTATGTGGTCCCAGCAAATTTATGCTGCTTGCTGAAAAAAATCCATATAAGCAACTGTAGATGTTTATGCTAGGAAGGCAGTAGGCATAAAGTTATGACATGATTTTACTGCATGGCAGCTTACTTTGCAAAAAGTTTTCCATGTAGACAAGCCCTCAGTGAGAAAGATTCTACTCGAGGTCTTCCTCAAAGGCGACATGACACCAGGCTGCTGGAGGGAAGGGATGCCATCCAGAGGGACCTGGACAGGCTGGAGAGGTGGGCCCGTGCCAACTTCATGAAGTTCAACAGGGCCAAGTGCAAAGTCCTGTACGTGGATTGGGGCAATCCCATGCACAAACACAGGTTGGGCAGAGAATTGATTGAGAACAGCCTTGAGGAGAAGGACTTGGGGATGTTGTTGATGAGAAGCTCAACATGAGCCAGCAATGTGAGATGGCAGCCCAGAAAGCCAACTGTATCCCGGACTGCATCAAAGTAAGTGTGACTGGCAGGCCGAGAGAAGTGATTCTGCCCCTCTACTCTGCTCTTATGAGACCCCACCTGGAGTACTGTGTCTGGATCTGGAGCCCCCAACATAAGAAGGACATGGACCTGTTGGAGTGAGTCCAGAGGAAGGCCACGAGGATGATCCGAGGGCTGGAGCACCTCTCCTAAGAAGACAGGCTGAGAGAGTTGGGGTTGTTCAACCTGGAGAAGAAAAGACTCCAGGGAGACCTTATAGCAGCCTTCCAGTACTTAAAGGTAGCCTACAGGACAGATGGGGAGGGACTCTTTTTCAGGGAGCATAGTGATAGCACAAGGGGAAATGGCTTCAAACTGGAAGAGGATAGATTCAGATTAGATATAAGGAACAAATTCTTTACTGTTAGGGCAGTGAGACACTGCCACAGGTTGCCCAGGAAAGTTGTGGATGCCCCATCCCTGGAAGTGTTCAAGGTGACGTTAGATGGGGCTTTGAGCAACCTGGTCTAGTGGGAGGGGCCTCTACCCATGGCAGGGGGGGTGGCACTCAAAGATCTTTAAGGTATCTTCCAAACTAAACCATTCTGTGATTCTATGATTCTGTGAAAGTATTATCTTGAGGAAGTGCAAGATGGATTTTTTATTCTCTCTATGCAGAAATTTTGTAGGAAAGCTACTCTTAATGGTTTGTGCTCTTTTTCAAAATGTGTGTACCTACTCCTAGCTTTCCCTATGTAGTTTCTTACAATGAGTTCCTCTAATGCATCTAATACAGGCTATGTGGAAAGGGATGAATATGTGGAATTTGTGACTGATGAATAGCGTGTTCTTCTGAACCTACAATATGTAAGGATCCAACAGTGTTATATAAGTTTCCTACGCCTGATACGCTTTCTTTTAAAATAAATTCAAAATACATGAAACAATTCAAAGAGTGGTGAGGAAGGATTAAAAATTATAAGTTTATTAAGACTTTTGTTTTGTAAAAACATTGTGGAGACAATCAAATACTTTCTCTAGTCAGTTTACATTTGCCTGTTTAATATTCCCTGAGCTGAAACATTTTTGACGTATCACTCAACAGTGATCACCAGCTTTCCTACAGTGTAACTTTATGAAAGTATTGAACATAGAGGAACAATCAACAGGTTGACTTAAACTGAGAATAGTTGGGTGTTACTATTAACAGAGAAGGCAAAAAACAGCATATTGGCTTATCGCAGTAAATCAAACTATAGGCTGTTGGCTGAAAGTGCTTGTTTCATAATTTTATTTGTCATGCATATTGTACTCCAAACCTTTGTAGTCAAACTTAATTCTCAGTGATTTATGATAGTTACACTCAATTCTAGTATGTTATTTTCTGACAGAAAACAAGAGACAGTAAAGTAGTTGTTTGTTTGGGTTTTTTTTTGCTCTAGGGCAGGACTTAATTTAAATAATAAATTCAATAGAATGTGGTGTGTCCAGGGTTTTTTTTTGAAAACTCAAGTTCAAGGGATGAATTAAAAATTCTGTCAGGCCCCACGTTGACTTCTACAGTTAAAAAACAGAGTTACACCTAGCAACAAAGATATAAGATTCAATTACAGTTAAAATTTTCTAGGCTACTATTACTAAGTCATTATTTCTCACTTTGCTCAACATCTTGATACAAAGGCCACATGAATGAAAAGGTGAAACTTCCAAATTTTTAAGAAATAAAGCACATGCTTGTTCAGATACATTAGTTCCTAATATCTTTTGAAAATACCTGTTGACCCTAAACGTAAAATATACCTGTTCCTCTCACATGGGTCCATTAATGACTATTTGTGTGTCATTGTCATACTGCTTCATTTTAGTCTGTTATTAAATTCCCCTTTAGCAAAACATCTCAGTTCCATTAAGTCAACTCCACAAAAGTCTGTAGATAGCTATATTGGTGTAAATTATATTAATTCTCTGTCATCACAAATGAGAATATTGTTTACTAGGTGTCCATAAAGTTAAATATCTTCAAACACACTTGTCCTCTTCTTTTTTTACTTTAGCCTACATAGGCTGTAACCACTTTAATTTTATTTTTCTTCATATTCCTATTAAAAAAATCTGGGGTTTAGTCTGCCTTCCAGGTTTTACTGACAACACTTTACTTGTTCCTTCACAGTAACTATTTTTGTAACAGCTCTTTGTCTTTTCTCAAACACATTTTTATTTCATCAGCATACTTCTTCCTGTATACTAGCAGTCCCTCCATGTTTTAAACTGCTTACCAACACCAGCTGTTCCTTCTGTGAGGACACTTCTTTTCTTTACAGACCCTATCTCTCCTAAAGCTATTTCTTATTCTTCACAAAACCAAAATCCCATCCCATTTGTTCTGCGCCTCCAGCTAAATTTTCAATCTTCTTATGTTTCACCATGTCTAAGGCTAAAAAATATACAAATAGTATCCCTAGTCCTGACATGTCTCAAGGTTCGTGTGTGTGAAACACTGTGGTGATGTTACACTAGAGATCAGTCACTCCTCTCCCAGGCAACTTCATCAGCCTTGCATAAAACAGACTGCAATAGTGCTGGTGGCCTGAAGAAAAAATATAAATACAGCCGGCATACAAATAAGGACTAAGTTGTCTCTTGAACTTAGATTAGAAATCTGAAATACTCCAGAAAGGAAGAGCTGGGACAGCACAGTCCTTAATGACGAAAAGCTTGCCATTTGAAGACAACCAAATAAGAAGGCAAATCCTGTCTTGGATCTATGGTAACCAGCTACTTTGCACATACTTAATTGACCTGAGCTTCTGCAATCTCAGTAATAGTGAGTGACAGTTTGTAATGAGGCAAGAGCAGAAAACAGAAAGAAGTACATATGGGGGCAACTGAGCTAGGAGCTTTCTCAGCAATAATAGGGAAGGGATGCAGGTAAACAGCAGCAGTACTGAAAGAGAAAACCTACTACACTTATTATTTAAGCTGCCAACACTTTCTCACAGTTTTGTTTGGGTGGGTTCCCTTCCTCCCCCTCATGTCAACGTACCTGGAACAGGTAAGGGGAACAATGTATGTCAAATCACATTTTCAGAACTCTGTCTTTGTTGATTACTGTGTATTTCTCTGTCTTTCTCAGCCTGGCACAGACAGGAAGATAATGCAAGAGAAATATCTAACAGTATAGAACAGTTAGAAACGGTCAAATTTCTGTCATCCAAATTTCACACACCAGGATCCCTCCTCGCTTTTGCAACAGAAAAGAACCCAGAATATGTTGCAGGGTTTTTCATGATAGGTTTTTTCGATAAGAAATCACTGAAGTATGATGATAGGTCATTGTTTGTATAGCAAAATACACAGTTGACTACCAAATTTGAGAAACGTGAACTTCTACCTCATCAGCCTTCACATATTTTATGTGTATTGTTTTATTGGCATGTTTGTTGACATGCTCATGGAATAAGCTTTAAGAAATTTGTTTCACACTCTGGAAACTCACTGAAGAAATAGTTTTTGGCATATTGAATTATGTGAAATTACATGTCTTACAAAAAATTCTCATAATTTAATTTACTTCTCATGTGAGGGGAGGAGGAAAAAAAATTCCCCTAGCAGTTCAAAATGATACTGTATTTCAATAAAGGTCAATTCATAAGCTTTAGATCAACAGTTTCCAATTTATGGGTGAACTACCAGCATACCTTTTATTTGTTTGATTTCAGGTTCATACTGGAACAAATTGCTATTACTGTTACTAATATCGTTATATATTTATTGGAATTTTTAAGACAGCATTGGTCACCAAACCAACTATTCTTCAAAAGGAGGTGTGTAAGCTGCCTGCAGCTGATAATACTGCACAGGCAACAACATTTCTATGATTTCATTAGTCAATTAGATGTGGACTAAAAGTAGAAACCAAGAAGCAAAAGCTAAACAGGAAAATTAAGTTTTGAAGTGCTTTGCAGAAATAAGCAGGCTTCAACTGTAGACAACTATCTGTGGATTTGAGTACAGGAAGTGAGAAAACCATAGGAAGAGTTTAGCTGCTGCTCCTGGAGACCTAAAAAGTCAGTAAGAGGAATGTACCACTGCCAGAGCAAATTAGAATAGAAAGATATTTGTCTGGAAGATCGAGGGATACTTGACTAACTGGAAAGTCTTGCATAAAAAAAGATCTCTCTTGAGCAGATGCAGTCTACTAGGCACTTGGGAAGTAATAAGTTTCTGAACGGAAGCTGACAGGATTAATAAGATCAACTTTAAATGAAGAAATGAAGGAAGAAGTTTGAAAAGAATACTTTAATAAGCAAGGAGTGAACACCCTAAAACAATGGAGCATGACTTATTGATGAAATGTAACAAAATATCATAGAGGTAATATGGATGCAAAGAAACAGAAGCTGTGATTTTACACAGGTAGGTATTGCTCATAACAAAACGACTTTAAAGTTGGCAAAGCAACATTGAAAAACACATATTTTAATGCAAGATCAAGGCATGGCTTAAATGCATCTTCTAGAGAGAAGTATAAATGAAGTTCTGCTCAGATAATACTAAGATTATACTCCTGAGATAAGAACTGGATATGGATAGAGATGTCAATTTAGTTATTAGAATAATAAATCATACAGAGGATTGGGTCATTATAGACATTTTGATTTACTAGCCACCAGCTGGACAACAAACGCTACCAACAGGTGGGATCCTGCCATTCGTAATACCCAATAAAAGTTTCATCCCTCATTAATCATATGGCAAATTATGGTGGTATTTTGTGTCTGATTCTGGTAAACAGTGATGAATGCTGGACCACAGAAAACAAGTTTTAAGCAATAATGACATGATAGTGCTCATATGAAATGTAAGATAAACAAAAATTAACCTGTGGATTAAGATCTTAATTTTTCAAGTAAGAGGTTTAAATAAATAGAGGCTTCATATCATTAAGACAGGTGGCACTCTGCTGACTGTACATCAGTTTGACTGAGTCAATCAGATAGGAGGTAACTCCAATGTGGAAAGTCTATAGTATTAGAAAAGTACAACAAGGAGACTCTTTAGAAGACTACGCCTTGGTGCTTAATGCTACAATATGAAGAATGTTATGACCAGCAAAAGACAAAACAAAGGGTTTAGGAAAGCTTTCCTGAGAAGCCATACTTTCATGGTTGTCATGTAGCTCAACATTTATACCACTTTTTTGCATAATAAAGAATGTTAAAAGCTTAAAAAAGTAGTGAAGGGTTTTAATGAGAAGTGGGCAAATACTCCCAAATGCAGGGCAAATACAGGGTTTCCAAAAACCGCGTCACTAAACCGCTCAACATCCACAATCTCCTGTTATTATAGAAATGAATGAAAAGAAATATCTTTTTTTCTTTCCCTAATTATTCAAGGAAATGAGATTTAAATCAGAAGTCAGGTTCAGTGACATCCTTTCTGCAATCCAGTTTTGAATAACTGCTCTTTGTCACCTAGAACCCCTTCCTGTTACAAAAATATTTCAGAAGTAGTGTTCACCTTCTCATCTTTTTTTGACTCCCTAGCAGGACAGGCCTGCCAGTTCATTTTTTTCTCACTCTCCAGTTCCCCTCTGTGTGCAGTAATTGAGATTCATGAGGAAGTCAAGGAGAAAAGCTAGAATAATTTATTGAATAGAATTCTGCAAAGATGCCTGAAAGGAATGATATTAATCGTTTGAGTGTGAACTCTAAACCATAATTATTTCTGCTTGCCTCTGTACTTTCAAAATCATGGTAGACTATACACTGAGATCACAAATCAATGTAACTGAATACTTATGCCATTATCCTTTCATGATCTCATACAAAAAATAATGATGTGAGAAGCAGTGATATTTCAAGTGAAGTGTGGGCATCTTATGTCCTGCTCAGGCAATTCAAATAACTTTCATAACATTTACATTTAGTAAACATTAGATGTACTAGAAAAAAGGAACTCATCTTAATTTTAAATTAGTTTCATATCCTGGCACTAATAAAATTTAACTAGTCTAAACATTTGTCCTTAAACTATGTTACAAATTAAAATTTCATCAAGACTCTGCTTAACTGCTTGAAGCTGGTAGAAACAGGAATTTTATTAATTAAATTTAACTTTAGAATCATAAGTCAAATATTAATACCAGTATTTCACTTGCTGCATATTTGCCTAAGGGATTTTTTAATGGAATTCCACTGAAAATTCATAATTCAACAATCACTTAAATTAAAAAGTGTCTGTAGAAGTTGTATGTTTTTACTGAGTAGATTTATTCCTGCAATAAAGTCAGTCCTTTGTTTGCCCCTTAGGGGAACTAAAGGTTACAAAAACTGCCCACTTAATCTGGAAATTGTTTCAATGGACACTCATCTTTTACTTTACTTCAGCAGAGGCAGGTTTGTAAAAATTGAACATTTTTACTATAGTAAACTGGTCTTGATGAAGGCTTTGAAAGGAAACATTTTTGTAGGTCAGCATGCACTTTTTTTTTTGCCAAGATAAGAGAGTACCCAAACCCATGACTGGGCAAGCACTTGCTTGATTCAGGAGGTTGTGATTTCAAGTCAGGCAAAGTAAAGCTTAGAACCTCCATCCTTGCTGACCATCAGGTTAATGGGATTTCAGGGAACATAGCTAGCAAGATTTTCTCTGAAAACTCTAGTTTAGGTAAACACGCATATGGCCAGAGGGAGAAATTGACTTACCACATATTATTGCAAACCTCAGTTTTCATCAGCGGCATTTTCTTCTAATGCTTTTAACCTTCCCACCTATCTTAACATCCCCTTTTTCAGCATGTTGAATAATTAAGTATCAATTGCTTCTAATGTCTTCCGTGGAGAAGAAAATTGCCCAGTGTTAGAGACTGTATATCTTTGTTTCTGATTTCCCCACATTGTATCTGTAGCGCAGAATTTCTGACAGAGTAGGACTGTCTCCCCTTTCTTCATCAAAGATAAAGGACAAAGGGAAGCCTGTTTTTGGGGGTTGGGGTTGATTGGTTGGTTGTTTTTTCTTTGGTTCCACACACCACCACTCCCCCAGCCCCTGATCAAATTTGGCTGAAAGCAAGAAGTCATGTTAAAACATTGACAAGGACTAGGGCAAATGAGGCTCTAGTGTAGACTACTACTCTAAACTTTGTAAATTAAAACCCATCACATTACTGGAAAAGTAAACTGCTAGTTTTATTTAAAGAGCATTGTGGATGTTTCACAACTAAGTGAAATATAAGAGTTTCAGAGACAATATTGCTGCAGGTAGAGCTGGAGACTTACCCCTTTTGGAGAAAGACAGGGCTGAGAAGGCAGCACTTGGATGTGCCAGAGGATGTAGCAGAAGTATCACCCTCCAGACAGCAGTACATGACCTTGCATAAGATCCTATACCTTTGGCATCAAAGGACCAAAGAGAAACTGTGGTGATGAAAGCATTTACAAACACGTTGTAGCCCCACATCTTTGTGATACAGTAGCTGTACCCCACAGATGCAGATACAGAGAGGCCAGAGTCTGAGGATAGAAGCTTGAAAGATTTCCAGGGCGTTAGAGTATGTGGGAGTGGCTCTCTCCAGGCAGTACTGAAATTTTGGAGTTCAACTCTTCTTTTTAAAGAAAACTGCTGGTTTTGATTTCACAGATGGGTGACTACATGACATTTATTTCTCCTCTTCAGCTCCCAGTGGTGTACATTAAGAATACTTGATACACTTAAATTAGAAGAGAAACGGTGACGTGTAGCAATAAATATCTGGAATATTTTATTATATATATGGTAACCATTCTAAAAAAAACTCAAGATAAAGATAAATCATACATTATGTTGTCTGAATAGGGTTGTCCAAATCATTAAGCTCTTTACCACCACTTGGTTTGGGCACTGTTTCTACCTGTAGAGTCTGGGCACTTCTAATCAATTAACCAAAATGTTGTACAAAATGCTTTGTCAGTTATCAGGTTTGTTTTATCCTGCAGCCATTATTAATACATGTTTTTCCTTAGTTAAATTTACTTCAGCTGGGCTTTACATGTTTTGAAAACGCAGTGCCTCAATTTATGTGGAATTTACTACATGCTGGCAGTGCTATCACATACTTGTCAGATTAGGGACAAAGTCAGTTGTTATACTTGAGTGATCATCTTTTCAGGTGGAATCAACTTGGGATAACAGATTGGATAAATCTAGGGAAACTAATTCTTCTAGTATCTGAGCAAGGAAGTTTGGAGCAACAGAAAATCCCCTGAAATACAATGAGAAAAACAGATGTCCTTGGGAAAAGCTCTTTTGAAGGATTAGTGGAATGGAACAGTCAGCTTTCAACAGTAGGAAGGCTTAGAGGAGCTTGTTTTTATAGCTTGGAAACATTTTTAATTTTAACAACAGCAAAATTAAAAAAAAACCAAACCAACGAATCAACCAAAAAAATCCCACCCACCCCTAAAAAAAATCCCAAACTTGGAAAGGAAAACTGGAGCAGAGTCATGGAGAAAAAATACTGTGGAGAGAAGGCAAGTCCAGATTTAGCATGGACCAAATGAGCTCCACAAAACAGTAAGAAAAGGTACTGAACAGGACTGAGAGGTACAGGTTCATGTGGCCCTTTTCCTGTGAAGGTATCACAGTGAGCATGAGTACAGGAAGGTGTAGAGAATTGTACTATGATCAGCTTCCGTCACTAAATCATCACCCTGCATGCACACTCATTAGGGGAAGACCAGCGCTATAGTCTAGTGACTCTTTGGCAAAAGGCATTTGAACATCATTTGGCATTAAAGTTATTTGGAACATCTCCTTTAGATATTTGTGTTTATTTGTTCCATCCCTACACCTATTTATTCCATCCTTTAAAATTTGGAATTTCATGTACAATTTTGACAATGACAAACATGGACAAAACCTCCTCTCTTTTACATAATACATCACATTCTCAAACAGAAGTTGAAAGGTTAAGAGGCTATAATAGTTTTCCTGTGGAAGAAAAAAAAAAAAAAAAAAGATGAGCTAGCCAAGCCCCCAACTACAACAGTTCCTTTTCAGCTACCATAAATGCTTCTATCAGCAAGTCAGTAGTACCCATGATTAACGGTTTTGTCTTGATCTTACTAAATATGAATCGTCTGTTCTGTGCTACTGCCTATTGTGCTAAGCTCTGAACAGATAAAAGCAAGATCCAGACAGACAGTGACACCCAGAACATTCACAGTATTAAAAAAAAAAAAAAAAAAAAAAGATATCTGGACTAAGCGTTTTTCTGTGTGACAGACAAACAAAGCAGCATAACTTCACCAGTTAAGTTAAAAAGATAAAAACTGTTTTGAAACAAAGAAAACCTTTATGGTGTATACATCCTGAACTTTCATGTCTTTTTTTACTCAGCTTTTAGATATTGTGTTAGTTTTGGCTGAGATAGAGTTAATTTTTCTTCATAGCAGCTTGTATGGTGCTATGTTTTGCACTTGTGATGAAAACAAGTGTTGATAAGATCAGAATTTTTTAGTTTCTGTTGAGCAGTCCTTACACAATATCAGGGCCTTTTCTGCTCCTCAAACATCAGCATGCAGGCTGGGGGTGCACAAGAAAATGGGAGGAGGCAGAGCCGGCACGGAGGATCCCAACTGACCAAAGGGATATCCCATACAATATGGTGTCACGCTCAGCAATAAAATATGGGGGAAGATGGAGGAAGTGGGGGATATTCAGAGTTACAGCATTTGTCTTCCCATGCATGTGATGAAGCCCTGCTTTCCTGGAAATGGCTGAACACTTGCCTACAAAAGCTATGTGTGTTTGAATTCCTTATTTGCTTTGCTTGCACACATAGCTTTATCTCTTAAGCTGTCTTTATCTCAACCCATCAATAGTGCCCCTTTTACCCTTCCAATTCTCTACCCCATACCGTTGAGGGGGAGTGAGCACTTTTGTGGGGCTTATCTACCTACCAGGCTTAAACCGCATCAAGTATTAAAAAAATTCATAGAGTTTTTAATTCTTTGGGTCAGGGATGTGAGAGTAGGGTATTATGATCAAGTACTTTATAGCTAGAGGGAAAGTTTAAACCTCTGAAATCAGAAGGTCTAGTCTCTAATAATAAAATTGAGGTTTCATATGCAAACAGACATTCATGTCACTGAAAGCTGATTCTTCTTTCTAGTTGGGTCAAACTAAAGAATCACTGATTTCAATTTCAAAATATATGGGCCTTATTAATGCTAGAAGAGTTGTGTTAGGAATTGTCCTATGAATCTTACATATCTGATATGTATCTTTAGGACGTCTCTGCAAAGTGCCAAATAAGGAAAAGTTGTTTTATATTTGGAAAAGAAAATCTGGATAAAAGATCAGTTCAAAGAAATATTATTAAAAATTATCCTAGTGTATAGCCTGAGTAGAGAAGAGAAACATATTTTCACATATCATTTTTGCTCTTTCAGCTTGAAATTAAGGTCTATAAATCATGTTCTCTAAGAAAAAATACTGAGAATTGCTTAGAACCCAGGAAAGAAAACTACAGAGGGAATTGATAGCAGAGATAAATTATTAAACATGGAAAAAGCCAATGGGGGAAGAAATAACATCTACAATTATCAGTGTCCACTGTTGACAGGACAAGAAGTAACAAGCCTAAATTCTAGTAAACTTCAGGTCAGGACTTAAGAAGAGTTTTCTTACACTAATTAAATAATAAGTAAATTGCCTAAGAAGGCTGCAGGATTAATTATTAAAAGTTACATAAACCAAATGCAATTTTCTCAGGGGCAGCTTAGAAAAACACTAATCTGTCCTGAACCATTTGAAGCATAGGCAATGTCTGTTTTCTATGTTTTTATGAATATGAACTTTGAGGTAGTAATAACACTTAGTGTGAAAACAATTTTTTTTTGGTCAACTTTAGAATCAATTTATCTACCAACAATAACTACCTTGACAACAATTGTTTTCATAGTGTGAAAATGGCATTAATGCTTCCTTCAATATAGGAATTGATGTTTCAGAAAAGAGGACATTTGACTCCATGCCACTGAAGTAAAATAGTATCCTAAGCATTTCTTCCAAAAGAGAAATTTGATAATATCAACATTTTTTAATATATACTAAGGTATTTTTTACATCAGTTATGATTGATCCTGTTCATATTACCCACTAGTGTTTAATGTGACCTAACATCTGACAGCTAGTCTCCAGCTGGGAAAGGTTTTCACCTGAAAATCTGAATGTGCAGTGAGGCAGAAGCCAAAGTGATAAATACAAGAGAACAGCCATTGGAGTAGCAGAACAAAAATACAACTTTTATGTGGTACTGGAGACAAAAGGTCATTGGCTGACATTAATTATAGAAACCATGTTCCATATTTCTTGAGCTGTTGAAGGTGATTTGGTGATTTCTCCTTTTGTCTTTTTCTTTTTCTTTTTTTTTTTTTAAATAAAATACAGTGTCCCAATGGTCCTGTTGCGTTAGACCAAGAAGGTAATGTCCAGAATAACCACAGACCCTGTCTATTCTTTTACGTTTAATGGTTTTAGGAAAAACATTGACTTCTGGAAGTCCTTTACCTTGTTCTTAGATTACCTTTAATCTCAGTAATTAATGAATTACTTATAATTTTTTTAAACAATTATTTTTATTAGAGGCAAATTAATTTATACGATGCAAACCTATTTGGACTAACAATAGGCTAAGTGCTTTGCAATTAAACATGATTTCATATCTTGAATATCAAAGAGAATGAAGAAAGATGGTATGTCTGTATACAGAAACTCACTCAGGTTTCATAATTCACAGAAGGAATTCAGGTCCATGTTCAGGCACTGATTTATGGCACTCCTGAGATTACAGAGAGCTGGTGGAATCATTGAATCATGGAATGGTTTGGGTTGGAAGGGACCTTAAAAGGTCATCTAGTTCAATCTATCCCTGAAATGAGCAGGGACATCTCCAACTAGATCAGGTTGCTCAGAGCCCCATCCAATCTGACCTTGAATGTTTCCAGGGATGGGGAATCTACCACTTCTCTTGGCAACCTGTTCCAGAGTTTCACCACTATCATCACAAAAAAATGTCTTCCTTATGTCTAGTCTAGATCTACCCTCTTTTAGTTTAAAACCAGTACCCCTTGTCCTATGGCAAGACTGGAGGAACTGGCTGGCAGGAGGTACATTAAGGTCTGTAATGGCAAATGCAAAATATTGTGCCTGAAATTGAATAACCCTGTACAACAGCTGTGCAGAAAAGGACTAAAGTCCTAATCACAAAAAAGTGGACATGAGTTTGGCAGTGTCAGCCACGTGTCTAGAGTGCTTACTAAACTTCAAAAATAAGAGCATAGCCAAAGGATCAAGAGATGTGATTACTCCCTGTACTAACTACTTGGATTCTGTATCTTGAATATTGTGTCCAATTTGGGACTTCCCAAAGGAAGGAAAATATTAATAAACTGTAGCATTTTCCAAAGAATATTCCCAAGATGATCATGAGCACTTGGGCTATGAGGAAAGGGTGAGGGACCAGGCCTCTTCTAACCTGGAGAAGACAGACAGAAGAAAGAGATTTTGTGACTGTCTTCATCTACCTGTTGGCAGATTATAAAGAAAATAAAGCTATTTTTTTCCAGAGGTGCACAGTGAAAGGATGATGAAAGACAAGACAATCAAAATTCAACAATGCCCTGAACAACCTGCTGAAACCCTAAGGTTATCAACAAGTGCTGTAAGTGTGACCAGGTGACCTGAATTATTCTGTGCAAGTAAAATGTCACAGTAGAGTCATATGTGTGTTAGTAGTTGACCAAGTTCACAAGTGTACAAACACATACAAATATGGAGAAATAATTCAGTAGAGATTAATAATTTAAATGGTTTTACTGATTCCTTGTTAGTTATGGTTAATTATCTTAGGTATAGAGGATCTTTAAATCAGTTTAAATTTTTAACAGCAAAAGATGTGTTAGAGATTTTTTTTTGCGTGAAGTATTTTCAGAAATGCAAAAAAGATTTAAAAAAGAAACCCAGAGTCTACGTTGTTGTAGCTAAACTTCCTTGATTCATGGGAGTAATTGAGTTCTTTTTTTTTTTTTAATTAAGCTAAGTATATTTTTTTTCCACATCTGCACTGGCATCTCCCTCCTATAAAAATTTACAATGTAATTTTCCCCAGGGATCCTTTACCTTTTTTCTGCCAAGTTTCTCTTCTTCACACCATTTTCTTCTCCAAAGAATAATGAACTTCAAGAATAGAAACCAACTAATCTAATTTCCTCAGTTCATTTGACTCCCAACTGAGCCAAATTTATTTTCACATCCAATGTCTTGACAGTTGATAAATTTCAATGAGAAATCAGTGGTAAGGTGTAATTCAGAAAAGCAACTTAAAAGACAGGCAAGTATTTAAAATAATGTTAATTACTGAAGGAAAAAAGCTTCATTTTTCCCTTTCTAAATATGCATGTTCTTTCTAATGGCTGCTTGAAACTGATTTCATAAATGAAGGTAATACATACAGATGTTATTTTTTTTTCTCAGTAGCAGTAAAGTATTTCCAAACTGCTTTGCTGGCATTATTTTAAAAGTTAATAATGTTGCACTGCTTTAGTTTCCAGCTAACTTTCCTTGCTCACTATGTATTGGACTGCTAGTTTCAAAATTACAATTTCAGGCACAGAATCACAGAATTTTCAGAGTTGGAAGGGACCCCTAGAGATCATCTAGTCCAACTCCCCTGCTAAAGCAGAATTTCCTAGAGCACATTACTCAGGATTGCATCCAGGTGGGTCTTGAAAATCTCCGGAGAAGGGGACTCCACAACCTCCCTGGGCAGCCTGTGCCAGTGCTCTGTCACC
>NW_009649456.1:492481-537424 GCF_000708025.1 Charadrius vociferus | reverse complement strand
CTTGCCTCCAGGGTATGGGATTCGTGAGGGACAGCTTTAGCAGTGAAGACCGAAGAAAAGAAGGCATTCAGTAACTCTGCCTTCTCTGTGCCTTCCACCACAAGAGCACCCGTCTCACTCATCAGTGGGCCTACATTTTCCCTAGTCTTCCTTTTCCTATTGATATACTGAAAGAATCTCTTCTTATTGTCTTTAACTGTAGTGGCCAAGCTGATTTCTGATTGAGCTTTGGCCCTTCTAATTTTCCCCCTACATAGCTTTGTTATATCTTGATAATCCTCATAAGATGCCAACACCCTTTTCCAGAGAATGTAAGCTTTCCTTTTGTTCTTGAGGTCCAGCCAAAGCTCTCTATTTAGCCAGGCTGGTCTTCTCCCCAGTCAATGAACAGATTATTGCAAAAGGTTCTAAATTAATTTAATCTTGTCTTTGAATTTAGAAAGTTCACAAATATTACATATTTCTTTAATGTGTATTACAATTATTCACTGTTCTTTAAACAGCAATAAACTGCAGTGCACTGTCATATTATGCTGCCTATTCTGCAGGTAAAATAGAATAATCAAAGTATAGTTCATAATTTGTTGACATATACTCAAATAAGCTGCAGTTCTCTACCATTTTTAAGACTGAGGTGAAATGCACTCTATATTACTGTTGTTCCCATCAGAGAACAAATGTGTTGATTGGACTTTAGTATAAGCTAGAATGACATATTCTCATTTATAGTGCTCAAGTCTAACTATGCAAAGTGTTTACCAAACATAATCAATAGACATGTTACTGGTTCTGTCTTATTGAGGCCTCATTAGCCTATACCTAGACAGCATGAGTCCTATTAAAGCTGTCACACACACCTTGAACTTACTATTTTTGATGCAGGTTATGTGACCTTTCATGAGTCAAAAAAGCAAGGGTACGTGACTGGACATGTGTATTTTTAGTCTATGTTAAGTAAATGTGTTTACCCCCACATTTGCACTTTCATGAGAGTGTATAAGGAGTCTTTGAATTTCAAATAGTATGATCTAAACCAATTTTGTGTGTATGCTTTATGCTAATTACCAATATTGTTACCTTAGAGGTTTGGTTTTTTTGGGAGGGCGGATGTGTTATTTGGCGGGGGATTTTTTTAGCCTTTGCTAGCAGTTCTGTTACATTCTGTATATTTGTGTCTAGAAAGACCTTAATGGAGAAACACAGGTACTAGATCCAATTAACAAGTAGGAGAATAGGAGTTCTTACAGAAGGCTGCGAGTTTTCAAAGTGTTTTTACTTTTTTGAAAGAAGTCCAGGTTACCAGCAATCTATTTTTTACATTTTTGAAACATAAAACCTTTTAAAGGAAATTTAGTCAGAGCAATGTAAGAATGTTTTTAATTGCATCAATTAATATTGGTTGGAGATTTTCCTGAGTCTCATATCCTTTTCCCGCCCTATGGGAACTATGAGAATTTTTCTTTGAGGAATATTCATTTAATTCCTTTCTCTCTGCATGAGATTTTCCTTCCAGCTCTTCTGTCCTGCAGCTTTCCCTTCTCTGAATGCTTGTTGATATCGAATGTTTTTGCCAGTTATAATAGTTTCATTACACTGACAGAGTTGACTATAACTGCACCTAACTGATAAACTCCCATCACACCTTCTCATTCCTCCATTCCTTCTTCTGCCTTGTAATCTAGGCACCTTCCCCAGCTGCACACACATGTACCACCTGCAGATCTACAATTTCTACCTGTGCATCTAGACTTTTTCTTCTCTACTAGTTACTTTCTAGGCGACTACACTTCAATGTGGATTAGTACACTGTGATCACATCAGCTGGATATCTTGTCTCGGTTTTTGTATCAAGGTATGAGGATCAAGACTCATCTTTGCCCTCTATGCTTGGCAATGTTCTATGGATGGTAATAATGCAAATCACAGTGGTTCTCTGTAGATATAGTCTGCCTCCACTGGTGGTTAGTACTGAATTCTATTCAAGATTTAGTTCTGTGAATGAGCTCTAGACTCAACATTTAAGTGCTTCTGAAAAATTTACCTATGACATATTCAGAACATCTAGTTTAACAATTATTTCTGTCAGCAACTTTCTATTTCCAACAATGTCTCTGTTGCTTAACTCAGCCAAGAGCAATTTTACTTAAATGATTCTTTTCTGTTGCATTTCTAAATTGTAGAAATGAGGATAAAAGCTGGCTGAAAGAAGAAATCCCATATGCCTGTCATGAATTGGTTTTAAGTTTGTCATTTCTGGGATTTGTCTCCCATTCTGTCCAGTATTCAAAATCTAACAGATTGACAGCTTCCCTGAATTTGTAACCCCTTTTAGCAATGTTTTGTGCACATGTACAGCATGTCACCCCTGTTGTACACTCCATATATTTATTTTTTTTTATTTTATTTTTAGAAGGAGGAATAGGGAAGTTGCTAATCTAGAAAAGTAACTCTCCATGGAGTTTTCATCATGACTCAGCTAATAAATTCATATCAGAGCTTACTGTATTACTGACTAGACACTTAAAGAATGGTAGCTGAAACTACTTGCATTTCTCTTGGTTTTGAGATCTCCCTTGTTCACATTAGATGAAAATTGTTATTTTTTTTAATTTTATACTTGACATATTTTAGTGTTTTATATTTTCTCCCTGTGCATTTTTCCTTATTTCATCTTCCTTTCTGAAATCCTAACAGCTTCTTTTACATTTGCATTTTTAAAGCTTCCATTGGGGAAGTAAATATTTTTCCAGTATTTTCCATTCATTGGAGGCAGAATACAAAACCAAAGAGATAGACAAAACAATTACATACAAATTAAAACCCAAGTGTCAGAATAAATTAGCAGGGTACCTGATGGATAATTTGTATTTATTGGGTTCTAACGTGAAAAAGAACAAATCAGCAACAATTAGCAAGAGTGGACTTCCAAAAACTCTCCAAAGATATATTTCCTTTTACAAAACAGGTTTTGCAGGGCACCTAAGGATCCTATTTGAACAGTGAGATGGTAAAGTTTGCTATGCATCAGAACAATAGTCCACTTGATTAGTAATAATTCTAACAGTGCTAGTACTAGCAACTTATTGTAAAAGTTTCTTTTTAAACATTCCTTTTCCCTTGATATGGGTGATGGTTTAAGGGCAAGAAGTACAGGGTTTTAGTATCCTTTCAAACAGTTTGGGGAGTATTTTTCTTCTCTGAATAAATGGTAAAGTAGCAAGCTCTTAAAGGTAAATATGGTGCAATAACTTGTATAGTCTTAATTCCCCTTTGTCACAAATCCTGATTTAGGATCCTGCTGACTAACCCAGTTTGTCACGAATGGGTGATTTAGATCACCTGAAGAACCACTGTTAAAGGTGTTAGCAAAGTGTTTTTAATGGGATGTTGTAAAAGTGCAACTTAACAAAGTTTGATGACAAGATTCACTCTATTAATTACTGCATGGAAAAACATGCAAAGGAAAATTGAGTTACACTTAAGTTAGAATGATTCACAGAGAGACTGGGGATACACGTGGATCAGAATGGATTCCCTTACTTTCTAAACTTCTTCTCAGAGAGGAGTCTAGGTGTGGCTGGATATAGACTTAGTCCCAGACTTGGTCAAAAGTTCATGTCTAAGGGATTATACATGCAAAGTTTATGTAATGTTTCATTAACATCAATTCAGCATGAAATCAAAGTTACCAAAGCAAAATCAAAGTTATCATACTGCAGTGTTGATATTGGTTGTTTACCAAAGATCCGGCATTGGTAAAAGGTCTCTCTGCTTCAAGGAGCAAAGTTGAGAGACGTCCCAGCTCAAGAGGAGGTCAATGGCATGCAGCCACACTGCCTGGCAGGGAGACCTCAAAGAACGCTCACTTAGGCTGTCTTATTTCTTATATAAAGTGATTGGCTTATAGTCAAATTACGTGCACTGGGAAAGGCATGGATGAGGCTCTTTGTACCCACAACTTTCTTTGTTTCTTGATAAAAGAGTCTTGGAAAGCCACCCACTATTCATACGTTAATCTCATGACCAGTGGTCCAAGCCCGTATGCATCAACATTCACTGTGTCACTCTGCTTCTTTGTGGGTTTTCAGAGAACAGGTTGAAACTAGAGTTCCTGGCCTGGCAACAGCCTAGGCCTTTACCTCCTTTGGAGCCTGTACCAAACTATCACTAGTTTGGTTAAGGGGTCAAGTGCATCTGTCACACCATTATGTGGAAGGAAATTTGTAATCTTTTTTTCCCAGTTGCCAGCTCTCCTCTGAGTTTACTGAATTCTCCCTTTTTCTTACTTTGTGGAAAGTACAAAATAAAATCCTAGTACTAGTAATGTTCATTGTCTTGCTTGATTTTATCAAGTCCTCCTGTACTCATCTTGTCTTAGAAATAAACATTCTAACCCTTTCTTTTTCTTTTAAGACTGCCTATATCAGAATGAGTATTTCTGTTACTGTAGCACCTCCCGTGAACCTTTCATTTCAGGTTCACAGATTTTGTGAAATTCACAAGGTAAAGTGTCAAGACTGGCTGAGATAAAAGTGCACTTTAAGACATTTTCTGAATAAATGGAAAGAGCTTTTTTCAAGGACTTATCCCTACTTGCAGATCAACAGGAATAGAAACAGAATGAACAGAGAGAAAGGATAAGACTGTCACCCTGCTGTTAAATTAACCTTGGAGCAATATCTGTTCTGGCAGATCCACTTGTATAGCTGGAGTCTAACTCCAGCCTATTCATGTCTACATTGAAGTAATAAATCAGGTTTTAGGAACAAACTAAGCCTACAGGCTCTATCTCAAATAGCTGCTGGGAAGATTCAAAGGAAGAATAAACAGAAGTCTCTCGCCAAGGGTGTTTGTTGTCCAACACTACTTAACCACCTAGATAATGCTCCTTGCCACTGACCATAAATAAAGTTCTGATTCCTCTCTGTCCTTTCAAAATCTCTCCTGCTTTCTACAGCAGAACTCAATAGTTCTGTTGGATCATCATTCACAAATGGTAACAGCATTATTTTCCTTCATCTTTGAAGACATTTAGATTTAAAAAACCAACAAAACCAAATGAAACCGAAGGTCGATTTCAAAAAGTTTTAAAATATCTATCTGATATACTTGAAGTTGACAGAATGGTTTTGGCTAAAGAAGATACAGATGTTTGTATGTCTTACAATCCTAATTCTGTTTTATTGCATACAATATGACAGTTCAAGTATGAAGCTCAAAAGCAGCAGCCTGTTGTGATGCTGTTGGTATCACATTCACACTACATCTTTTAGATTAAAATGTCCAGAGTTGTAAATTTTCATCTGTTGCACTGTCAAATGACTCTTTAGGTCTCTAGATAAACTTAGCTTCTTTTCTCTCCTTTGAAGCTGCTGGATCACTCTAATACTTGCTTCAGATTTTCCTTAAACTAAGATTCTGACAACTAAACTAAATCAAGTTTTCACTGATGTTAGTAAAATGAGGACACAATTAAACCTAGTTGCTACACATTATCTTACTTTGCTCCTTTTCTCTCTTAGTTATAACTTTTTAATTAGATGCTTTGATTACATTTGACTTCTGACATCCATTTGGAACAGACTGTTCCACATACCAAACAGTAAGATGAACTCCCTGATACAAGATATTTTGGAGGCTGATTCACCTGTAAATCCTAGTCAGCAAATAGTTGATTTCTGTATCATTTTGGATCTCAGAAGTTCTAAAACTTTGTGGTATATTTCACCGTAGAGGTAGTTTTTGGTGGCAGAAATGAAAGACAAATGGCATATGTTTTGGATAATAGCTTTAATTGTGCCTTAGTTTCTAAATTTACAACTCTTAATTGCAGCAAATAACCAATAGCATCTCTTCTTTGTGACATTATCACCATGGTGTTGTTAAAGATACCAGGATTAATATCATACACTATGCATTGGATTCACTTAACCCTGCATTTTTAAAAAACATATTTTGAAATTATGTGGCATTGCAGGACAAACGTTATAAGTGCATGACATAATTTCTTCACTGAAACCATTATCATTCAGATTTTCTTATTTAAATTAGATTTTCTCCAACAATCAGTCCCTGAGTAATGTTCCTACACATTCCGAATAACCTTCACAAATTCTTTTCTTGTAAATCACTCTTGCTACACATGAGGAAGATATTAAGAAAGACATTTAACCTGTTGGACTCACTTAAGAAACTATTCCCAAGTGGCAGGAACCTAGAATCCTGGTGGTTTTCTTATTTCCTCTTGCTTTCTTTCTCTTATGCAAAAGATTTAGCTTTTTTAGAGGCATCAGAATATATTTTGCACTTTGTGGTGTGCAGGGGATTGGGGTGACATGAATACTTTGCAAACTCTCGGATGGGATATTGCACAGAGTTTGCACTCGAGAGCCTCAGGCAGTCCCTTTTTATTCTTTTTTTCTTATCTGAGGCATTATTCTGAGTCCTGATGGACCTTGTTCCACTGTAGCTGTTTTTAGCTTTGTATCTATTCCAGCTTTCTGAATCAGTGCCCTCATAGCAGAGAGTTTTCAAGAGTTTGTGTATGTCCTTACAGTTCACAACTGGACTGACAGAGCTTGCAAAATATGAACAAGTTACATCCATCTGCAAAGCCAGAGTTACTCTTTGGCTTCATTCCAGTCCTGTCTTACTGTAGAATCCAAACCCTCAAATCTGGGAACTAGTTGAACCAGCAAGCGAAAGACAGCACATGCCACAAATGGCCTAATGATCCCTGACATCCCAGCTAAGAGTTTATTGACACACAGTATTGTATGCTCTCCATAGACATTTGAGATTTAAAAAAGTCTAGGGAGAGGTCACATGTTCTAAACATGACTCTAGATTTTTGAATTGAAACTAGCCAGAAAAAGAAATATAGGGAATGATCTGGACATATATGGTTTTTTTTAGGAATAACACTAATGGAAATAACTTCCTTGAATGTTTTTACCCCCTAACTGTGAACCTGCAATCAAAAATCAAAAATTAAATAAATTATAATGGAGATTTGGTGATCCCTACAGTTTTTATCATGGTAAGCGCCAGCATGTTTTGTCAAAATACAAGGCCAAGTAGCAAAGAGTAGTTCTGTGAGTACCTTAAGGAAAGAAAGTAACTTTGAGGTAATTGTTTTTATGAGGGAGCAGGAAATCCACACAAGCAAGAGCACTTAAGAGATCTGCTCTTTCTCCTTCTGCAGCTTCTGTTCATGGAGGATCTAAACTACTTTACACACCTGCCTTGTGTATTAGCACCATAATTAACATCTGTTATTTAGCTTTATTTTCTATTTTTCTATTTTTAGACTGGTTATGCTTTGCAAAGATTAGTGAGAATCTTTCTGATGCGCATAATTTGCCTTTTGGGCAAGACCTGGATTTGCCTGAATTCAGGGGTCTCACTATTAAGGGTACTTGCACATTGCACTTATTTAAGGAGAAAAATGCATTTAACAAAAGCTGGGAAAAGTGGATGCTCAAAGGGATTTTCCTGGTCTAAGGATTAGTTAAAATAAATTAAAAACTTGCACCATCTATATCTTTCAGATATTGTTAGATATAGAGCTTTTGTCCATAAATTATTTTAAAATGTAAATACCTAACAGTGAAGTAAACTAGTAAGACTATGGAAGGATGTTGTTTTTTAAAAGAGACTTCTAGAAGTCAACGTTTTTCATATAAACCCAATAGATTTCACAAAAACATATGGAAGTGTAGTTTATTCCGAACTACATATCACAAATGTCCTTCTATAATGGTACTCAGTTTTGCTTTTATTAATATACTGAGGAGCAATCTGAGTATTTCCAGCTCATTGGTGGGCAATTCAATTCCTCTCCCAAGTCAAAAATTTTGGTACAAAATACGGCTATAAGCGGTATGTGCAAAAGTAGAACTGCAATGCATTAACACCTGAAAAATGTTTGTCATAATTGCATGCTGTAATCATTACATGTAGTATAACTGCATGTGGTTATGTCCATTGCAATCATTGTTATAAAATATGTAATTACACCCACATGTGGGCAAATAGTAGCATGTACCTTTTCTCAATGCATTTAAAATCTAAACAGATGAAATATTCCCACAGTCTATAGCAGGTTCCAAGAAGGCTCTTAGACAATAATTTCTGAAGTGCTACTACAGATATCATCAAACTGATTTATTTTTTTAAGCCTCAAAATAGATATTTTAAATCATCAGAATCCAAGCTATGAAAGCTTATTTTTCAGTAATGAAACAGATTTTTAACATTTCTTAAAAGTGCATTTGTGTGACGAATGTGCGTGAAGTCCTCTGAATTCAGACAAAAGTACCTCAATCTTCTTGTTTCCTCACAGACCACTCTATTTTTTTTTCTATAATGAAATGAAGAAGCATAGGAAAGTACTTTCATTTATAACTTTCTAAACATTTTTTGGAAATATCTTTTGGAGATAAGACATGAAGACATGAGAGTAAATGGCGTATGAAATAGGTAAAGCAGTGTGGGAGTGTGAAACAACTATAAATATAGTGGAGAAAAGACTTGGGATTTATAGATATATCTTCTACAGAATATGATGTAAATCAGAAGCTTTCTCTGAGAGCTTTTTCCAAATCCCAGTTAGGGTTAGAAAATAGTAAAATGAAACGTAAATGGCTAAAGATTTATCCTTTCAGTTCAGCCCTACCTTTGCCAGTTTGATTAATTATTTCAGCATTATGGGACAGGTACATCAGAAAAGATGAAGACAATCTTAAAATATTTGGTTGTCACTGATTGATGAGAAGACATTTTTTTTCTGAGTCCTCTCTACCGTAAATAAATGGCTCAACTTCCAAACAGTTTAGGTTGTGTATAAGTTTCTTTGTTTCTCAACTACAGTTCAGACAGTCTTGAAGACTAGCACAAGATTTAATGACACAGGGTTTAATTTTCAGTGTCACGGAACAAGTTTCTATTCCCCTGAGGTAGGTTCCTTATTCCATGCATTTTTCTAAAACATAATTGGGTCTTCAGAAGTCATATGTTACACTTTTCTCACTAAAAGAAAGAAAGTTTCACTAGATATTATTCAACCTTTCATCTGTGCATGAAATCTCTGAAAAGGGACAGAAAATATAAATGTGTTTCTTAGATTGAAACTATGAAAAATCTGGGTTTAAGTGTATTTCAGACACAAATAGTGCAACTCAAAATTGTTCTTTGTAGTCAAACATGGCAAAAAAGTGCTTTTTCAACACTTAAATATTTTGAAAGTAAATTGCAGAATTAAGACAAGGATGAAACATAATTCACCTTAACAGTCCACTAATTTTTTAAAAAAGGTGTTTATTTATTGGGAGAGGGAGTGTTGCTCTTCCAAAAGCCATACTAATTATAGCTAAAGCTAGCTATTTCCCACTGTTGCAGGATTTTGCACTGTGGAATAACACAAGCCAAGAGATTCTTAGTGATCTGTCCCCACTTTGCCACTGGCCAATGACTTGAATACTTGCCTGGAGACTGCAAATAAAAATATAAATGTTTTATTCAGGGCAATGGTTTGAACAAAAATCCTCATATTTGAGGAGATGATCCTTGGCACTCCTGATCAACATCGTTCTTTCAAGAAACATAATGGGTTGGTGTCCTGGATAGATTAGTAGGTGTTTGCCTTACTTGTTTCCTGCGAGGCTGAAAAACGTATCATTTGCCAAATCCTTTTGGGACATTTGACAGGAACAATCAAAGCTCTACTTCTAGCTGATATTTTGTCTATCTACCCTCCTATTTCTTTCTGTTTTACAGAAGAAAGAGAGAAACATGCAGAAGCTTAGTCTTGGATTCTCAGAATTGTACAGGACTTATTTCTGTTAATTTTAATTTTTGTGAGAGAGGGCTAGATATTTCTTTCTGCATCTCTGAGAAGCCAGGCTAGACCTCTAATACACAAGGTCTGCCATGACCAAAGAGTGAAGCCCAGTTTTCACAAGGCCTCAAGTAATTTTCTAACTATTGTAGTGCTCCTATTTAACCAATATGACACGTTTCACAACTACAGATGGAAAATTAAATGAAGCACACAAAATTTGGTCTGTCAGTGACTGATAGATTAGAAGAGAAATTTTAACTTCTCTGATGTGTTACTTATCAAACATGAGTTTTGTCAAATTTATTTTTAAAAAATGCTGTAGATGACAAGCTGCATAATATAGACCTTTAGAATGTTTGAGCTATGTAATCACATTAGCATTTTGCACATAAGCAACCTTGTCATTCTAGGGCTGTACATTTATACTGCAAGTTAACTGTCAAACATTAAAAGAATGTGTCCTGTTACAGAAAAGGATGTGAAATTGCTGAAATGCATAAAAGGACAGTACAGATTCTTATTAACAAGACACCAACAAGTGACAACATTACATAAGGCACGTGCTGCACTAACAGCAGTAGGTGACAGAATTCCTAATTTCTTAAATATCATGACTACTTCAGCTTTGACTATGGAAAGCTGGTTCATGAAAAACTTTAATCACGATAGTTTTAATACAATATGATTTAGATAGATAGGGCAATCAAAAAACTGAGACTTTTTTTATAACAGTGTGCTTGTATACGGCTTCAGGAGAGTCTGTTTCAAAGAACTAAAACACATAAGCCATAGCTCGATGAATTATATCTCTCTCAGCAGTCACCACATAACTTCACCACATGTGGATGACATGAAAACATAGATGAGACCTCTTTTCTGAACTGTTTTATCGGGATAACCACAACAGCTACAGAACAGCTTCTTGCGAATTATTTAAATCTTACCCTTCTGTTTTTTTATGTCACATGATTTTTTCCATTCCATTGCAAGCTATTAGTATAGTCTATTCTATAATACAATGTGCATATTTATGAAGTTATGGTGCATGTATTTAACACACTAGATATTTTGCTTACTTATGTAAAAAAGTTTAAGGACCTCAATATGTATGTAGTTGCACCTGATTTACAGCTCCTAGAAGCGTTTTTTGTCGCCTGTTGTTGTCTGTGTCTTCTTATGAATTCTCTCATCATATGAAAATGGATCAAAATTATGTTCTTGTAAAGCTATTATTCTCAGGCTGATGGTGATACTCTCCTAAATTCTTTGTCATGCTCTTTTTTAAGGAAAATAAAGTATATATTAGATATATGATTAGACTAGCCAATCCTAAATCAACCTTGCTTTTCCTTTCTTCTTTTAATGATCAGTTTTTCCTCATTTTTTTGTGTCTAGCAGTCCTACACACACATAGTCAAGAAATCAAGAATATTGCTAGCAATATCCAGATTTGAAAGTCAGATGAAAATCAACAGTGTACAGGGCCCTGGAACATATTTTACCACAGCAGCAGAGAATAATATGCTGACTTTAAAAATGTATCTTTAGAAAGGCATAGATCTTGTTAGCCCATGAAACCTTTCCGTATAAAAAGATAAATATTTTAAGAATTACAAGTTTGCAAGGCAGTTTTTCCAGTCTTTCGCTTCCATATTATTTCTTGCTTCCTCCTGTTCTGGTATCTTCTTCTATTAGAAAATCTAAGAATGTTTTTGATCCTTAGTTTCACTGTCTGTTGACCAGACTTACCCCATATTCTAACCTGCAGCACCTTACAAACTGGGATAACTCACTAAACAGTTATCAAAAAATCTGCCACAATCAATGACTTATTGTCTCATAAAACCCAAATTTATTATTGTAAATGTTAGAAATCTGTGATTTGCTGAGATCAGTGTAACATAATTCAGTTTTATCATTAATCTAAAAACTCCTTGCGTGTTTAATAAAGTTGATGGAAATCATTTTAAGCAGTTTAAAAAGATTAGTATTTTGCCTCATGTTAGTAGCAACAGCATAGCTCAAATACAATTATAATAGTATTCTTACAACTAAATGTATTATTGCTAGCCAAAACAGCCTTGGAATCTACCTCTCTGTTTTTTTTTTTGGCACCGGGGGGGGGTGGAGAAGAGGGTTGTACAGTATTGTCTTAGCATTTATATTGGCCTCTCATACTTAATACAGAAATAGAAAATGAAAGGAGAGTTTTGTAAGACTGCCACAGAAAGCACAAAAGTGTGATGCAATTCGGAAAGACAGTATGCTCAAGGTGGTTGGGTTTCCCTTTACTGACATCCTGTTTGTTCTGTCCCATAGCTCCCATTTTTCAGACAACCACTTCCCAGTTCCCCATTTCCCGCTTTTCCTCCCATAAAGTCATTCCCAACAAAAATATCCTCCCCAATTGTGCCCCTACTCTTGTTCCTCTTTTTTCCCTCCAAGAGGTACCTGTAAGTGCATCCTGCCACAAAAATACATGGCAAATTTGGCTCTGCTCCTTCAGCATGCCAGTTTTATCCCACGTTTGATTGAAAGGCTGAGTTGGGGCTGTTCAGCCTGGAGAAAAGAAGGCTCCAGGGAGATTGTGGCCTTCCAGTACCTAAAGGGGGCCTACAGGAGAGCTGGGGAAGCACTTTTTACTAAGGCATGTAGTGACAGGACGAGGGGGAATGGATATAAACTGGAAGAGGGCAGGTTTAGATCAAACATTAGGAAGAAGTTTTTCACTTTGAGGGTTGTAAGGCACTGGAACAAGTTGCCCAGAGAGGCTGCTGAGGCTCCATCCCTGGAGGTGTTCAAGGCCAGGCTGGACATGGCCTTGGGCAACCTGGTCTAGTCAGAGGTATCCCTGCCCATGGCAGGGAGGTTGGAACTCGATGATCTTTAAGGTCCTTTCCAACCTAAACCATTCTATGACTCTATGATTCTATGAAACTTGGAGTACTGCATCCAGCTCTGGAGCCCTCAACATAGGAAAGACATGGACCTGTTGAATCGGGTCCAGAGGAGGGCCACAAAGATGACCAAAGGGCTGAAGCACCTCGCCTATGAGGACAGGCTGAGAGAGTTGCAGTTGTTCAGCCTGGAGAAGAAAAGATTCCAGGAAGACCTTATAGCAGCCTTCCAGTACCTAAAAGGGGAGTACAGGAAAGCTGGAGAGGGACTTTTTAAAAAGACATGTAGTGAGTGATAGGATGAGGGGGAATGGCTTTAAACTGGAAGAGGGTAGATTCAGATTAGATATAAGGAAGAAATTCTTTACTGTGAGGGTGGTGAGGTACTGAAACAGGTTGCCCAGAGAAGTTGTGGAAGCTTCATCGTGGAAGTGTTCAAGGCCGGGCTGGGTTGGGGCTTTTGAGCAACCTGGCCCAGTGGGAGGTGTTCTTGCCTATGGCAGGGGGGGTAGAACGATATGATCTTTAAGGTCCCTTCCAACCCAAACCATTTTGTGATTCTATAATTCTATGAAAAATAGTTGTGGAAGCAGTTGTGAGCTTCCACAGTCAGAGCTGATGCTTGCTGCTGCTCTGTCCTAATTACAACATCTCTTTCCAGGTCCTCATACTCATCTGACCTCCTACGCATCCCCAGAGCCAGCACCCTGCCCTCAGCCCCACGTAACCACCATTGCTCTGGTTGTCAACACTGCACTTGTCCTACATTCTCCTTTGCTCTGCTTACAAGACTCAAGGCAAGGCTCCTCCTGGCAGGGCTTACAAAACCCAGACGCAGGAGTTATTTACCAAAGCTGTCACGGAAGGGCCTGTGATGGCAGAAAGCGTGGGCATGGACTCAAGATTATTTGTGGTATTTATGCACAAATTTTCTACATAGCTTATGCAGTGTTCTGAGTATATCGCCTGTAAAATAGCTGCAGAAAAGCCAGAAATAGGAATCTGAGTGTTGGAGCCCTCATTAAGGAAGAAGAGCAGCATGAAGAGAGCATTTACACAAATCCATCAAGAAGTTGCTGTACCTTGGAGCAAAACCTGAGGAATCTTTCCCAACCCTGGGGATGTAGCAATAGCCATGAATAAGGCTGATTGCCCTGAATTACTGAAGTAAGTCCTGCTAGAAGACCCGCAGAAGTCCTGCATAAACTATTGTGTGTGTTCATTGCTCTATATTGATTCACATCTGTATGTTCCGCAATTAGAACTTGTCCTTCTTAATTTTTATTGTATTTTATACAATAATTTTTTCTTCCTATTCTCTCTTGTGAATCTTCTGCTGTCAAGTGTTCTTTTCTTCTGAGATGCCATCTCTATTACATAGCAGATGTTTTGTTAGTTCTTAACACAGTATTTTTTTGTCTCATGTTTATTTTTTCTGTGAAACTTACGAGCAACTAGACCTTTAAAAAAGTTGTAAACTAGCATATCTCAATTTGATTTTTTTCTAGTGTTTCTCAGAATGCTGCAAGTTCTTTTGTCGTAACCTGTTGATTGATTTTTCACTTCCACTTGTTTCTAACAAGTTAAGTAGATATTTAAACTGCATATGCCACTTACTGTACTTAGTTACACTGTTACACTAAGCCCCTTCCCTTAATTCAGCTTAAAATACTTCAATCCAGAGATTTATAGTTGCAGAAGATAATTAAACATTTACATTGCATTATTAAAGTTTAATGTAAATATTCAATTAACACCGTAATTAAGTTTTCATTGTGAATATTTTAAGGTTCAATCATTTCTTCACTGTTAAATGCTGCAAGTCAACTTGGCTAATAAAGACAATTAAACCTACTTAATGAAATCATATGTAGAGAGCAATTTATTTAAATTCAGTTATGGAAAATATTATATGATTCATTTATGATGACAAGTAATAAATGTAATAATGTTTGGATTGGCCATAATGGCAACATTAATAAACTATGTAGAAATTAACCTACATAAAGTTTGTAACTTTTACATGAGAAGCTGAGGCCCATTGCATACAGCTACTATAAAATACACTGCTATAAAATAAAGTTTTAACTGTGCTTCAGGGACTGCTTTCAAAATACTGGCCCCAGGCACCAGGCGATTTGCAGTCTTGCTCTGGATGTCTCCCATGTGATGGAGGGGTATAGACCTACCGCAGGTCTTTGGGAGCACCGGGCTCTTGCTGGTATCACTCATGCTCTCGCATCATTTAATTCAGATGTGGCTGCACTCTCCACCTGATATTTGGGGTTGTTCAGCCTGAAGAAGAGAGGGCTCTGGAGAGATGAGGGGGCCTACAAGGGGGACCTACAAGAAAGCTGGGGAGGAACTTTTTGCCAGGGCATGTAGTGATAGGATGAGGGGTAATGGCTTCAAACTGGAAGAGGGGACATTTAGATTAGGTATTAGGAAGAAATTCCTCTCTGTGAGGGTGGTGAGGCACTGGCCCAGGTTGCCCAGAGAAGCTGCGGCTGCCCCATCCCTGGAGGTGTTCAAGGCCAGGTTGGATGGGACTTGGAGCAACCCGGTCTGGTGGGAGGTGTCCCTGCCCATGGCAGGGGGGTTAGAACAACATGATCTTTAAGGTCCCTTCCAAACCAAACCATTCTATGATTCTATGACAGTACTTCACTCATGGATATGGGAAAGGAAGCAGTAGAAGATGATTAAGAGCTTTTGCTCCTGAATGTAATTCACCCTCCTGAGTTTTGAGACTTCTAGCAAAACAAAATAACATGGTCTTATCTTCCAGTTTCAATTTGGAAAATCAGTTGAAACACTTGAAACTAAAATGTCTTAAAATGGCTTTTAAAATAACCTTCTAATAAAATCTTTTAAATGGACAAGAACATACATAGTACAACAGCTTGAAAGAAAGTAACGAAAAAGAAATGCCTACTTCAAACAATTCACAATAAAGTGTAAGAAACTAAACTTAAATAATCCACAACAGAAAACAGCCACTGTTTAGGAAGAAAAATTTTATTAATTTTTTAATTGGCTTCAGAATCTTATTCAAAGAAAATTGATGCATTATGGTAATGATTGCAGAATAAATGCAAAGCTGTAATCTATCCTTATTAAATGAAAGAAAGTATATTTTAGACTTTCTGGCAGCTTTGTAACTATTGTTTTTTATAATTGCAATTCCAAATCTGACAGTGTATGTGGACTAAAAGAGAAGTTAATGTAACAACATAAACAGTGTGAAATTATATTTCTGAATAAAACTATAAAGTAGATAGGTATTGAAGGATTCCCTTCAATATATGTATAGAACTTTGGTATGTAGGGACCCTTGGTTAGGTGTTTAACATATCTAAACAAAGAACTACACTCAGTCTTGTAAAAGTAGAGGAAAGTATTGACACTCAGATATGTTCTGAAACTCTGATCTGTACTTTCTTATCAGAAATAATAATAACAAAAAAGTATTAAATATATTCCTCTAGTGCAGCACTCTTCTTTCTGAACTGAAATATTCCGTAAGGCACAACACAATGAGGTTCAATAAGGTACTGAGATAAGGAATATGATGTCTGGGAGCTTTCATGATATGTGTTAGGTATGTTTTTATGTACTAAATTGTAAAGGCAAGGCAAGATAAGTTATGACAGATCTTCATCATATAGAGGTATTTTATTTTTATCTGTAAATTTGTGCGTAGTCCACATCCTTGCTCTTATTCTTTTTCTGATGTCTCCTTATGGTGACACCTTATGGTTTTCCTGTCAGTGCTAAAATTCCAGTATTAAATTACAGTAAGGAATGGCCCTTCAGCATATTTTACTGTCAAGATCTATATGTCTTCTGAGAAATGAGCTAAACTAGTTGTAATCCTAGAAGAACCTTACCTCACAGAACAAATTTTTTCACATATAATTCAATTCTAACAAATAGTAAAAACCATAACAGCAAAAGTTGAAAGCAACAGGAGTTTTGTTGGGCAAATAGAACACATATTCTCTCTATATACTTTCACACCCTTCAAATAAGAACTACTTTTACATGTTTGAGCTCTGCAAAAGATTACAGAATTATAGAATCACAGAATGGTCAGCATTGGAAGGGACCTCTGGAGATCACCTAGTCCAATCCCCCTGCCACAGCAGGTTCACCTACAGCGGGTTCTACACGATGGTGTCCAGGCAGGATTTGAATGTCTCCAGAGTTGGAGACTCCACAGCTTCTCTGGGCAGCCTCTTCCAGTGCTCTGCCACCCTCAAAGTGAAGAAGTTCCTCCTCATGTTTAGATGGAATATTCAAGATTTTGCCCATTACCTCTTGTCCTATCACCAGGCACCACCAAAGACTGTTCCCATCTTCCTGGCACCCTCCCTTAGAGTATTTATAAGCATTGATAAGATCCCTTCTCAGTCTTCTCTTCTCCAGACTAAAAAAACCCAAGTCCTTCACCATTTCCTCACAGAAAAGATGCCCCAGTCCTCTTAGTAGCCCTTTGCTGGACCCTCTCCAGCAGTTCCCTGTCCTTCTTGAAGTGGACACAGTGCTTCAGGTGTGGCTTCACCAGAGCAGAGTAGAGGGGGAGGATGACGCCCCTCGACCTGCTGGCCACGCTCTTCTTCATGCACCCCAGGATGCCATTGGTTTTCTTGGCCACCAGGGCACGTTTCTGGCTCATGGTCATCCTGTTGTCCACCAGGACTCCCAGGTCTCTTTCCACAGAGCTGCTCTCCAAGAGGTCAGCCCCCAACCTGTACTGATGCATGGGGTTATTCCGCCCCATATGCAGTACCCTTCACTTGCCCTCATTGAACTTCATAAGGTTTCTCTCCGCCCAATTCTCCAGCATGTCCAGGTCACACTGAATGTCAGCACAGCCTTCTGGTATGTCAGCCACCCCTCCCAGTTTTGTCATCAACACCTCTCATTTCTTTAGATCATAACAAAAGAAAATCCCACTAAAGTGGGGTGTTATAAAATTGTAAATTTTAAAATTTCTGGTGTTATTTACTGCAGGATTTTTTCTTCAGTTAGACACCACCTTTCAGGATGCATTTATGGAAGCTAGTAATATGATGAACAATAAGAATGCGAAAAATATTTGTCAAGGTATAGGGTAAGAGAGTGTGTTGGTGCTGAATTACACGTTCTTCATTTTACACTTCTAAACCTAATTTTTATCCATCCTCCACCATATTATGGTCTAAGAAAATTTAGGGTTCAGAAGATCTAGTCTGTCCAGATCATTATGCCCTCAAAGGTCGTTAATGTGTTTTTATACTACAAAATCCAGAAAAGGGTCTGTGTATATTCATGAAAGAATTAAATTAATTAAAATTAAAGGCAAGTGTCAGAGAAGATAAGAGATACAGAATTATCTTATTTTCAAAGGTCTTTCCTGTATTGATTTTAATTTCTCTCTCCTTAGTAGCAATGACTAAATGATTCTTAAAGTGTTTTCTGATAAAGGTTCTGTTTCTAGGAAAAACGCAGCAGAACAAGAGCTTGCAAGTGATTGACAAGATCCCAACACAAATGCCTTCCTAGAAATGGAAAAAAATCTTCAAGTTCCACAGCTAGAGAACAGCCACAGTACGAAGATAAAAGAAAACTAGTTTCTCTGTTTGCTGGAGCTTTGTTGCCATTTTGGTGAGGATTAGGAAGGTTTTCCACACCAAGCTTTACAAGTCATTTCTGACTATTCAGGTTTTTATTAGTGTACTTGAATGCAAATTTGAAACATCTATGCAAGCTGCAATCTAGCAGACCACTTTAACTATGGCAACAGTATACACCAGTAAATTTTAGATATGCAACACATCATCCCTATTAGTAAAGTGTAATTACTTGGCAATACTACCTGTAAGTTCTGTATTATTAATGATTTTATTGTATCTTGTTATTACTTATTCTTACCTGTTTTCACACATTACAGTATCTGTGGTTCAGTACTGAACTACATTTATATATATAATTTCAGTACTGAATCTATGTTGCAATTTATTAATAAATGGGCTTCAGAATGCCACCTTGTTTAGCATATTGCAAAAGTTTGGAATTGCCAATAAACTCAGGAAACATCTCGGATTTTTTTGAGGTTTCTGGGACACCTCTTTCAGTTACATAGTGCAGCCAGAGAAGTGATGTAAAAATTAGGACTAAGCCTTGAATTTAACACAGCAATGGTATTCCAAAACCATGATAAATTGTAACAAGTGTATTTCTTCTTTCGACACCCAGAAAAATTATTTAAAGTTGAAACATACATAACTGAAACATTTTTTCATCACATTCTCCATATAATCTCTCTGTACTCTTCTGGCACCGAATCTCAGGTGTTTCTTGGCTAAAAGTCACCTTGTATTATATCTGACTGTGCAAAAACATCTTCTTGCCAGTTTCCCCCACACACCTGGCCAGGCTTTGCCTCCTATATTCTTTCCAGGCAGTTCAAATGTCCTCTATGTGGTCTGTTCTCCACTCACAGGCTGCAAATGTGAATTAAGGTCCAGATCCCGACATTCTGCTTTTTGGCTCCATGGAATAGGAAACATTTAAAGTAACTAAATACTTCTTGTAAGGAAATATTGGAAGGTCTTACTAAACTAGTGGGGCCACAAACAAAATGTTGATTACCTGACTGCTGTAAAATGGTACTTGCAGCAGTATAACTGACAGTCCTGTGGCATTTTTAAAGCATCATATATACACCCTGGGACATGCAAGGCCTACAGGGTTGAGTGGAATAATTCACATCTCCTGCAGCAGGTTTTGGCTTATTCTGTAAACTCAGGTAGACACTATTGCATCTGCTTTATGATGCTTACAATCTTTACTGTCCTATTTGTGCCAAAAATTTTAAGTGCTTTTTAATTCCAATTCCTTTTTTTAAAGTAAGTCATTAGCATTACATTGCATTTCTGTGTCCACAGCCATATTCCCTTTGTAAGTCTTACTCATCCTGTTAAGTAATAATTTTTTTTCAATACATTTTTTAGAGGGCCACAAATTATGCAATTTTTTTTGTTGTTCTGTAAATGAATAAATTACTATGTATGCAGATTTCACCTATCTGCTTCATAGACTTTTTCTGCCTGGCTACACTGCTGCATTGCCTTTCCACTCATTCCTGATATAATGTAACCTTTTATATTTTAGCTCTGAGTGTGACTATTTTAATTTGTACACTTTAGACTTACATTATAAAAATAGTCTAACAATTACTATCAATGTACCTGGATCTCCTACAACTATGTAATTAAATGGATAATCTGTGGAATACGAATAATACAAAATAGGACTGAAGCTAAGGAAAATCCTACTGAATAATTTCCTTTTCTTCCAGGGGGAAAAAGATTAGTAGAATAAAACCTGAGGTGTTCATTTTGCTCCTATGCTCACTATCAGCACATTTATTCACAGAATGACAGAAATTCTGGCAGAAAGGGACCTCTTGGTCACACCTGCCTCTTTGAAGAGTGACCATGATCAGGTCCTCAAATCACACTCAAGTTCCATGCCGTAAACATACACATCACCTTGGTAGAAGTGTCTGGTCATTATAATATAAATAGGTAAGAAAAGCACAAAAATACTATTCAGTGTATATATACAGGTGGTAAATGTGTTGAACAGCAGAAAACTAGAGGTATGACTCCACTATGAAAAAGTCCAGCCTGTTGTTTATAATGTATTTCATAAGACGATGACAGTGTCTTTTGTCCTAATATAGACTGATAAACTATTTTAGTAGAAAGCCAAGATAAAGAAATAAAAAAAGAAATGCATAGATTTTCACTAGATTTTAAACAATATAGAATTTGATTTTTTAAGAAAAAAATTACACTTAATATTTTCAATCTATGAAAAAAGATGGTTCAAGAATTTTTTTTCTAACATTATGCAAGTATTTCATTACATCTAAAGCTCATGTTTTCTATTAAAGTTTAAATAATAAAGTCAGGTGGAAAAAATGGCTCTAACAGGTTTTTGTTTTATCTATCAAAGTAGCATTTATATAGTTACATTCCACCCAGTTAGTGATGAAGCGATACAAAGCCTTAGCTTTTAGTAATCTGTCTTTAGGGTGTCACAGTTGAATTTTTATTTTTTTTTTGGCCTCAGACACTGATTTTTAACCATGTTTTATGACCCAGTAACTGCAGAAAAATAGTTTTATCATACCATATATCCATGAATACCATATGAGTTTCTACAGCTTGTAAAAATTGACTGATCACAATCTGTTTTGCCATATGTGCTTTGGGTTTTGTTATTTGGCCAGAAAGTACTCATAGTATTTAAATTCCGCATGTGAGTAGCTTATGGTTAGCACATGTGCATTATCATGTTATTTATTTTGGGTGTAAAGCATGAGTGAACTCTTCTGCTAAGACCTGAACACTTAGTGAGTGTGTTCATTTTAGTGAAGCAGTGCAAACAGCTGAGGCCAGTCACATGAAATAACAGCCATGATAGAGGCGACAGAGCATTTGCAAGAATGGATTTTGCTAAATTTTACCTTACACTTGTTAGTGTAAGAATGAAAAGAAACTTATGGTGGATATCCCTGCATTTTCCTGGGGAGCGTGTGATGTCAGTGGAGAATTTGGTGTCACCCAGGTGCCAAGACACCATGCTGGTTATCCAATAATTACTAAAAGTGATCATGGTAAGAACATGTTCTAAATGTTTAATTCAGCACATCACTTCTTTAACCCCTTTCAGATTAAATGAAATAGTGGGGGCTGAACTGCATAGCTTGCAGAATAGCCAGGAGAGCATATCAGTGGAAACGTCTCTCTTCAGAGAAAAATATATCACCACTTGAAAACACATGAGAACTTGCTGCTATTGAGAGATGCAAGTTGGAGCAGTAAAGTTCATCTGAGCCATCATATAGTTCATGGGTTGTATTCTCACTGAGTTGTGAGACAGTATATGTAACTTGCTTTATGCATAAACTTGGTAAGCCACTGAAAGATCAGTTTTCTCTATTTTTACATAGACTAATCTCTCTATCCTGATTGAAATCTGAGGTGGAGTTTTCACAGGCTAAGAGCAAAGGCAGCTTTAGTTACTGACAGCAAGTTAGGTTAACTGCTAGTCAGATTAAAGCAGAATAAGATACAATAACTATTCCAATAAAAACTTATAATTATTTTAACACATAAGCACCTCCAGCAACTTACAAAAGCTTTTTTTTTTTCTTTTAAAGATTGTAAATCTACATGGTAATGTTGTCATTAAAAGAAACTTTAAAAAAGATTGAAAGGATGTTTTATAGGTGTTCATTCAGAAAGCTAATTCACCATCAAAGACTTTTGAGAGAGAAAAATATAGATATTCTTAGAGATCACAAAGGGTAATCCAGAACACCACAGAAGATAGTAGTGTAGCTGCACTTTCCATTATTACTACCTGGAAACTAATTATTTTTAGATCAGAGATTATAAAAGTGAAAATTTTAACAAAATGCATTTTTAGAAAAAGTAATGGGTTTTAGTACTTGCTTGGTATGAAACTGTCATTGTTCCAGATTTGAAAGCTTAGATATTTACCTCAGAGTAATGAAATTCTATGGTTCTGTGAAATTATGGAGAAAATACTCTGTGACAATTGGCTGTGGTGTGTTTTTTGATCAGTGTGCACATGAAGGCAGAAGGCTCCTGAAGCAACAAAAAACACTACAGTAGCAGCAAATAATCTATGATTAGTATGATTTATTACAAAATTCAGTAGCTTAAAGACAGAGTATCTCACTCATTGTATATAAATGGAGCATGTAACATTCCATACTAGCATAAAACTACTTTGGCTTTCAAGATAGGCTATACAGAAAGAACCCACAGTAACATTCAATTTTGAAATAAATTTTTGTGAAGTCCATTGCTTTGCTTGTAGAATTCTTTGCTTCTGCATTCAAGGGATACAATGGAAATGGAAGAACCTTTCTTCAGTTCATAAACATAGTTTTACATAGAAATACATTCAGTTATTTGTACTGTAGCATTATTTGCTTAGGACTCGTGGTTGATACACATATAATTAATGCAATTCTTTGTGTTTTCTCAGGAATAGGAATTCATTTTTTTTTAACTATTGCAAAGTTATCTGTAAAAAAAGGGGGCTTGAGAATAGCTATATTTACTCTTAACAAATCAAGTATAACTGTTGTTTGGATGTACAGATTTTTCTCTCTCAGTCACACAATTTAGGCATCCAGTATACAGCGTTAGACAGTGTGATAACTTTACCGACTTGTTTTGATATTGAAATCACCATAGTGAAGCCAATGGGGCTTGACATAAAGTAAGAAATGTGTAGTACAGTCAAAAGCAGCACTAGTTTGTTGTGTTCCTGGCAAATACCAAGGCACAGATCCTGATGATTCATACTACTTGGTCTATGGCTCGTCTATCTCATCATTTAGCCTGATGTCTTGGGCAAACTGCCCTGATTGTTCACCTCTAAAGCTAACTAGGTATGGATTACACGGATGAGAAATTGCTTATTTCTAATTGTGTAATTTGCCTCAGAACCAACTTCCGCCTGCCTAGTGTAACCTACAAAACATCCCTGCTTTATGCCGTACAGCAGGGGATGTGAAATATCCTCAAAAGGCTGAGTAGCATTATATTGCTGCTTCTTTTGTTGTAAGATCAATAGAAACTTTATCCTAGTTCTGTTTCTACTAATAGCCTGTGTCAGGTAGGAGTTTTACCCGAGTTTATGCTTAGCTGTGATTAACTTTTAGTCTTTGTTTTATAATTTAACTGTGAAATGTCAACATTCTTAATTAAAATTATGAATGAGATGAGCATGCTCAGTCCTCAATAATACACATCTGAAATACCTATGGCAAGTGACTTAGACTGAGCAAATCTGACATGCTAGGGTCAATAGTAAAGTGTAACAAGATAACAATTCAGAGAAATTGATCTTGTAACCTGATAAACAGGAGACAAGCATTCTTCTGCTTTAATTATATGAAAGGAACATTCTGATGACTTGAGAGTATGCAGGATAGATGTTGTCGGTATAAAACCACAGTAGGTAGGAACATAAATCAAATTCCATTCTTTATCTATGTTTCCAAGTCTTCATGCTAGCAAACCCAGAAATTAAAGCTTTATGATTGACTTGCTGCCATCCTAAAAGAGTAGTTCTACTTCAGCCAGAGGTTACAGGCTTGATACAGAAGTCAGTAGGTGACATCTTTGACATATACACAGTTATGGAGGAAAGTTGGGGGATCACAGTCATCCCTTTCTTGCCTATAGGTGTATGAAACACCAACATAGAATCATAGAATCGTTTTGGTTGGATGAGACCTTAGAGATCATCAAGTCCAACCATTAACCTAGCACTGCCAAGTCTACCACTAAACCATGTCCCTCGGCACTGGTTATAGCATAACAGGTGCAATATGTGTGTTTGACAGAGATGATGTTTATTTTTTCACCCCAAGAATACGTAATCTCTGTGAAATGCATTTTAAAGGGCTTGATATATGGCCACACACATTTGCATGAACAGTGATCCCTGCAGTGCAGTCTTACAGATAGCGGGTGCTAAAAGAGGATTGAAATTTATAGGGTTGTGTTTATACCAAAGTTTATTAACACAGTGGTTAAAGTTTGCAAATTTTCAGGTCTTGTTACTTACATCATCGTTTTTAAAAAAAGATATTTCTTTGTAAACACTTCTTTTCCACAATCTTTCAGTGCCTTGCCTTACTCTACTAAATTATTTTACAATGAGAAGACCTAGGGTTTAAATTTGAAGGCATGTATTTGTATACAATATCTAGAAAATAGTTCAGGAATTTTTTTGTATGCTTTGTAAAGTTTGGGTAAACTCTTTTTCTCTTCTAACGCTTGCTTTTATCTTGTCTGCCTTCCAATAGTTTCCACATAATGGAGTTTATTTTGCATGATGGATTACAGAAAACCTTTTCTCATTCATCAGAAATGTGGTACCTTAAATCACATTAGACCAAATTCTACTCTACTTGACACCCACATCACTTTAAATGAGGTAAACAGACTGTCAGTGTTGTAAATGATGCTAGCGTTTGATTAATAACATGCATAACTTCCTAAAGAAGAGAAACCTCAGGCCAGATCATACGGACTTTATAGGATTCTGTCAGCCATTGCAAGTTTGCCTTGGCTGGAAAATGCAGTATCTGATGATAACAGCCATGAAGCTGAAGCAGTAAAATTTCTGACTCCTATTCCAGTTCAGATCCAGCTGCAATTGACATTGATTGATTCTGTTCTGGTATGAGTTCAGCAAAACAGGCCAGGTTACATTAATTCTGTTCCAGGAGAATTGTAACAGCTTAAAAAACTTCAGCTTCAAGTTTGTTTCAACCACCTGTGTTTATGACCCATGAATATATGACAAGAAATACTGTGCTCAGTAAGTCTGTTGCCAAAATTATTACAGGTATTAATTAGTACATGCTAGAAATAATTTTATTTCTGTAAAGTTCCTCCCAATTGTATTTATTAACACCTTGGATTGCTCTGGACCCTAGAGAGGAAGATCCATTCCTCTGAATCTGCTTTTTCCTGTGCAAGTGTTGACAATTTTTCTGGCTCTTTGTCTCCTCCGAACCCTTTGAGGTACTTTAACATTGAGAAAGAATAGTAATATTACTGTCCTTTTATGTAATAGATTTCTAAAGACAACAGGTTACTTGGGGTTTTTTATTTTCATTAGAAGCTTCTAGATGAAATGGAAATCGCTTGTGTATTCTTTTAATGAAAATTACATCTCCACCTACTCATTCTCAGTGTTTGAGAGGCACAGAGTGTGTGAGACGGGTTGTGCTCTAACCACAGGCCATTCTGAAATCCTTGATACATGATGTAATAAAAGTAGCAGAAAGAAGTAGACACTGGAGCTTATATTGTTTTTCCATATCCCAGCAGGGTTTGCCATAGAGTTGGATACTTTGTGAAAACTGGGGCATGTATTATCAAAATTAAAAGGCTGCAGGAAGAATTATCCTGCCTGACCTCCACAAAGCGCTGAGGCAATTTAATCCTTTGTCATACCTGCCATACCTCTGTGGGTGTCTAAAACCTCTAAGGTGACACAAGTACTTAACGTTTTGCCAAATTAATCAGTCACACGCTCCACAAGTGAACATGTATGCAGTACCAGTAAGTGATCACCTGGAGAAAAATCCTCTGTTTTAGACTACGCTGTTTCATATTTTGTACTTACACTATCTCAGTAAAGGCAGATTAAAGGAACAGCAAAGGGAAGAGAAAAACAACAACAATAATGCTGCTAGAGGACTATACAACACACCATTAACATACCACCGCTTACTGACCAGAACACAAAGCCCAGGCTGCTCTGAGCAGAGATTCCTGCCCCTCCTCCCTGGCCAGCTCCCCCAGCTTTATACTGATCATGGTATGTTGCATGGTATCGAATACCCATTTGGCTAGTTTGGGTCAATCGACCTGCCTGTGTCCAGTTCCAGCTCCTTGGAAAATGAACCCTATCCTTGCTGGAACCCAGACAGAATTCTGCAAAGGAAGTAAGAAACAGAAACATTTCTTCGACTGTCTTGTGTTGTCTTAAAGCTTAAACGAAGTAAACAAGGTCTCAAAGGAGACTTTATCCTTCGGACATTTCCACTGCAGTTTCTATACCAATTAGTGTAGCTTGTCTAGATGCTACCTGCAGTTGTATGTTTTTTCTTAGTTTGTTTTTCTTTTACAGTGTCTTTCTCCTACTTGACATATGGAATGCTGCATGCTTATTCATAATCTGCAAGCATATTAGTCAGCTGGCATGTTAGTGTTCAGCTCTATATCTGTTACGCGGACAGGCAGCTCACAGGTAATTTAGTCAGTTCTCCTTTCACAGGAAGGAGTCAGTTCACCATAGGCATAAATTCCTCTTATCTTTGAAGCAGCAAAAGACAGCATTGTTTCTTTCTTCTGTAACTGGATAGGTAATGACAGGTCTCTTCTACCTGTGTGTTTTATTGGACCTTGAGATCAATCTCTTATGCAACCTCTAATGAAATAGGAAGAAGACAGCATAGGAAAGGGCATCTGATGTTGGATATCATTACCAATGTCTAGTTTCAGACTTGTAAGCAACAGCATAACAGTACAAATGTCCCTGTTGTCTGTGATGCAAAGAACTAGAATTGATTTTACTTTTTGACAGCTCTGTGTTTCACTGTTTAGAGAGGAATTACTGTCCACTTAACCTATTAGAATAAATTAGAAAGTTAACTCATAATTTCAGATTTTCCTAGATATAAAGTTATTTGAATTTTAGCAATAGAGCAAAAATGAAAATTATAGAATCATAGAATCATACAATAGTTTGGGTTGAAAGGGACCTTTAAAGGTCATCTAGTCCAACCTCCCCTGCAATGAGTGCAGATATCTCCAAGTAGATCAGGTTGCTCAGAGCTCCGTCCAACCTGACCTTGAATGTTTCCAGGGATCAGGAATTTACCACTTCTCTGGGCAACCTATGCCAGTGTTTCACCACCCTCATCATAAAAAAATTCGTCCTTATATCTAGTCTAGATCTTCCCTCTTTTAGTTTAAAACCAGTACCCCTTGTCCTATTGCAAAAGGTCCTGCTAAAAATTTTCTCCCTATCTTTCCTGTAGGCCCCCTTTAAGTACTGAAATGTCACAATAAGGTCTCCTGCAAGCCTTCTCTTCTCCAGGCTGAACAACCCCAACTATCTCTGCCTTTCTTCACAGGAGAGGTCCTTCAGCCCTCTGACCATTTTTGTGGCCCCTCCTCTGGACCTGCTCCAGCAGGTCCATGTCTTTCCTGTGCTGAGGACCCCAGAGCTGGATGTAGTACTTTGGGTGGAGGCTCATCAGACAGGAATAGAGGGGCAGAATCACCTCCCTCAATCTGCTGGCCATGGGGTGCAGCCAAGGATATGGTTGGCTTTCTGGGCTGCAAGCACACATTGCTGGCTTCATCCACTAGAACCCCCAAGTCCTTCTCTCCAGGGCTGGTCTCAATCCCTTCATCCCCCAGCCTGTATTGACACCAGGGGTTGCCCCAACCCTGGTGCAGGACCCTGCACTTGGCCCTGTTGAACCTCATGGGGTTCACATGGGCACAGTTCTTAAGCCTGTTCAGGTCCCTCTGGATGGCATCCTGTCCCTCAGGCACGTCAGCTGCACCACTCAGCTTCATGTTGTCAGCAAACTTGCTAAGGGTGCACTCAATCCTACTGTCTATGATGTCATTGATGAACATATTAAACAGTACTGGTCCCAATACGGACTCCCGAGGAACACCTCTCATCATCGATCTCCATCTGGACATTCAGCCATTGACCACTATTCTCTGGATGTGACCATACAACCAATTTCTCATCCACCAAATGGTCTATCCATCAAATCCATATATCTCCAGTTTAGAGATAAGGATGTTGTGGAGACTGTGTCAAAGACCTTACAAAAATCCAGATAGATGACATCTGTAGATCTTCCTTTGTCCACTGATGTAGTAACTCCATCATAGAAGGCCACTAGGTTGGTCAGACAAGACATGCTGTCTGTCTTGAATCACTTCCCTGTCCTTCATGTGCCTTAGCATAGCTTCTAGGAGGATCTATTCCATGATCTTCCCAGGCACAGATGTGAGGCTGACAGGTCAGTAGTTCCCAGGGTCCACCTTTCTGCCCCTTTTAAAAATGGGTGCAATGTTTCCCTTTTTCCAGTCACCAGGGACTTGACTGCCATGACTTTTTTCTATATCATGGAGAGTGTCTGGGCAACTATATCAGACAATTCCCCTCAAGACTCTGGGATGTATCTCATCAGCATATATAACAAAGATTTTAACTAAGCATTGAAGGCAATATGGCCTATGTGCACCAAAGATGAGACACAAGGAAAATGTGTGTACATTTATCTAGGTGAAAAAAAAGGAGAAAAAAGCTCAGGAAAAAAAACCCTGAAATTTAAAAATACTCCAGTTAAATAGTAGATGCAATATATCAACATATACGTATCTGTATGCATAAATGTACCACCTATTTTTTTCAAAAGACAGTGTGGTGGTTTTTTTGTTTGTTTTCTTTATCCCAGATAGATAATATTGTATTTTTCTCCAGATAAAAAAAAGATCTTTCTGGGACTGTTACTTCTTTTAAACTCAAGCTCCTGTAGGAATTAAAACCACTGCATGTTGAAACTTGGTTTGAGCAGACTGCAACCCCAAAACAAAAATTGAGAGACTTACAGAAATATACATCTTAGAGGAATGTACTTGTTTCAAGATCTGTAACTTTTTATTACTAACACTGAACTTTTTTTGGGGTTATGTTCATACAGTGGGAGAGAAAACAGTCACTTTTTTTTGTCATCCACTGTTTAGTAATGTCTATAACAAATCTTACGTTTATATATAGCAAATGAAGTAATAAAAAAGCATTATCTTCTGTTTTGTCTTTGATCTACAAAGCCAAACACATTGCCAGTATTTACGACAGTCATAGGTTCCCATGGCAATTTATTTGTTTTCTCTATTCCTTTTGTGATTGTGCTGAATCACAAATCCCTTTTCCAGCAGGGCAAATATTAACTTGCAAGAAAAAAAGGCAACAAGTTGCAAAATATAGGACGTCACCACTAAAACCAGCACATAGTTTCAGTTAAGAGACCACTGATTGCCAGAATTTAGAAAACGGAACAATATACTTCTAGATGGCCACTTCTGGTGAGATTCAAAATCTTCTAGCAATGACCTTATAAAGAGAGAGACTTCTTCCAGTTCTATATTTCTGGGTACAACCTTTTGGGTGCAAAAGTTCTCCAACATGATGGTGAAAACTAAGATAATCTGTGTAAGATGCATAGAACCTCCTTCAATTGAGATAGGCAGTATCTGTTATTGTCAACACATTCATTTTATAAATCTCTAAATTATTTAGATTTGCAGCATTTGGTATGGTTCTGTTTTATGAAAAAGACAAGTGGGGGAAGCACTTACAGAACTCTGTTTGTAAGAGTTGAAGTGATCTGTTAAGGAAGATTGAAACCTAGCCTGAAAATATTAAGCCTTGTTCTACTGAATTGGTATAAAATTTAGTTGAATTATCAAAATGTATAGCAGCTGTCTAGTTCCAGTGCCAGACTGAGTGTATCTAACCTAGCCAGAGGCAACTTCACGAGTCATGGATTGGAGATACTGTCAACAGTCATGTCTTTCCTATTTCTGAATCTGTTAGAAATGTGAATATTTACCTGGGAACTAAAAACAGCAGCATCACTGCAGACTCTTCTATCAATGTAAAGGCTAGCTACTTTTGGCATTTTCCTTTGAAAGCAATAGAGTAGACTAGACTAGACTAGACTAGAATAGAAACAGAACTATATTTTTCCTTGAGACAGATTTTATTTCTCTCAGTATTTTCAGTTGCGAATTTGTCAACAATAATGAATCAATGCCCCCAGACCCCAAAGAACAGAAAAAAAAATTTTCCTGTCAATTTACAAAAAAAAAATTTACAATGTTTGTTGGACTTGATTAGATGCAGCTATGTCTAGTGTATGCTAGATATTTCCTTATGTGTCAGAAGACACTGCTCTTGATTGGAAAATCAACTTTCTGAGAACTTACTTAAAATTGCTTTTGGGTAACATAGCCTAGAACTCTGAAACAAGGGATTCTAGGTCTGAGCTGAAAACAAATTTTTGTCCAAATCACTGTAAGATACGAGATCTGTGTGACAGCTATGTGACTGAGGCAAAAGAACTTGTCACTGGTTGGTTGTTTTTTTTTTTTTAACTGGATCACTCTTGAGCTGTACTAACAGTACATCATAATTTGTTTTTCAAACAACTTTAAGAAAGAGGTGAGGACATACTTTACTGCCTCACATTTTCTGAGTATGACCACAGACAGTGTTGCAAGGTTTTTAGGCACATTTAATCTCATCTGATAATGAGAGATTACAGTTGACATTAGTAAAGAAAGTAAGAATGGTCTTTCAATAACACATAAAAACACAAAAAAAAAAAAAAAAAGTGTGTGTGTGTGGATGGATGCCAGCCAGCAGCCAAGCTTACATACATCTGCTTACTCACTCATACACACACACCCTGCAGTGGGACAAGGGAGAGCATAGGAAGAGCAAAAGAAAGAAAACTCATAGGTTGAGATAAAGCCAGTTTAACAGGTGAAGAAAAGAGGGAAAAAACACATGATCCAAAGGAAATCGCTAGTCACCTCCCACAAGCAGACAGGTGGCGAGCCAAACTCCAGGCAACGGCCACCTCAGAAGACAAAAAATCCACATCCCTTCTTTCTCTACCCCAGTATTTATTGTTAAGTTTTATTATATGATATAGTATGTCCCTTTTGCCAGTTCAGGTCAGCTGTCCCACCTGTGTCTCCCTCCAAGTTCTTGCTGACCCCCAGACAACTCACTGGGAGGGCAGAGTGACAAATAAAGATTTTAAGCTGTGCAAGAACTGCCTTAACCCTTAAAACAAATCACAGTACCATATGACTTACTATTATGAAAGCTAGGTCCATTCCAGCTAGACTCAGCACAGAGCTTAATTAGAGTTGATCCTCCACTACAAAGGATCAGATTTTCCTTGGTCTTGTGACTGAAATTTGAAAAACCTGTCCTAGTGCTAGAAAGGATTAATTACTCATTCTCTGAAGTACTTTGGGGTGTAAGCCTGCTTTCAAAGACTCCTTACTGGCAAATTTGGCTGACTTGGGTACAAATCTGCATCAAGTTTGCATGAATAGCCTTGTTCTGTCAGTTTCTCATGAGATCAGACCTTCTCTGCCTCAAGTGTTTTCCTTACTCTTCTGTGTCTTTTCTCTGAAAGGAGAGAGAAACTTCTCCCCAAAGTAACTTGTCGTCAGCCTGGTGGTTGATTCCAAAGAAGTAATTTCTACCCTTCTACTTCTATTTTTCCATTTGGCCTACAGGGACAGTGTCGGTGATCTGCTCTGCAAAGGCTTCTCACATCTACATGAAAGCTATAAAAGTGCTAGGCTATATTACACATACAACATGCTATCTCAGTCTCTTCTTTGTGATCCTGTGTTGTGTGTTCAAGACCTAAGATGCCTTTCAAACACCAGTTCTTATTATTAGCCCTAGTCCTGGCCAGCAGGACTAGGAATTTATCGCCCCCCTGTACTCGGCACTGGTGAGGCCCCACCTCGAGTACTGTGTTCAGTTTTGGGCCCCTCACTACAAGAAAGACACTGAGGTGCTGGAGTGTGTGCAAAGAAGAGCAATGAAGCTGGTGAAGTGTCTAGAGCACAAGTCCTGTGAGGAGTGGCTGAGGGAACGGGGGTTGTTTAGTCTGGAGAAAAGGAGGCTGAGGGGAGACCTTATCGCTTTCTACAACTACCTGAAAGGAGGTTGTAGAGAGATGGCTGTCGATCTTTTCTCCCAAGTAACAAGTGATAGGACAAGAGGAAACTGCCTCAAGTTGTACCAGGGGAGGTTTAGATTGGATATTAGAAAAAACTTCCTCACCAAAAGGTTTATCAAGCATTGGAACAGGCTGCCCAGGGAAGTGTTTGAGTCACCTTCCCTGGAAGTATTTAAAAGACATGTAGATGTGGTGCCTAGGGACACGGTTTAGTGGTGGTCTTGGTAGCGTTATGTTGATGGTTGTACTTGGTGTCCTAAAGGTCCTTTTCAACCTAAATATTTCTGTGATTCTATGATGCTAAGATTCTTCAGTAGCAAAGATGCTTTCAACATTTTTGAATTTTTGAAGACATTAACAAAAGGTATCCAAGAATCCAAGTATCTTTTATATATATATATATATATAAAAGAAATATCTACATTCATTGCTGCCAGCCATCCTTCTGTGTTCTTTCAAATCAAATTCTCTTGAATTTCATTCTTAGAGATTGCTATCACTTGCAGCCCACCTGTTCTTTTTACCCTTGGCAAAACACTGCTGATAATAGAATGGGGACAGAGGGTCACTTTTATCAGTCTATAAATTATAAGGTGAATGTCAGGTTTGTGCTCTAATCCCTGTATCTGACTCCTAGAGAGAGATGAAAGTGAGTATACAGGGTTCATTAAAATAAGCTAGGAGGTTGATTATACCTGTCCTGGTAGTCTTGCTGTGGTAAAACAGCTGTCAGTTTATATTATAAGTTAAAAATAAGTTATAACCTCTGCATTTCTCTGCATTTTCTCAGAGCTTCTAAACATTGTATTCTAAATAATGTGTGTGAAGAGCTTGGTCTGCAAGTTTTATCAGGACAAACTTGGAGGAATCAAGGGTAGCAATCTGAATATAAAGTCATTGGTTTCCCTGCAGAATATCTGCTTTCACCTCTCACAATGGTCCTTGGTTTCTACCTTCATGCTTTTTTTACATTTCTAGATGCAGTCATTCTATAACATCAATGTTTTCTTTAGTCATTTTTACCAGTAGAAAAAGCATAATACTGTGTTTGTGTTGGAACTGAGTGAAAGCTGCAAGATCAGAGAGCATTATTAGCCTCCAAATCTATAAGATGATTAAGTTTTCATTAACTATATCTAAAATTAAATTACCAAATCAATTTCATTTCAGTTATTAATTCTGTTAATATTAGTCACCGAATGGCCAATAACTTCTTTCTATATTTGACTTCATACTCATCCACTTACAAATGTCAGAATTTTCTGTCAATAACAGATGATATTGCACCTATATTCCTGACCTAATTAGAAAAATGATACAGAAAAACCTTATATGCCAAAGTTTGAATACTGCTTTGCAAGTTCCTTACACGAAATTCACTAGGAGACTTCTGTGCCAACAGACTACTCAACAAGAAGGGAAAGTTGATGAATTTATGTCAAGAGCACTGACATTGGCTGAAACGAATAGTAATCCTCTAGCTCTATGTCTACTCACTCTCTCTTATGTTATTCTGTTATTCAATATCCAAATTTATAAGTTAGCTCTCATTCTCATCACAAACCATTCACTTTTCAAGCAGTATGTACAGGAGGTGGAATTTATGAGGAAAAATAAATATCCTATTGCTGTCAAATCATTGATTGGAAATTAAGTTTATTCATTGTGATTGAAATAGATGCATTACAAATTAAAACATCAAAAACAAGCTGCAAAGGATTGCTATTTTAAAGTATGAAAATAAACAATTATAGACACATGTTGAATGTTGTAAATGCCACCTAAATTTGTGCATTTAATTCTTACAGTAAGGTATATTTTATACCATTGATACTATTTACTGTCTGGCTGAACAGGATCTTAAAGAAAAAAAAGGTAAAAGAGAACGAGGGAAAAAGTAAGGGAGGAAAAGCCACGTGGAAAGCTCTTCTGGCATCCCTAGGAAGTTTTATAAACAATAGAAATGTTATTTTTATGAAAGATAAGAAATATAAATGACTGAGATGAGAAATGCCAAGAATAAAAAAGGTTGCACTTAGTGACTGCACAATCCATAGAGGGTGGGAAACTTAAATTAGCATGTGTAGAGGAATGGGAAGAACAGGTTATTTTGAGTTGTCATAGTCCATAAAGTTGTAGAATATAGGTGTGAAGTTTCCTATAAATTTCAAGCTATCCAGCTTTGTTCAACAGAAAAGGAATCATCTTCTATCAGTCTCTTTTTTACATAAATCAATGACCTCATAAAAATGGAAAGTGAAACATGAAATAATAGTTGAGAAATAGGATTGAAAAGACAGCACTATGTAGTTTTCTTGACAACTAGGCAAATTATCAAAATTATGGCTTCAGAGATCTGTCAGGATTAAATTCAATTAAAGACAAATATTACAGTTTTTTAGATCATTTATTTTCATTATCCATTAGTCAAAAAGAAATGTTGCAGTCCCTTACACTCATACAGGTTACTTGTTATGACAAAAATCAACTTAGCAACATATGTGTTTCTAAGCCAAACATTGGAGAATCTTTTAAAAGAAAAAAAAAAGTAAAATATACACATGAAAGGAACAAAACAAATAGTATGACCAAAGGCCCAGTCACACGTTAACAAAAAGCCATGGACATTGTCTATTGCCTACTTTTTGTCTGTTATATGGTGTACCTTGAGAAATGTTCACATTTGTATGATTGATCATGAACTATGAAGATTCTGTGATCCTTGATCCACGTTTAGCACGCAGAAGAAGGATGACTGTCTGACCAGGAAGGACGGATGAGAACCCCTTTCTGAAGTGGCAGAGGTGGCTTGTCCTTCCTGGGTATTGCATTATATCCTGTAAATCCAATGCAGCATTTTCTCTACTATAATTTCTTGTTAATCCCTACTTTAGAGGTGTGTCAGGGAAAGGAGGTGAGGGGTGTGTGGAATGAAGTATCCTTGAAATGTCTTGGGTATGTCATACCCTTAGCTGCTGCTTAAATTCACGGTGGGGTGAGACAGGGACCAATGCAGTTACTGTCATGTGGGATCACTGAAATTTAGATTGCTGGATTGGGAAATAAGGGAGAGAAATTTAGACAATTGTGATCTGATAAGCACAGTTCAGGCAATAAATCTACCAGCAAAATGTGGTGGAAAATCTCACAAGAAAATCTTATCTAACTGAAAGAAACTTTAAAAAGCAAAATTTTTACTTAAGCTATTTTAACTATTTAGTTTCCTTGCTTGGAAACTGAAGAAAGCAGCAGCATTCCTATTTCAGCAGCAGTGACGTGTACCTGTGTAAAGTGAAGGGGAGTGAGCAGGTAGGAGATAAACTTTTTCAGACGTTGGGAGCATTTAGATCCTTTTTTCAGTACCTGTTAGAAAGGTGCTGATGCTTTAACATTCTACATATTTTTGCTCACAATTCACAGAGGATTTCTCATGTTTGTTCATGTAAGTGGCCTATCTGTTGCTCCCAGTGAGTTTCACTTTATACAGATATTCTGCATCACTGTAATGTTTTCATAGGGACTTGTTTCTTATAAAGGGTCAAATAGGACAGGCAAAATGTTCCTCACATTCTGTATTTTAACATACATCTTTAATAGGTTCTGCCAGTATCTCATATGCCATAAAGCTCCCTGTGTTTCTGCACATTATTGTTCTTCCATCACAGAATCACAGAATCACAGAATGGTTAGGGTTGGAAGGGACCTCTGGAGATCATCTAGTCCAACCCCCCTGCCAGAGCAGGGTCACCTACAGCACGTTGCACAGGACAGCGTCCAGGCGGGTTTTGAATGTCTCCAGAGTGGGAGACTCCACCACCTCTCTGGGCAGCCTGTTCCAGTGCTCCACTACCCTCAAAGTAAAGAAGTTCCTTCTCATGTTAAGATGGAACTTCCTATGTTCAAGTTTATGCCCATTACCCCTCGTCCTATCACTGGGCACCACTGAAAAAAGACTGCTCCCATCCCCCTGGCATCCTCCCTTTAAGGATTTGTAAGTATTAATAAGATCCCCCCTCAATCTTCTTTTCTCTAGACTAAAGAGACCCAAGTCCCTCAGCCTTTCCTCATAAGAATGGTGCTCCAGTCCCTTTGTATGTATTAATAAGATCCCCCCTCAATCTTCTTTTCTCTAGACTAAAGAGACCCAAGTCCCTCAGCCTTTCCTCATAAGAAAGGTGCTCCAGTCCCCTAATCATCTTTGTTGCCCTTTGCTGGACCCTCTCCAGCAGTTCCCTGTCTTTCTTGAACTGGGGAGCCCAGAACTGGACACAGTACTCCAGATGCGGTCTCACCAGGGCAGAGTAGAGGGGGAGGATGACCTCCCTCGACCTGCTGGCCACACTCTTCTTGATGCACCCCAGGATGCCATTCGCCTTCTTGGCCGCCAGGGCACATTGCTGGCTCATGGTCATCCTGTTGTCCACCAGGACTCCCAGGTCCCTCTCCACAGAGCTGCTCTCCAGGAGGTCAGCCCCCAACCTGTACTGGTGCATGGGGTTATTCCTCCCCAGGTGCAGTACCCTACACTTACCCTTGTTGAACTTCATAAGGTTTCTTTCTGCCCAACTCTCCAGCCTGGCGAGGTCACGCTGTAAGGCAGCACAGCCTTCTGGCGTGTCAGCCACTCCTCCCAGTTTTGTGTCATCAGCAAACTTGCTGATGGTACACTCTATCCCTTCATCCAGATCATTGATGAATATGTTGAACAAAACTGGGCCCAGTACTGACCCCTGAGGGACACCACTTGTTACTAACCTCCAACTAGACTCTGCGCCACTAACCACAACCCTCTGAGCTCTATCTGTGAGCCAGTTCTCAATCCACCTCACCGTCCATTCATCTAAGCCACACTTCCTAAGCTTTCCTGTGAGGATGATGTGGGAGACAGTGTCGAAAGCCTTGCCAAAGTCAAGGTAGACAACATCCACTGCCCTCCCCTCATCCACCCATCTAGTTACTTTGTCATAGAAGGCTATCAGATTAGTCAGACATGACTTCCCCTTGGTGAATCCATGTTGACTACTTCTGATAATCTTCTTTTCATCCAGGTGCTTTGAGATGACTCCCAGAACAAGCTGCTCCATCATCTTCCCAGGGATGGAGGTGAGGCTGACCGGTCTGTAGTTTCACGGGTCATCCTTCCTGCCCTTTTTGAAGACTGGAGTGACATTGGCTATCCTCCAGTCCTCAGGCACCTCACCTGTCCTCCAGGACCTTTCAAAGATGATGGAGAGAGGCCCAGCAATGACTTCCCCCAGCTCCCTCAGCACACGAGGGTGCATCCCATCAGGCCCCATGGATTTATGTATATCCAGTTTATCTAACTGATCTTTAACGTGCTCCTTGTCAACCAAGGGATAGTCTTGCTTTGCCCAGACTTTCTCTGTTACCTGCAAAGTCTGGGTCTCACAAGGACTGGCCCGAACAGTGAAGACAGAAGCAAAGAAGGCATTTAGCAACTCCACCTTCTCTGCATCATCCGTCACCACAGCACCTGTCTCATTCAACAACGGGCCCACATTTTCCCTAGTTTTCCTATTCATGACACATCAGCCTCATGACACAAATTTGTACCTGACTTCCAGCCATTACCAACCTTACAGTGCCAGTATGCTGTTTGACAAAGGACTTCTTAATGGCCAACACTGATTGCCACATAGCATAATGTCACATCTCCGTCATACATTCCAAGCTTCTAAACCCCATGGATCCCCACTGAACAGCTTATATCCACATCCAGAACTTCTCTTCATGTTCCTACTATTTCCGTTCTTCCTAGTGCAGTGCAATGTTTTCATATTTACAACATATCTGCACCACTTCCAAGGACATCATGTCACAGGGAACTTGCCTAGCTCATGGCTCCTTGCCCCAGTGCAGCAATTCCCCCTGGTCTTTCACGGTATGCTCAGCAAGACAGCATGTTCAGCTCTTCCTGTAGTGCAGGCGTTTCCCAACGCAAAGCACATTGCGCCCAGTACCCCTATCACAGAGCTGCCTCTCAACACACAAATTTCAGTAGTTTATGTGGGAGTGATAAGGAGAAGGCCCAGAGTAAAACAGGAAATGACAAGAAGGAGGCAAACTAGGGAGACAAGGATTGGTGAGGACTAGAAAAAATTAGATATACTTGAAAAGAGAGGGAGCTTCTTTGGATCACAGAAAACTCTTATGACATCTATACAGAATGGTTTGTGTTGGAAGGGACCTTAAAGACCATCTAGTTCCAACCCCCCTGCCATGGGCAGGGACACCTCCCACTAGACCAGGTTGCTCAGAGCCCCATCCAGCCTGGCCTGAAAAATTTCTTCCTAAGAACTATTCTAAACCTGCCCTCTTCCAGTTTGAAACCATTCCCCTCTTCCTATCACTACATTCCCTTGTAAAAAGTCCCTCTCCAGCTTTCTTGTAGGCTCCCTTCAGATACTGGAAAGCTGCTGTAAGGTCTCCCTGGAGTCTTCTTGGCTAGGGGCCAAAAAGTTCCTGCTTTTCCTTCCTTTTGAGAATGTGAGTAAAATCCTCACACTCTCAAAGTCTGACAACATTTAAGCACATGAGTACTCTGTCTAGTACTCTGTAATCCACCTTTGTCTAGGAAAGAGTTTGAATGTATGCAAGTGTCTTCCCAAGTCAAGACTGCAGATTTCATGTTGGAGCTCAAAGAGAATCTTTATCTTTGCAAGACATAGCCCTGAAAATCAAGAGTTGCATGATGAAAAGTTGAACTTATAATTTGTTACAATGGTGCTGGAGAGCACAACTATAATAAAAGTTCCTGTTACACTTCGAGTCTGCACAGGCAATTGTTGGCAGAAATCCACCACGTATTGGCCAAGACTAATTTTAATGTTATTATCCATTTTGATTTTGGATACTCATACAAATACACCATAAAATCTACTTAAAATTAATGATCTCTTGTCATTCTCTGCCCTCCTTCCCTGTTTTTATATAAATGTATAAAATAGTTGTTTCTCATTAATAATTCTCATTTTCCACATAGACTGAGAATTAGGCTAAATTATGGATTACAATGTCAAAACATAAATAAATCATCAAAAACACAGTATTGTAGATTCAGAAGTGATTTTGTTTGTTCCATGTTTTACCCAGCTTTCATGCCTTTTTCAGAATTTTAAGCTAGGTCCTTACCACTGAGCTTTACTACTTACTTGATATTCTCCAGTGCTTTGTACGGTCTATTTCTAAAATACTTGAACTTCAAGGATTTCCCAGTAATGTTACCTAATAGCTTCATGTACCTCATCCATGTAAGCCCAAGAACATCTGTTGACTTCTGTAGGAGTTGTATTGGCTGTCTGCACAGCTGGAAGACATGTTCTGACCATTGCCATGAATTTTGCTTTTTTTATCATTCCTTTACTTCTAGCTCAATATATGTCGATCATGTCAACCAGTGAAGAAAGCATGTTCCTCCTTCTAATGAAGTCAAATGGAATTTTGCCTTGGGTCATTTTCCTTTCTCACTGTGGGGAAATCTCATTGTCAAGTTTATCTCTGTGCTGTCTCTTCTCTTCTACATATGTAATAAGAATTTTTTCTTATTTATTACTGTTTTCTAAAAGTGCTTTATGTTTTAGTTTTTTGGTGTGGGAGAGGAGGAAACAGGGAAAAAGAAAACTATGAACTCCTTGCTTTTGTGTTGTTAGCTAGGAGCATGGGAAATACAATTCAGGTGTCCACCATTCTTCCATCTAGTCTACTTCCCTGCTCCAATTGTGGCAACACAAAAGTGAAAAAAAAAAAAGAGAAATTGGTTAAAAAAAGCCTTTAATGTTTTTCCCTAACACCTGCTAGTAAGTTACTGTTGCTCAAGTACCTAACTCTCAATTTTTAATATGTGCAGACTTTTACTGCATATATACATTATGCTGCAATCTTAGAAACAGTTGTGGATATATTTTTTATAATAGTTCCTTACTAAACATTAGGTTCTTCACTTCAGAGGCATTTTTAGACTTTTATTTTACTAAATCATCTTTTTGGGGGGGGCAGGTCTTTAATATTTTTTAAACTATTTTTTCTTAAAGATGCTCTTTCTTTTCACACCGATCCAAATTAGTGTTATAACTCTGAGGTTAATTTCCAGCAAATTTGGATGCCTGATTAAGGTAACGCCTTCTATTATATTTCACATATTTTCTGTTCTACTTCCTTGAGTTTTAATTATTAGTGGGACATTCTGAGAATTTGCAATTTGCAATGAATTTAGAATTCCACTAGATGAATGCACATTAGAATCTTGATTTTATTTTGAACATTCTTAGCTTTTAATACCTTCTTTATTACACGTTGAACTCAGCATTGCTAACCATATGGGTAACAGACATTTCATATTACAAGACCCTGTTTTCACTTGCCAAACTTTACCAAACTTTAATCACTGGAGGTGAGAATTTTCATGTATGTAACCACAATGTAACAGGAGGGTGAAATCAATATTAAGCTCTGAGTATCAGACAAAAACCACTATGATTTTGTGTCAATTATGGGACAAAAAAACTCACTACTGAGTCACTTTTTTCTTACAACACCATAAAAAAAAATTAATTTGGTCCTGCCAGACATATGTTAAATTAGGTGTCACCTGTCTACCTGGAACTGATTTAAAGCAGTATGAAAAGAATAAATTAAATACAAATTCCATTATTTCATGCTCTGATGGAACAAAAATATCATATGCCCAAATCAAAACCAAATCACATCTGTACAATCGGTCTACTCAGTAGGGTCTTGGAACTGTAGACTAAATATTATTAACACAGTTATTTCTGAAAATGAGATCAGAGGCAAGAAACTGAAGAAAATTTAAGAAAGTATGGAAATTTCTACTAGGAAGTAATAAAGTACCTTAATTTATAAGTCTTAAAATTTGGGATGACTGGACTTTGTGAGTCATGCTTTGCCACCTTTGTGAAAATTTTCATAAATTTGACCAATTTATAAGACTGAAATGCTGTGAAGACAGAAACCCTCAGATGCCCCTCAGGCTTTGGCTGTTAAATTTCAGGATAATTCATCTTTACCAGTAGAACAAGAGGCTTGAATAAACCATGTTACAGGAGGAAGGTAAAGGGGTACTGAAAATTTAAGGATATTGGAGGACAGTTGGCTAAGGCAAAACAAGAAGATGGGTTTGCTATATAAGGCTGATGGTGACTGTAACTATGAGTGAGAAAAACATACAGGAAGCAGAAAAGCAGACCTAAGATTGGCAAATGAAGAACTGAAATGGGCAAGTAAAGATGTTGAGATAAGAGGTTAACGGTGTTGAGAATGAATGAATGGAGTTCTAGCAACGAGCAAGCCAACAAACAGCCTTGAGCTGTCTCCTTTCTATGGTCTTGAAAAAAGCTGAAGATATTTACATTTCATCCCACATACTGTACAACATGGAAATCAGTTTACTTCTTAAAAGCCCATGCACAGGTGTGTGTGCACATATGTGCACATTAGATCAAGTATCTGAAATCAGGCAATGACAAATGCGTATTTCCTTGCAACTTAAACATGCAAGAATTAGACAACATTGAACTAAAAAATTTATTTTCCATAGAACCTTGCCTCAGTCATTACATAGTATAGATGCTCAGGAGTTGAATCATGCATTTTCCTCATTTATTGAAAAACTTGAAAGGTGTCTGGTAAATGAGGAGACTTAGAATGGATGATCTCACATTTAGGGAATGTTAAGTTTTGATTATAAATAAACACACAAAAATAGAAGTACTTTTGGAAAGGGAGAGAAGTCCAAACTTTTCACTGCAGTATTTTCAAATGACATTTTTTAAGTCATTTACTTTGTAAGATGCTACCAATTCTTTTTTTTAAAAATAATGTTAAAATACAAGGTGCTTTTATTACTTGAAAACAGTTCTCTTCCACAAAAAAGCTGAAAATAATTTCATTTTGGCTTAATCTGTACAACTATTTTTCAAATTTTTTTTCTTAAGCTCTGAAAAATAATCTATTATTCACAAACCTCTAAAAGATGTACAATATGTTGTAGGATCATATTCTACATTTTCCTCTTGCACGAGCTGTGTGAAGATAGGCAAGTCATTTACACTACATTTTTCTATGGCATCTGTAGTTATATATTCCTGATTTTCTGAGTGTTTGACATGAGATCTGGAGTCTGATTTGAAAAAACATTGAGTAACAATTTTATTTTGAACTTTTATTTGAATTTGTAAGGTCTGTAAAATGTTAAGTGTTCTGTAAAATCAAGTCCTACCTCTCTGATCGGGTATTCTGAATGATTTAGGACTTTTCACCTTCATCTCTGTGCCTCAGACTGCTATCAGAAAATAAGCATAATACAATGCCTTCCCCTCACAGAAACTTTGTGAAGGCAAATGAATATATGTGAAATACAAAAGTACCATATAAACAACCTGTTAAAGAGTTCATGAAAATAGTTAAATGTTTGACTCTACAATGAGAAGCTTCTAGTAGTTTGCCTTAACCAAGGCCTAGAACCATTAAAGGATCAGAAAAAAAAAATCAACCCCCCTCTGAATAGCAGACTAGTAATCATTGCATATCAGTCACATTGAATATGAGGGAATCCTGTGAGGAAAAAACACTGTGCTGGGCATTAAATGAAGACCAACTTACTGTTGCACAGAAAATTTTCTCTCTGACACTTCCTTGTGTTTGAGTTTTTGCTTGCAAAGTATTAATTGTTACTATTATATGCATGTATTAATATTGTTTCCATTCTTGTTCAAATCTATTTTCTGAATAAGTCCTGCTCCAGTCCATGAGAAAATCTTTCAGTAACAATATTTCAGGTGTATTTGTAATTCAGCGTTCCTACTTAACACATTGTGTGTATTGCTAAATGCAAAGAATAACAATAATGATGGTGTAATTTGTTAAAAATATTTTACAGAACACTATTGAACTGGAGCCACTCAAAATATAGATCATCCTTAATTGATGGTAAAACTTTAAAATGTTTTATATTTCTCTTAAGCCATAATGTCTAACCATCCTATGATGCTATGATAAGGTACCTGTGTGATTAAAAAAAAAAAAAAAGTTACTATTATTTTCACTTCTTCAGTTGTTTCAGTTTTAGGATTACAAAGTTGTGACAAAGTGGAGCTATCAGAATCAGTATATACAATAAAGCTCAAATTTATCAGCTGTGGACTGCATGAACTGCCTATCTATGCAAGTGGAATTGGAAAGTCTGGAAAATCCTGAAACTGCTCATCTGCTTATATGAAACATCAAGACAGAAAAACTGGTGGGTTTTTTTTGTTTGTGTGTTTGTTTTGTTTTGTTTTTTAAAGGACAAAAAAAAAAAAAAAAGAATTTGTCCAGAGCAATCCAGATTTAGCATCTCCCTGTTCTGGAGAAATTCCTGTGAAACATGAAGGTTACACACTAGAGCTTCTCCCTTCTACCACAAAAAGCTAGGTTAAAAATATCAAAGAATCTTTAATGAAGTTGTGGATCTAAATTATCAGAAATGAAGATGAAAATCATTGAGTAAATCTCTAGGATGGTGACAGTATTGTGACATGTGCAGATGAGGTTCTAATGTAGCTGTCAGGTGAGGACCAGATGGTTTTCATTTTGAAAAATGTATGTTGAAAAGTAGACTTAAGATAGTGTGCAAAGTCAGTGACCTTGTCATAAAATATTCTGAAAAATCAAAACAACAGTAATGCCATTTGAATTCCATTAAATTCTGAACTGTTTCAGCTTTGGAATTTGTCTGACATGTTATGACAGTGCATCAGGCAATTAACCAAGAGGTTAGGGACACTGCTGTGGGATTATGCACAACTGTGGTTAAACCTGAGAAGTAATGTTGCTGTTAAATGGCAGCTTAAGTTGCCTGTGAGAAGTCGTCAGTTCCAAAGTTGTTCAGTGCCAAAACACTGATGTTCTACATTATTCAGTTCTCTTTTTATTCACAGAAGGACAACAATAAAATATATGATTTTAAAACTATTTTTAAAGGAAAAAAGCTACGGCATTTACCCCTGTATTCCTGTACTTGTCTTAGCGTGGTTGGTAAATGATAGTGGCATTGATTATTTTTTTAAACCTATTTTGCACTTACTCTTTTAAGCATGTTAATAAGCATTTTTGCAGACGAACCATTGATGCTACTGTACTCTAGTAGTATCGATAGCATAATAATAGCATATTAATCACTGGGAACATTGTCTGCACTCCCAAACATATTAACATTCTATTGTAGTTGGCACCATGTGAATTCATTTTATTTAAGTAATATGTATACTGAGTTTTGAAGAATTAGTGTTCTGAGTAGAAAAGTAAATTTCAGGAAAATCTTCAGAATTGTATGAAGTGCAATTTAAAAGTGCAAATATTTTCATGAGTAATGGATTCTAGGCATTACCCATTGAGATAAAGAATTGAAACAGCTCCAGCCTTGTTTCCAATTAAAAGTAACCAAAGCCATTTGAATTTTGAATATTAAATACTTCTAGTCAATTACTTCTATAATCCATCAACCATTAAATATTTCATAAATTATTCTGAAAATAAATTAAGCAAATCAAGCAATAAATTACATTTGATATAATCAGAAAATGTTTCATGGGCGATTTGCAAAATAAAGCCTATATTGATTAGATAAATTATTGTTTATGAATTATTAGCCCAGATTTAATTTGTATCTCCTTTAAGGCTTAAACTTGTTTGTGAGATGGCTTCCTGGATACTTCTAAGTTTTGAAGCTGCCTTCTGTCAAGCTGTTTTTTGTTCCTATGCTT
>NW_009649456.1:454650-492262 GCF_000708025.1 Charadrius vociferus | reverse complement strand
AGTTAATATATATAGTATATAATAATATACAATAATATAAAATTATCTATATTATATAATATGTAATATATTACATAATATACAGATTATATATATTGCATATTATATATTATACAGATAATATGTAAAATGCAGTATGCAGTATGAAATATGCAATATGCAATATATAATACACAGATTTTATGTATATATAAAACCAGATTCTACTGATGCAGCATTTTGAGACCTGTGTCCCAGAATTAAAGGTGGAATTCACTGATCTTGTTTGGAATCCCTGTAGGAAGATGTAGTGATAGATAGCAGAGATTCACTGGAGATAGGAACTATCATCTTTAAGTGTAGTGACCTATACTATGAAGTAACTGACACATAACACTGATGGGGGTTATCATATGCTACAAACTGTGGCCGATGACACCAGGGCAGAGTAGAGGGGGAGGATGACCTCCCTCGACCTGCTGGCCACATTCTTCTTGATGCAACCCAGGATGCCATTCGCCTTCTTGGCCGCCAGGGCACACTGCTGGCTCATGGTCATCCTGTTGTCCACCAGGACTCCCAGGTCCCTCTCCACAGAGCTGCTCTCCAGGAGGTCAGCCCCCAACCTGTACTGGTGCATGGGGTTACTCCTCCCCAGATGCAGCACCCTACACTTGCCCTTCTTGAATTTCATCAGATTTCTCTCTGCCTAACTCTCCAGCCTGTCCAGGTCTCGCTGTATGGCGGCACAGCCTTCTGGTGTGTCAGCCACTCCTCCCAGTTTTGTGTCACCAGCAAACTTGCTGATGGTACACTCTATCCCTTCATCCAGATTCACACTTATTCTAGAAAGGATCAACCTTCCATAAGTATGTTTATTCATTTTATTTGATACACTGAGGTTCTTGAACTTGTAAGCATTTCTTCCTGTTTTGTTTTGGAGGGTTTGGGTTTGTTTTTTTGTTGTTTGTTTCTTTGTGTTGTTTTTTGTTGTTTTTTTAGCATCAGCTAGCACTTCATTGAAAACACTTTCTCAGTGGTAACAACAAGACTACATGTAAAATATGTTACATTAAACACCCACACCTTTCTTCATCGCTTGTTAATCAGCTAGTCAGAAAAAAGTCTACAACCTAAAACAAGCATAAATGAAAACTCATAGGAAGTTCATGTTTATTTGTGGATAGTTCCAGGTGCAAGTAACTCTTTTAATTTGAGCTGTTTTAACAAAAATAGGGCTTTGGAGGTCTGCAGCAAAGCTGACCTTACAGCATGCAACTGTGAAATATTTTTTTCCCCCACTTCTCAGTATAAAACTTTTCTTGGCAGTGGGGTCTAAATAAAGGATTTTTGAATAAGTATCTCTTGATATGCATGAGGGTGACAGGTCAGGTTCATACTGTTGGAAAACATACCATGCAATTTATATTTACACAGTAGAACAGCCTTCTTTCAGGTGCAGTTCAGGGAATAAACAAGCAAAATATCTAACGTTGGCGTATTAAAGTCTGTTCCAGCACATTTTCACTGCTACTTTGAGTTATTAAAATTAATCTCCAGTATGTAGTAAGAATGGTTTACGAAGAGCTTTTTCACAAATTATTTTCTCTCCCTGTTGATTTGCTATTGACAGAGTAACACAGAATACGCAAAAAGAATATTTCACAAGGGTTTCTGAAGGTATAAGGAGAGATTTATCACCCATATAGCATTGCAATTGTAATATCTTGCCTCTGTAGGATTGCCTGTCCCCCAGCACTATATTTCTCAGATCAATAATGAGTAACTGAATCAAACCCTGCATCTTTCTTCCAACAAAATGAAAGGGTCAGAATTTCAAAGACTGAACAGTCGTTCTGTGAAATTCTGAAGGTTCCTGCACCAATTGAGTGCCTCATTCTCCAGGTTTTGATGGGATTTTGACACCTAAGCTTTTTGACAAATCCCACAAGGCACCTACATAATCTTTACTTAGATGTTTGAAACTCTTCATGTATGCAAATAAAGAAACACCAGATCGCCCTGACAGCAGAATGTTTAATGACACAGAACTGGAGAACGTAGCTTACAAAATGCTACCTCTGATTTTTAGTTGCAGAAGAGAGGAATATTATCACAGAACTGCAAACAGAAAGAGATGACAATGAATAAAGTTCTTGAAAACCAACACAGCATCAAAAAGGTCCATTAAAGATTATTTGATCAAACCGCTACACACCCTTTCTCCCACAAACATGTGGAGCTGTTAAGGCTTTAAAAATACCATCATTGTGTACTTGAGTGAACAGGATACAGCCATATTTATAGAAACTTCATTTTTTGAATGTACAGATGACTTACCAATGTTCCTACGTGCACAGGGACATATTCAGGCTGCACAACTTACAGGACACCCAGAAAACCATGCAGATATGAACTGTGGATTTGCAGAGAGAGATTTTATGTGTTATGCTTTAATCACTTCGAATTTTGATTTTTGCAAGAAACACGTTCATCATATTTTTTGAAAGGGCCAGCCAATACGTCAACTCTTCTTTCTCTTTAATTGGTTACTCAGTGATTACAGAGACGTTATTTTGGTTCAGCATGACATTCATCTTAAATAAGATTGAGAAAATTAAAAAGTAAGAAAAAAAAGATGCCTGAAGCATTGTTGTCATTGATAAGACCCTAAATACTGGTCTGAAATGTCAATCACCATTGAAAAATGTAAAACGAAACCAATTCTTCAATTATGATTTTCTTCCTTTTACATAACTTAGTGGTGCAAATTGGGAGCTAGTAAATTTTCCGGAGTAACTACACTCTAACTTCTTTTGAAGGAAATGAGGGTGACATACCCAAGAACTTTGGGAATATTTTATTGGATTTCATTATTGGTGAATACACTTAGGTGTCTGAATACTTTAAAGTCTCCACCTAAAACAGTTCTGACTTTCTTTTCCATCACTTTTGTTTATCATTAACATTACAAAGAAAAGTAACAGAGATGCATTTCACCAGTTTGGAAAGATGATGTTTTTATCTTCCAAAGCTCATGTGTCTTAATTTGTCTGTACAGAAATACAGAACACAGAAGCCTGGTTTTTGATAAGCATATATGGACTGCATATATTTATACCACCAAGAAAATGAAAATAACATATGTGACACTGCCTTAGGAGAAGAAAAGGCCTTCCAAGCTTCAAGTAATCCACCCTGGACAAAATGAAGATGTCTCAATTCTTCTGAACAGAGGTCTGGTGAGAGTCATGGCTTTTCACCCCTCAGCTTTCTGGAGAGTCTCTGGGACATTGTTAAGTGACCAGTTTCAGTCAATCTGGTGAGGTGAGCATGGAAAGTGCATAGTGATTTATGAAGAACTTTTCAATAATTAAGTGCTCGGAAGGAGAGAACCTCTCAGAATTTTTGAAATTATGTGCATGAAAAGTTTCACTTGTCACCTCCATCTCCATGGATTCACCAGAGAGCAATGGAATTTTCCAAGATCTGCTTGCTTGATGACTCACTAGAAGAAGCAGAAGCCAGGAAGGGATGTCGAATTTGCAATATGGGACATAAGCATGGTAGTAAATGTTCTGATTGTCATTTGTTTCTCAGCTCATGCTCAGGATTTTTTGAGGTCTTTTCTTTTTGAGTAGTAGGAATGCTGACAAAATATAGACTTATTATTTCCAATTACTTTCAACCCATGTGTTTGATGGGTTTCATGTGTTTCTGTTTGAAAGATCATATCACGATTATATATCTTGCTATGTACATGCCATTTTCTTGTGACACCTGCTAAATGTTGAGAAGGTATGTGTCAGCATCATATGATTACCTACAAGTTCATTCCACTAAAGGTGCTAAAAATTAGTGGTGTTTGGGTTTTTAAAACAGTTTGTATGCTTTTGAAAATTCCACAGGTCATTGCTCCCAAGTGGTGAAATCACGAGGCTGGTTACATCATAACAGAACTGTACCATAAAATTTTCTTCAGCCTAAACTTCAGGTTGAAAATGCCCCAATAGTCTTTTTTTTTTTTTTTTTCATATCCATGTTTGTCAATTTCAATTAAAATTCTTATCTGTCATATCTTTGTGGTTTTCAGTCTTGAGTTGGTGGCAACTCTTTTCCTTTGCATTTTTTAGTCGCTCTTCTACTGCAAGCCAAATATTAGGAGAGATTGTCCTGAATGGCTAATAAAGTGCAAAAGAAGATTTGGGGTGAAAAAGTGCCTTGTAGCCTTTTCAACTGACCTGGTTTTGAACGAGCACTGCCTGAGAAGAATCCCCAGTGCCCAGCCTGCATGAGGAACTGCTTCTGAGGAGGAGAATGGTCTGTTCACAGCAGCTCCAGAGGAGAACGCACAGACATCTGCATCCAGGAGGTCCCAACTTGCCAAGAAACACGCTAATGTGACCACCCAAGTCAGAAGTGCCTTTACATCTTCACACACAGCTCATCTAACATTTTCAGATCCTGTTGCAGCAATTGATGGGGAGAAGTTAAACCTTCTATTGCCCCCCAGCCCCCATCCCTTTTACCACAGCACAGCAGCCACAGCCCAGCTGGTACCCAGCTAGTACTTCACTAGTTCATGCTGTAATTACCGTGCCAAATAGACCCTTTGCACCAGGCCTGGGACTTCCCACCTTTCCAGCCATGCATCCAGCTTCAGCAGCTATGCAGCCTGCCTGGACAAGCCTGCCTGCCTTGGGTAACCCATGGCTTGTAATGCCTGTGCTGACAGCAGCCTCTCCTCTTTTTGTGCCGAGGCCACCCCACAGCCAAATGCCAACATACCATCACTGTCCTGCTAGCACCTGCAGTCCAAATAACTGACCTTCAGGCGATGGCCTTGGACCCCAACCCAGGCTATGCTAGATACCGCCAACAGCTGTTTCAAAAGTTGCATAGACCAAGGAAATAATAGAGTCTTGTAAGTAACTATCCTACTAAAAAGTCTTTGCCAGCTCTCCTGTTCTGCTTCTAGAGTAGAGTCGCACTTAGGTCCTAAGAGTAGAGAACAGCAGCACAACAAAATCAAGAAAGAGTGGGGTTATTCTTTTTCAGTGAAGAGAAGGTATGAGCTTGATAAGAGAAAAACAGAAATGGAAAAGGATTCAGAATGCACTGTCTTGGGTCAAGTGTCTTAAAAATATCCCTCTGATTCCAGGGTCTTTGGCTGACGAGAGATCTTTGAAATCAAATACCGAACACTGAAACGTTTTCTTCTTTTTTCCTAAGGAAATCAAGAGCATTACTGTTGAGGTCAGTAATGGGATTAGGTTCCAACTGATTTGAGAGGGGAATCCAACATTCAGTTTTGGGGCATTAGACCTATTTGGAAAAAATAGGTAAGCAAAATAAGAGTTTCACCTAGAAATAAATAGCACTATAGTATTATTTCTCTGTTTCATTCAAGTCAATGATTTACTGCATTAAGGCATGGGACAGACAACAGGGTGAGAGGTTTCCCTAGAGTTGCAGCTAATGCCACATGCTGGAACCCCTGAATTCAGACTCCACTTAATACAGTCACTGGTAGCCTCCAAAAGGAAGGAAAAAAAAAAAAAAAAGAAATTGAAATAAATAACCACTCTGAATATCTGGTTTTAAAATCAATGTTTTCTTTTTCTTTTGGAACAGGGAACAATTTTTTATTGATTTTAACAAGTAGGTCAAACAGAAGTTTCAAAAAAATTTTACATGTGTTATAAACTTCTCATTTGCTGGATTCCCAGGTGTTGTGCATTTGCCACAGTGTGAAGGAAAATGGACTGGCCATCTGACACACTATATAAGGATTTTGGCTCTTTAAACTTTGAGTATAATGGCTGCATCAGATTTCTATTTGTAATACCAGCTTACTGAGAAGCATGGCAATCTTTCTCTTAAAAGACCTGTCCCCTTTGTTATACTGAAGAGACTTTATAGTTATGAGTTCCAACTCATATTTTACATCAACAACCTTGAAAGACCACCACAATAAGGCAGACAGACGTTTTAGCTTATTCTTGCCAGGTTTTTTTTTCTGTCACAATGCAAGCCACTGTTTCATGGCAGCCAAAGGTAATATGTCATTTTTGGCCTCATGTTCCTGAAAGTACCAGTACTTGTACAGCCTTTCACTGACCTATTTTAGCACACAAATTCAACAGAAAACTATTTGCTTTTTTTGGCAGGTTGGTTTTCTGACAGAGCACTGCTGAGTGAGTAGTTAGACAAGTGAGAGCCAGCACAGGGAAGGTGGCAAGAATCCAACACTGGGACTAAGGGAAAAGGCAGGACTACATCAGCCAGCTGCCAGAGTAGCTTAGATTATGAATGGCCTATACCCTTGGTATGCTTCTGATGGAAACCCGTCGCTTACTCCACCTTAGACCAGCCACACAAGCGAGCAGAGGACTATCCAAATCAGGAGAGGAAAGGCCAAATGCTCCAATTGTCTGCTTGGCAGCAGAAGTACCAATTAATTGTTTTGGGTTTTTTTCCTTTTGGTTTTGCAGGTTGCTCAGAAAGAGAGTGAAGAACATTCAGGTTGGTTACTCCCGCAATTTTTGCATACATTTCTTCAGAGAATAATTTATGTGGTACAGACCATTGACTAAAATTAATAATTCATATGAAATGGGTGTGCTTAATATGTCATGTTACTTTGTCAGTTCTTGGACTGGGTGCTATAAGCACAACACAGCAGCACAGCATGAAGAGCAAACCTGTCAATTTTACAATCAAAAATATAGTATAAAATTCATTGTAAGTGTATCGTCAAGCAGCCAAGTTTAATAATTTCTTTTTATGGACATTTATGCAATTAGATCTCAAGCATTTCAGCATTTCATAGCTAGTGAACACAAAAGGGTTATGAATACAGTTAAACTGCTTAAAGCAGTTAAACACTGCTTTACTTTTGAACTGGAGGTATGTTTACAGAAAATGTACCATGGTCAGTGCACTATGGTGTTACAACGCCAGTGAAAGAAATAACCTGGAAAGTCAAAATATTGATTATGTAGTGTGAACAGCTATATTTTTCTGAAGGAGTATGAAAAGATGAAGCATGTGGAATGGTAATGGAAATACATACCTGCTGCTTCTCCAAAGAAATGCCTGGAAATGATTGAGTGGGTTTTTTTCTGCTGTGTAAATTTTTTATAAGAAGAAATATCATATATGAGCTAAGCAAAAAGAGGTTAGTTAGTCTAACTAGATCTAATACATAGATAATGTCTGTAATAAATTGAAAAAGAAGGTTTCTCTTTTGCACAGAATCTGTTTTCTACAATGAATGCTCTTAACAGCTAGCTAATTTTTCAAACTTAGGAAGCGTCACATCAGTTTGGATCACCTGCAAGTACTTGAGTACCTGTTTGACAAATTTGGGTGACTCAGTATTTCTGAGGGTTTATGAACCTATATGCAAGCAAAAGTGCAAACTGCCCTTTCCAGCCATAACTTTATCTATGTTTATGCCCTGCCTTTCAAAGTACATTTGCAATTCATTTGTACCTCTCAGAAAACAAATTGTGTTTATAAAATTCAAAGAATCTCCTCAGCAGAACCTTGAAAGTGTTTTCCAAATCAGAAGGATAATTTGATTTCAGTGTTCTTAAGTGTATGTTTTTTGTTCTTAACTAAACAGGAGAATTTTTAAAAAGTAAACAAAATGTTTTAGCAGCTTAAGGAATCATTGACAACAGGTATTCTTCATTACGTCAAAATCATTCTCCAGAACAAAATTCAGATTTTTTTAGTGCTTATTTCTTCTGTGGCATACTAAACATATTCAACTTCTACTGCAGCAGTAAAAACAAATGAGAAAGGATCAGCTGCTACAGCATCTACATATTACTTTAAAAAAGAATATCTGTTTGTCTCTTGTACATGTTATCTTGAGCTAGATAAGAAGTTAGACAGGACCTCCTTTGTTTAGCCCAGTGTTCTAAAGATTGCAAGGGCAATATTCTTAGCAGAATATTTTCTTAGCTCTTTACACCTTAGTATTGCTAAATTTGAATTTGTAACTTTAATGCCAACCAATCTCATGCGCAAGTATTGCAAACTTATGTCTTTAACATTCCTTGGGGGGGGCAGGGACGGTACAGAGGTGGCTTCTGTAAGAAGCTTCAAGAAGCCTCCCCCATGCCAAATAGAGCCAATGGCAGCCGGCTCCAAGATGGACCCACAGCTGGCCAAAGCTGAGCCAATCAGCAATGGTGGTAGTGCCTCTGTGATAACATATTTAAGAAGGGGAAAAAACCTGCAAACTGTGCAACTGCAACTGAAGAGAGGAGTGAGAATATGTGAGAGAAACAACCCTGCAGACACCAAGGTCAGTGAAGAAGAAAGGGGAGGAGGTGTTCGAGGTGCTGGAGCAAAGATTTCTCTGCAGCCTATGGGGAAGGCCATGGTGAGGCAGGTTATCCCCCAGCAGCCTGTGCAGGTTAACTCTGGAGCAGATATCCAACCTGCAGCCCATGGAGTACCTCATGTTAGATCAGGTTGATGCCTGAAGGAGCTTGTGACCCCGTGGGGAGCCTGTACTGGAGCAGGCTTGTGGCAGGACCAGCGGCCCTGTGGAGAGAGGATCACACACTGGAGCAGGTTTGCTAGCAGGACCTGTGGCCCTGTAGGGGACCCACACTGGAGCAGTCTGATCCTGAAGGACTGCACCCCATGGAAAGGACCCATACTGGAGCAGTTTGTGAAGAACTGTCTCCAGTGGGAAGGACTCATGTTGGAGAATTTAATGGAGAACTGTCTCTCGTGCCAGGGACCCTATGCTGGAGCAGGGGAAGAGTGTGAGGAGTCCTCCCCCTGAGGAGGAAAGAGCAGCAGAGACAACATGTGCTGAACTGACCACAGCCCCCATTGCCCATCCCCCTGCGCTACTGTGGGAGAGAAGGTAGAGAAATTGGGAGTGAAGTTGAGCACAGGAAGGATAGAGGAGTGGGGGTGAAGGTGGTTTTAAGATCTGGGTTTGTCACTCACTATTTTACTCAGATTTGATTGGTAATAAATGAAACTCATTTCCCCAAGTTGCACCTGTTTTGCCCATGACCATAACTGCCGAGTGATCTCTCCCTGTCCTTGTCTTGACCCATAAGCTTTTCATCATATTTTCTCTCCCCTGTCCAGCTGAGGAGGGGACTGATAGAGAAGCTTTGGTGGGCACCTGGGGTCCAGACATGGTCAAAATGCCACAGATGTAGCATTATCTGTAACTTTAAACCATTTTGACACGTTGGAATGACTAATAACACTGATTCCATCACGAAATTCTAGTGAACATTTTAGCGGCAGAAACTCTGAAGATTCGAAATCTTAATATGAAATATATTTGTCACACCACTGATTCACTAATGAACATGAAAAATAGTACAGTATTCAATGAGAGTTATGTTTAGAATTAATAGAACAGAAGGAGAATATTTTTTATTTTTATTTGGAAAAAAAATTTTTCAAACCCAATTGTGACAGGAAAATACCAAGATTAATAAACATGACCCTGGGAAACAGCAAGTTTCTGATATTTTTTTTTATATAAGCATGAGATCTTAGGGGCCAATAGTATGATAGTTACATTACACGTCAAGTTCTTGCTTGATTAGTCTCTTTTACACTAGAGAAATTTGATGACCAAATTATTAGCTATTTTGCAATATCTCTCTGAATTTCCTTTAAAAACTTTTAAAGGTCCCAATTCTTGGTATATTTTTTTCAATTTCAGGATTTCAAAGCCAGTAGAATATGTTTTATGACCAAACCTAATAAAATACATCAAGAACAGTGGATAACATTTCCACACGTTTTGGGTTTTGTTTTTTTTTTTATGGTATGTTGATTACTTGAGATTTCCCATTGTACAAGCTCTTCTGCTTGTCCTGCAAGGCTTTTTTCTGCTCCTCATACTGCCCTGCCAGTGAGCAGGCTGGGAGTGCACAAAAAGTTGGGAGGAGACACAGCAGAGACAGCTGACCGCAACTGACCAAAGGAATTCCATGCCATATGATGTCATGCTCAGTATAGAAAGATGGAGAAAGAAGAAGGAAGGGGGGATGTTTGGAGTTAGGTGCTTATTTTCCCAAGTGACCATTACACGTGATGGAGCCCTGCTTTCCTGGAGATGGGTGAACACCTGCCTGTTGATGGGAAGTGGTGAATTAATTCTGTGTTTTGCTTTGCTTGCATGCACAACTTTTTCTCTACTTATTAAACTGCCTTTATCTCAACCCATGAGTTTTCCTTATTTTTCCAATTCTTCTCCCCATCCCCCTGGGGAGCAGGAGAAGTGAGCAAGCGGCTGCATGGTCCTAGTTGCCAGATGGGGTTAAACCACAACATCTACCCTACCTATAAACACTTGCACTAGTACAAGAGAAGAGATGAGTAACATTCAAGATGATTTGTTGAGAAAAAGTTATGACAGATGAACGTCATGTGCAGAGCAAGAAGTCTGATGAATACATAAGAAGCAGTAGATGTCTTTACTTGATTTTATTGTACTCCTGGTACTACTTAATGTGCAAAGAGAAAGCAATTTTAGATGAAAGTATCACAGCATGGATCCAAGACTGGCTGGAAAATAAGTCAGTGTAACTGTCTGTCAAATGGAAGAGAAACATAACGTGGCACTTAGGGAAGTCTGTACTATCCATTAAGAAGTTTGACAACATACTCAAGTAGTATGCTTACTGGAGTGACAGAAAGATGTCATGAAGCCAGAATATACAAATAGTACGGTGAAGAACATAATTAACAGTTCCCATTGGAAAATGATCCTGAGCAATGGAAGAAATAATCTCAAAAAATTAAGACTGAATTTAACAAAAGCAAACATAAGATACTACATCTATTCAAGAATAAGCTTTTAAGGAATTATTTAAGTCAGATGAGGGTAGTCTACAGGAAAGTAATGTAAATGATCAGAAGTCTAGAAAGCAAAATCAAAGTGGAAGGGATGAATGAATTGCGGTAGTTAAGCTCTGAGAAAATAATATGACTCCACATCTACTAAAAGGCTGCTGTACATAGAAAAGGAGTAATCTGGTTTTCATATCCATTTCTAATAACTTGAGAAATGGATATGTCATGAACTTTTAAAAGGCAGACTGGTTAGCTAAAAGCTGAAATATACACGTTAAGAGAGTTTTTTGATTCTAGACACTAAAAACATGATAAAACTACAGTCCTGGAAGTGAGAGGTCCCAGGTCAAATTTCCTGGCTGTAGGTGACTATAGCCAAGTCATTTTGGCCTAACTTCATATGAATTGAGGTTCCTAACTGGGCAACTTTAGACCATTTATTCCAAAATCAAGTTGTTAAAGCACACACAGATGCTACTTAAATTCATACCTGCCTGAACATCCCTTGAGAGTTTAATTTTCTCATCTCTAATTAATTTTCAAATCCATTTCTCACATTAGTGTCAATGGACAGTTACAAATCTAGGAAACTTGTTGTAAGTGTTCTTCCTCCTCTTTTCAAAAGTGTTTGATGCAGGAGAAGACTGATATGGTCTTAGCAGGTGATTATATACTACTAAGATGGGCATCTTATTCAAGGCTGTGCTATACTGCAGCAAAACTGCAGTAGTGAATCTAGTTCTTTCTGCTGTGGTTTCTTCTGTACAACAGTGTAAAGCTGTTCTCAGTCACTAGGAAACAAATAAATAAAAAGGACTTCATGGTGTTCAGATGTCATAAAACAAAGTAGTAAACATTTTATCAAAAGGAGTGTAAAAGTTTTAATAGCAAGGGTCTCTAAGAATAACCCATGAAGGGGGAGGATAAAGAGGGGACAAAGTCTATGGAGTAACTAGCTTTCGGCATGATGTGAGACTCTGCTGAATCTGAGAGGCTCCTGCATTTCTTTGAGACTTCATGAGCAGCATTATACAAGCAGCCACTGATCGCCTGCACGGCAAAATTTGCAGGTCCAGGTAGTTTTCTGTGATGACTTTCTTTCCTACTTTGTTAGAGCCCTGACTGGTTTGGCACTCTCACCTGGTGTTTGGAGGAATTGGGTGTAATGAATAAATCCCAGGGGTTCCAGGGATAGTACATAGTAGTAAGAAAAGAAAGAGTCATCTTTCAGAGCTGTGGAAACTGTAAGGCAACAGACAGCTCTCAGTAACTGAAACAACTCTGAGTATGTGATTGAAATCACAAATATAATAGTATACATACAAACACCTGTTCTTTGGTTTTCCAAATGCAAACCCTCATTTTTCAGAACAGTTCCCTAAAAAAAAGAAGCATGCTGTAATGCATAATATCTCTTTGTAAAAAAAAAAAAAAAAAAAAAAAAGAAAAAGACACTTTAATATTGTTCAGCCAGCTCTATTTCTTTGTATCTATTGTGGTGGATGGCAGCAGACTCAGGTCTTAACTACAAAGTAATCTGTTTTAAATAGCAAAATACAACAACAAATAACAAAAAAATTCCATGAATATTCACTAAAAAACAAATGTAAATTTGACTATTTTTTAATGGCCCTTCCTAGCCTGTTTCCATGTAGCCTTGAGCACTTTACATGTAGTGGCGCGAAAACATAGGAAATGTTGAACACTCACATGTGCTGCTGCAGCTGTGATGATAAGGATACCAACAGGACACAGGCTACATGAAGATGTAATGTCTTTCTTGTAGGAAAACTGATTAACTTGGGAGAAACAGACAAATTTGTAGATATACAGGACAGAAGAAAGCCTATTCTTCTTCCAAATATATTAACTGATTTAATAAAGTATCCTGTGTTTTTCTAAAACTTTTGTTTCTGTAAGGCTTTGAAACTGATGCCTGAACTTTAGGTGATATATTAATTATAAAATTTTAAATTCATAATTTATATTTAGCCTATGTATGGTAAAGTGCTGGCTATCCAAAATGTGCTAAATGCCCTCCATTCTCCTTGTAATCACACTGAGTTATCACACTGAATTTTTCAACTTCCCATAGGTGAACAGCTTTCCTCACAAGTGGGATTTAGGTGTTCTCCCATCTGTTTCAGGTGATCAACAATTTACTAGAAAGCTAAACACTCAAAATGTGTTTCATGTAAGTATTTGTGTTAAGCAGAAAAAAAATTAAACTAATGAGCAGGAAAGGCTGAAGATAAACATAGGCCTTACACCAACAATTAAGTAGCAGGTGTCTCAGCCTGCAAACTGCCTTCTGGAATTAAACAGAAATCAGACTAATTCTTCCTTTTAGACCCTCAAAGAAATACAGGGTACAAAATACTGCCCAACAGCCCAATGGATAAAAGATCCGTATTGATCTACTCCTTCAGTTTGAAAACAGAAACATTTCCAGAGAAATGTGTTTAACTATTGAGCATTTCACATATTGTAATGGTAACGATATTGAGTATTTCCTTCATTTTGTGTAGAGAAAGAACTATCAAAACTTACTTTCCAGATAAAATCTTTCAGGAAAGACAGTAGGAGAAACACATCATAAATAAAAACCAAAGATACAAATTAGTCTTTGCAGTAGCTGAAGTTCTCAAAGATTAGGCAGTTCTGTGCTTGCCTGCTAACAGAAATTAGGTCTCTAGAGCTGATTTTCAGTGGAGCTGAAAGGTACCACGAGCCAGCTTGTGACCACTAATGCCACTGAGATGTTAGAAGTATCAGGTGTTTCTGTTCCACTTTTAAATAGAGGCTCTTTGACTGTGTAGACAAGACATTGAAAATAATGTATGAGTTTACTAGGATTTAACCAATAAGCAAAGCACAAATAAGTGTTGCAAAATTTTGAGTGCCCAGTGTGTTTTCTGTTGCTTAGTGGCATAAATCACCCAATCAGATTTAGAAAAAATACCAGATGATTTCTATAATTTGTGTAGTGAAAAAGGCAAACATTTTTGATGAACTTGAAGCTCAAAAGCATTCACTGAACAACTATATATCTTTTCAATAAAAGCACATTCAAATATTTTTCAATCAATAACTATCCATTAGAATAGTGAAGAATACATTTTTACAAATTACTGGTTGAGGTGTGAAATTACTTTCCTGTAAGACAAGCTTGAAGTCTATGGAAAGATGTCAGATTAGTACATAAACTATATTAATATCACACAAAAATAATAATGGACATTGCAATTTATAACAATTTCAGACAAATCCTCATTTGAGGCAAGAGTAGTGAAGCAGAAATGTTATGAAAGTAAGAGGCACCACGTCAGAAATAGAATTACTGTAGTCTGAGATAGCCATGTACCACTGAATGCATCAGGGATCAAGAAGCAATATAATTTATGAGCTGCAACATGTCAACATTTACAGCAGTTTGTAGAGATAGAATATATCTCCCCCATGTAAGGCTGCATATTTCTAAAATACGACTCCAACAAAAATAAATTTATGGATGCTTGGCTTCCTTTACCTTCCTTGCTTTTCCTCCAGGGACTACGTAGAAAAAAAAAGATGAGAAAAGAACAGTATAAGCCTTTTGGAATTGCAGGAAAACAGTCTGGGACACAGACTGAACCAAGAGGGGAAACTTGTTTTCAGTTATGATCCCCATTCAGTGCTGGGGAGAAAAGCAGCTTGTGCAGATTCTCCTCCTTCTGACCAAGACCTACATCAGTATGCAATTAGAAGAAACTCACCTTGCTGCCAAATGCAGTGATTGGTTCAGCTGCTATGATCAAATAACCACTACTGCAATGAAACAAACTCCATGAGTAACCCCAGTGCCGGTAGTCTCTAAGCAGAATTCTTGCATCTTTTTCAAATTAATATTTTCAAACCATAAAGAGATGTTCTGAGAGGGGAGTGGGGGAAGTCTGTAAGACAATTCAGTAATCCTTCTACTGGCTTCTTCAAAGATTCTGCCAGGTTTTGAATTTAAGATATTTACTATCTACAGGGTATAACCTTGACATGGATTCAGTATCTTCCTGTATTTAACCTAGACTTGCAAGTAACACCTAGATAGCCAGCAGGATCTATGCACACATGTGAGCAGGTACATACACATATCTCTGTTCAGGGAAGAATTACTAATATGATTTAGTAGTGAATTTAGTTTTCAGTACCTATTAGGTGAAGAACTGATGCATTTCCCTTTCATCGCTGTTTTATGCTAGGACAATCACTAGGTTCAATAAAGTTAGTTGTTTTGCATACATATATGAGGAGTACAAGCCCATGTGCAAGGAAGAGCTTCAAGAAGAGTCTTGAAGTATATTGTCTGAATTGCATTTGCATTGTAAACAGTCAGTACTGTCCCCATACCTTAATTTCTCACTGTTAGATGAATCGAGTGTCTGGGATAGAGTCAGAGCGGGGGAGGAAAAGTAAATTACAAAAGGAAATCAAACAAAATAAAAGGTAATTACATATAAGTTCTTAAATCAATAAGTTTCTTCAAAAACAACAAAACAAGTTATAATGATACAGTAATAAGAAAACTGCATCACTTTTGAACAACAATAAAACAATTAGCAATGGTATAGTATGACAACTGCATTGATGCTGAACAACAATCAGTTCTGCTTTGCAGGGTTGAAAGGGCCTGGACTCTACAAGGTGCGTGTCATTCCCTCTGTTAGAGTGGCTTCACAAATGACTCTGAGGTTTGGACTTCCAGCCAAAATGCTCTCTCAGCTACTGGAATTCACAGTTCAGGAAAGGCTTAGCAGGAATAAGGAAACTAAAAGCCAGGAAGCTCAGAAGTGAGTTTCCTAAACTGGCTATAGGGAATGCAAAGCAGAGGTTTGTGCCTCAAACTTCACTCTTCCAGCTTGGCAAAAAATCTTCTGTTTTGTGGGTTTGGGTTTTTTTGTTTGTTCATTTGTGTTTGGTTTTTGCCTTTTTTTTTTTTTTTTCAAAACAGATCTGTCATTTTCTAAAAAAGTTTTTACAGAACAGAATTTGAGCTGCAGTCTTCTCAGTGTACCACCCCTTTGTTTTCTGGACCATGTGATGAACAGGCCTATTAAATTGGGTCCTGGGTGGTTGGCCTGACTGAATCCTGCTAGCACCCACCCATGAGAGGCATGGAGATAAGCCTTTCTGACATTGCCAGTTCTGCATGTGAGAAAAGCAGACATATAAAACGCCTAGGAACTTCAGTGGTCTAAGTGTAATTTAGATATTCTCCAAGTTAGGCAGAGTGGGGGATGTACTAAAATCATCCTTGAAAATCTGCTGTGAACCCTATCTCTCTGTGTAGTATGGTGACAGGATCTTAGCCTACATTTCTAAGATTAGGTCATATAATCACTCTTGCGACCGCCCTGTTTCTAACCCCAGCATTCCCCCTTTGTGCTTCCTCATGCTGATCTCTCAATTTTGGATGCATCTTACTGTTCCGAATACACTGTCCATTTTCACATCATGCATCAAAGATTAAGTTTTGTTAATCAGCTTCCAAATCTGGTGCTAGCTATTTCTCCAAATTTGCCTTCTTCTGAATCTTGTTCATTTACTTGATTTATATTTAACTTTTTAAATGTTTCACTTACACTAATCTGTGTTTATCTTTCCCTTCTCTGTTTTTTGTTAGTGCTTGCTTCACACTGTAAATCTTTAGGAAACAATGAAGTATGTATTAAAATCATAACTAGGAGGAAAGATAAAAGTAAAAAGAATGAAATTAATGTAGTACTGATTGTATTGATAGACATATTGACAAAACCTTTCTGAAGAAAAGATTTCAAATGCAGATATACAGCAGTGATACAGTTAACTGCAGTTTGATTATTTTTTTTTTAAACTGCAAATCTAGCTGACCAGAATAAGGGTGATTTTTCAACATCACCATGTCTGTGATAGTGGCAAGAGCTGCTATTTATTAAAGTACCTCTCATTTTGAAAAATGGGTAAAGCCGAATGTAGACGGAGAGAGTGGTTGATTTATGCTCAATCAAATGCCCTGTGTTTGGCTATGTCTCTAAGCATTGCTAAGAAAAGAGTCTGTGCTTTTTCTCCATCAGGTTTTAATGGATGGAAAAATTCCAAGAAATGTGTAAATGACCATGGAAAACAGGTGAGACCACAAATTAGCCACACCTTCATTGATTTCCAGACTGAAAATAGTAGCACAACTATTTTTTTTTAATGTACAGTATTATCACAATAAAGATCAATACTGAAATGATACCCAAAATCAAGGCAGTATATTATCATGTGGTTAGCAGAGAATGATCCACTACCCAATGGCATGAATACAAATATTCTCCAGGACTGTAAACTATTGTGGAATTACTGTTAGTTTTACTTATTAGAGGGTAATGTTCAAAAGAAAGAAATCTGTATTGTGTGGGTTGTTGTTTTTATAGAGATAAATCGGCCTTGATGATGGGAATAAATTGGATATTTGTATGAAAACCGAAATGTTACAGTTGGCAACTCTCAAAGATGTGCTCAGTGATGACTTGAACAGCAGAGTCTCTGAGGACTTAGTTCTAGCAACCCAGCTGCAGCAGCACACTTCAGAGAAGCTTCACAATTGCTCTGAATTATACATGACCAGCAAAGGACTTTGTCTACAATCTGCATTTAGGGTACAGTGCACAGTATCCACAAAATGTCTTGCTCTGTGTTTGTCCCCGTCGTGCAGACTAGCAGTACTGGTACAGTGCAAAGCAATTCCTGAGGGTCTTTGGCACTTGACTGAATGATGAAGAGATTACAGTGGTAGGGTGTGGTTTACCCCTGAATATGGGCCTGTGCTGGGTAATATTTTGTCATCAGGACCTTTTGCACCTACTGTGCAAAACCTGAGGCTTTTGTTGAGGGAAGCAACAACCCTAGGGACTGAAAAGTGTGTACAGAAAAGAAAGTCTTTCCTGTGGTCTCCATACAAATGCTGTTATAGAGAGCAGTGCAGAGAATTCATGATCAGTTCAGTATTTCCTCCACAAATCTACAGACAGCCTGAAACAAGAGGTCTGAAGAGGATTTACACACGCTATCCTCTAAAGGGAGTGTTAAGAGGAAAATAAAAATTACAATGCAATGCCTGCCTTAATGATATGGTTGGTGAGTATTCTAGTCAAACCATGCAACTAAGGTACTTATATTACAACTCAAAAGCTCTCTGACATCTTCTCTGTTATGGCCCAACTCTCCCTTACATAGCCATTAAAGTCTGCAGAGCTGTGGTCCTTATCAGTGCAGCTTTGCGTTACCAGTCCAGAAACCTCCAGCATTCAAAAAACTGGAAGTGTGGTGATGGCTTAAGATAAAAATTTTATCTCCAAGAAAGTAACACAGGAGACACTGATTAAATAAATGAGAAAATCAAAAATGCAATCAATTTCTACTTTACTGTGTGTTAAATTGTCCCAGTCTCTCCAGTCGGCCACAACATGCAGCAGAATTTAGTTCTGATGCTTCACAAAATATGAGACACAAGTATGATCTGGAGAACTTAACAACATACTGAGGCTTTGTATTAATACTGATGATTTTCTAAAGCTAAGACTAGAAGAGACAAGACAACTTCTGACATAACAAATACAATGAGCCAATTAAGGTGCTCTGGATCAAATACTCATGTTTAATTTTGACAGCTCATGGTTTCTTTGTAAAGTTAGGTAACAGTCTGTCCCTTTATTTGGCAGAGATAAAAGTTTAATTGGTAAATGCAGCCTTGTTTCCAAGCTAACTTGCCACTCATAGCCATGTATTAACCCTATTATTAAAATTCATCTAACTATTAAAATGTCTTTTCCCCATTATTTCATAAAAGATACTATAGCTGATCACAATTTCAGTGACTGGTGGTACTTTGAATGTCCCCAAATTCCTTTCCTCAAATCAAATGTTCTTTTGTGATGGGTTTCTATCAATCTTCCAGATGCTAACTTTTCCTTCATAAGAGGACCATCATTCCTTCTCAAACACTGACCTTTTGCATTACAGAATGGAAGCATTTGCAGTGCAAATATTATTAGCCGATGTTTGATATAGCTTTCTCTCTTTTGGCTAGTTTCAGCTTCTATTATCTTTTTTCTTACCTTGATTTTCTATTTTTATTACCATACCTATCTATAGCAGCTACTGCCTTTAACTCTTAAAGTTTATAGCTTCCACTGAGATTAATTTACATTAATTTATTTGACCTTTAAATGACTGCACATCTCCAGTGATCATTGCCAGCAGACTCTGATGCTGAACTGGGGCTGTACGTTGTAATTAATCCTACTATACTATTTTTTCATTGGTGTTTTATTCTCCCCTCTTAATAAAAATTTACATATACCTAATATTTGTGTAACTTTTACAAATTATTTCAATTTCTATGGGTTTAACTTTTAGCCCTTACTAGTCTTAGTTGGCTTTGGGGCTTTTTTTTTTTTTTTTCTCCAGTAGCATAATTTAAATGGGCCTTCTGGCAGGATTCACTGAGGAGAAAATGTAGTAGCTATGTATAAAAAGTAAGTTTAGAGTCTGTATGGATAAATACAGAAAGCTTAATTTACCAGAAATGAACAAATAAAAAGGCTGACAAGACTCAGTTTGATGGACAAGGACTGGCATAGTAAGAGGGAAAAATAAAAATGAGAAAAATAGCAAGTAGTTAGTGGGCACAGGCGTCGAGAATTTTGAAGGCAATCAGAAGATTTAGTGTATTGCTAGGAAGGTATTTCTTGTCGAGGGATTCAAAGAATACATAATAGAGCTGGCTGAAAGTCCAGGTGGGTGTAGGCACGTCTCTGTTGCATTTCGCTATGCAGGTCTGGATGCAATTAGGCTGCATCCCCATTCCATATTAGGACATGACTTAAACTATGTCTAGCCTGTGAGGGAGGTGTGCTTCATGGCTGTATCTATTCATTCACAAATTAAAGCATCAGTGAGAATACGGGAGAAACTGAAAAGGAAAAATGCATGTTAAAGTGGTATAAAGGATTTCTGGAATCCTTGAGTGAGTGGAAAGGAAAAATAACAAAAGCCTTCATTAGGTATTCCTGGTAGAGTGAAGTGAGAGAGCTGAATGGAGAAGCATAACTGCATTGCGTAGCATAGCATGGCATGGCATCTAAAATAGTTGTTCTCAGCAAGAAAGATTCTTGTTCTCAGCCATTGATCTAGCTTCTCTTATGCCACCTCTGGTATTTTTGTATTTCTTTGCCAGATTTTAAATCAGATTATTGGTCTCAGTAAAGTACCCTGTCCCTAACAGTGGTCAGCAGCTCAGGAAAAACTGCACAAGACAGAAGTACAGAACATTCTTTTTCTATGTATGTCTTCCTGGTACTCATCATGTATCAGGAGCTCCTGACCCAGGGACTACAGAATGAACCTCTGTGTCTGTTTAATAGCAAATGAAAGCCAAATTTGCCATGAATTTTTCTAACATTTTTTGGAACTTACTAATATTTTGGGTGTTTAGAATATACTGCAGCAATGAGCTCTACAATTTAATTATGCACAGCAAATCTATTTATAGATATTCTGAAGAAGAAAGCCAGATCTGAATGTCACTTGTAGGTGAAAGCTGAGGGAGAGAAAAGCCAAATATTGAAACCCTTTCAATTTGCCCTCATGGAAGGTCACACAACCATGGGCAGCCCAAAAGTGACTAAGAATGGAGAAGAACCAGACTACAGACACCTGAATACTGGCAGGGGAGAAATGATCAAATAATGTAATATTTGGGATAACAATGCTACTTTGCTGCACTTACCAACTAGGAAAGCAGTTGTATGCAATATGGAATAGTTTAGTACTTCTAAACGGTTTTGAACATCATTTTTTTTCTGTGCTGTAGTGAATAGACAATTATTACAGTTATGATAAAATTTGTATATTTCTGATCTTCTGTGAATCAGATTAAATTAAACTTGCTTTAAGGATTGGCTTGTTAAAGCGGTCTCTGAGCATCACAGATTGTGTATCTGTATCTTAGTGGTTTAATAAAAGAATAACGTGTAACAGTAAACTCTAATAATAAGCTACAGAGTAGGAGACCAAAGTAATTGGTGACACTTTAAATCTGGAAACGTACCCAAGATAAGAGACAATGGAGAACCATCTCAATTTGGGCCCCTCACTACAAGAAAGACATTGAGATTCTGGAGCGTGTCCAGAAAAGAGCAATGAGGCTGGTGAAGGGTCTAGAGCACAAGTCCTGTGAGGAGCAACTGAGGGAACTGGGGTTGTTCAGTCTGGAGAAAAAGAGGCTGAGGGGAGACTGTAGAGAGGTGGTGGTCGATCTTTTCGCCCAAGTTACAAGTGAAAGCCAAGAGGAAACAGCCTCAAGTTACACCAGGGGAGGTTTTGATTGGATATCAGGAAAAATTTCTTCACCAAAAGGTTTATCAAGCATTGGAACAGGCTGCCCAGGGAAGTGATTGAGTTGCCATCCCTGGAGACATTTAAAAGATGGGTAGATGTGGTGCTTAGGGACATGGTTTAGTGGTGGTTTTGGCACTGTTTGGTTGATGGTTGGACTCAATGATTTTAAAGGTCCCTTCCAACCTAGACAATTCTATGATTCTATGGTTCTAATTTAAAGTATTGGAGTGTAACCAATATTACTGTATCAAACCATCATTTCTGAAACTTCAGATAAAATGTCTCCAGAGTGGGAGACTCCACCACCTCTCTGGGCAGCCTGTTCCAGTGCTCCACTACCCTCAAAGTAAAGAAGTTCCTTCTCATGTTAAGATGGAACTTCCTATGTTCAAGTTTATGCCCATTACCCCTCGTCCTATCACTGGGCGCCACTGAAAAAAGACTGCTCCCATCCCCCTGGCATCCTCCCATTAAGTATTTGTATGTATTAATAAGATCCCCCCTCAATCTTCTTTTCTCTAGACTAAAGAGACCCAAGTCCCTCAGCCTTTCCTCATAAGAAAGGTGCTCCAGTCCCCTAATCATCTTTGTTGCCCTTTGCTGGACCCTCTCCAGCAGTTCCCTGTCTTTCTTGAACTGGGGAGCCCAGAACTGGACACAGTACTCCAGGTGCGGTCTCACCAGAGCAGAGTAGAGGGGGAGGATGACCTCCCTCGACCTGCTGGCCACACTCTTCTTGATGCACCCCAGGATGCCATTCGCCTTCTTGGCCGCCAGGGCACATTGCTGGCTCATGGTCATCCTGTTGTCCACCAGGACTCCCAGGTCCCTCTCCACAGAGCTGCTCTCCAGGAGGTCAGCCCCCAACCTGTACTGGTGCATGGGGTTATTCCTCCCCAGGTGCAGTACCCTACACTTACCCTTATTGAACTTCATAAGGTTTCTTTCTGCCCAACTCTCCAGCCTGGCGAGGTCACGCTGTAAGGCAGCACAGCCTTCTGGCATGTCAGCCACTCCTCCCAGTTTTGTGTCATCAGCAAACTTGCTGATGGTACACTCTATCCCTTCATCCAGATCATTGATGAATATGTTGAACAAAACTGGGCCCAGTACTGACCCCTGAGGGACACCACTTGTTACTAACCTCCAATAATAGGTATAATTTTAAAGGAATGTTTGTCATAGTGAAACATTACCATCATAATTCATTTCTTCAGCATATATTGCTTTGTTTAAACTTGGAGATGACAAGCACTAAGCTTTGAAAAGGATAGTACTGTTTATCTGTGTAATGCTTTCGATATGATTAGCTGTCCGCTTTTGTCAATAAAACCAAGCGTTAGTTCTTTTTTCTGTCGAGTGATTTTATTTCTTTTTATAAAGAAGGTAGATCATGTCTATCAAACCGATGTGCTAAAGAAAACTACGCTATTTGCAGTCCCTGCTAATGATCTTTTTACAATCAGCATAACCATGAAAATCCATATGTATGCAGAGACAGTGCTTTTTAATGACAATCAGCAACACAGAATGTGACAATTATGAAGGGTTTGCAATTGGTAAGATTTCATGCCAGAATGTTTTAAACTGTATATTTTAATATGATGGTTTTAAATGGAAATAAAACACGGGGTTTTTGGACCAAATGAAAAGATAGCAGTTTATAATCTAGGCTTTTTGATATTTTTCTTTTAAATAGCAGAAACGTATTCAGCTTTTTTTAAAAATTGAAACCTGTAGAAATGTGACTGAACAATCTGATGTATTGTCAAACCTTTTTTTTTCAACTTTGAATACAAAGATATCATGTGATCTGTGCAATCCCAGCAAACAGCTCAGTGCTAGCTGCAGAGCTTCCTTAACAACGAGTTGATATAGTACACTTCCTCACTGTCATTCATGTGGCACCTTTAACTTCATGTTCAAACTACAGGTTTTAATGCATCCTACATTGGAAAGGAAATAAGAAGTGAGCTTATTAGATGACCTTTCTAAAATATAGGCATGAGAATTTCTAAGTAATTTAAGTGTTTCCTTGATTTGAATCAGTTAGCTTAGAGCTCCTTTTTTGCAGAAAGTTTGATAGCAAATAGTAAAATAAAAAAACATTTTTAAAAATAATGGAATGTGTTTTGTATTCACTCCTCTGACTGCTACAATGCATAATTTGGGTGAAAAAGCAAAACTCTTAAGACCCTTTATATTGCAGAGCCGGATAGAATAGCCACGATAGGGAGAGTTTCCACTGGAAATCCTTTCCTGGCCTTTGATTGATAAGCAAAGATGCTATAATTTTAGAAAGACCTCCTCCACTGCTCTTCCATGAATAACGCTGGCTTTGAGATGAACCTCCCACAGATCATGCTAGCAAAGGAACATATCGATGTACTATGAGAAAGGGCAGTAAAAACACCCTCTTTCTACCTCCCTCAAACCGCCATTGGCATCAACAACAATTTTTATTATTCCTTCACTGTTTATTTATTTAACAGATGAATCTATAAACACTTACTTCGTGATGAACAGTTCCCTCCTACCCATTTGCCTGTGGTGTCTCATTTACATCTCCGGCTTTTTGTTCTTTCCTTCCTTAAAGCACTTACCAGAAAAACAAACTGAAATCACACAGAACATGAAGAAGATCCATATTGCAGATGATCTGGTGCCAGCTGGATTTTTCCATAAGATTCTTAGACTTTGCTGGCACAGGTACGTCATTCTGTTTGTGGGTTCATGCATGTGAAATATCCCTGCCTCTCAGCAGGCTGGCGGCCATAGAGATAAAAGGTATTTGGGCCCCAATAAAAAGCTAATAAACTTTAGAAAACAATTACTCTACCAAAAGCTAAGCAGAGTTTTGCACTTTAGTACACAGAACACCTGGCAGCACTGCAATCAGACATACTGTTGTAGTTATCTGAGTATTTGCTACTTCTTTAATAAAACAGTAAGGGTAAGAGATTTTTTTTCCTGCCTTTTGAATATGCTTCATGGGGTTTTTTTGTTTGTTTGTTTGTTTTTTCCATTTGAATGCAGTTTTTGAAAACAATGTTATTAAAAAGATATTTTATGCTGCTACACTTGACTGATATCTAAAAGGCTCTTCTTTATTTGGCATGTGCAATTCTTTAAGGTAATACAGCACAGAGCTCCTTGCTATAAAGAAAAACTGAAGTCCTGCCTTTAAAAAAAACACACCAAACAACCTTGTAGCTATCATATAGCCAACACAAAGCACTGGATTCATATTCAGAGGTGTTAGAATTTCATGCACAAAAAAATCATTATTGTATTTGAAGCACATTACAAATTGGGACTTTATATGCTCCTTTCCACTTTCTTGTTTGTAGGAAATAGCACCTGCATGGAAACAAGAGCAAGAAGATAAGCAGAAATGAGAGAACAAGATGAAGTAACTGCAGTAAGTTCTTCCTTTTCAGCCTCTGTTCTCCAAAGCTAAGGTCCACAGCTGTATGGAGTTGCACAGAAGTGCTGGGAAGGGAAGGAGGTAGCTAACTTCACACCGGCAGCCTGAGGTAAGCTTGCATTTAGACCACCAGGTATCTCATGGCAAATTACTGAGATCATAATCACTGCTTACAGAAACATATGATCCTCAAAAACATCAGAATCCTCTCATATTCTAGCCCATCACCCTTTCTTCACCCTTACTCTCAGTTCAAATGTCGCCACACTTAGAGAGCAGATAGTAAGTGCTCACGAGAGGGTATACAGCAAATCCTCAGCAGCTGAACACACCTCCAGGGATTACTGGGTAGAGAGGAAGCCACGCTATACTTTCCCTGCATCATGACCTTTGATATCTATCGTCTGCAATTCAAGTTCCTTACTCAGTCTGAAAGCCTGTTTGTATTCAACACAGATGCTGAATCGCTCACCTTACACAAATAAGGAGAGACTGCTGGCCCTGTATGTAAGAAGGATTTGGTTTCTTTGAGCTGGTGAATACAGACAGCTGGCTATACTGGTTCCTGTCTGAGGTCCCTAGGAACAGCTGGTTTCTCTTTGCCTCAGAGGGACATGTTCAGAGAACATTTCAGGAAATGGTTTTGGCATTTGTCAGAGCAGAAGAGAACTGCAACTTAGACCTACAGTTTAATTTAGAGTAACTCACGTAAAGCATATGACTTAACTAAACAAAAAAATGGTTTTGCACATCACCAGTTTATCTTCTCAGTCAAAATTCACTGGGGCATAAAATTTATTCCAAGGCAAATATAAAAATTGTTTTACAGCCTTTCTGGAGAGGCCAAGTATATTCTTCTTTCAGCCTCCTGTACCAGATAAATACGTAGTTTATAATATCTCTGCAGGCACTCACCAAGAGCTCAGATACAAAACTTTCACCTTGACTCTACAACCTATAAGAACTTAGCAAAGTACTAAAAGTCAAACATGCCCCTTAGTACTTTAATGAAAAGGACTGGACATAATGTGGTTTTTGATTAGAACTTCACTGAACAAATAAATTTATAATTAAAGGTTCTCCTTTGCAAAGTAAGTATTGCAAGTTTTAATTATCAAATGACAAATGTAAACTATGCATTTACAACTATCCACAAATTTGCTAAGAGTGCATTCTATCTCATTACGTACACCAGCACTCATATGCCCCAGCACTGACTTCTAACTCAGCTTGTTGCCAATCACATATTACTGTATTGGTTATTAACCTTTGAACCAGGTGTTACAGGCCATTTTTATGCCATCTGAGCCTCTGCTCATCCAGGCCATACTTCCAAATGAGAATGCTGTGAAAGATGATGCCAACAACGGTGCTAAAATCAAAGCATATGATACCTGTTGCTTTCTGCTCAGGTGTTTCATCAGTAACAGCAATCAAGTTGGTCAAGCATGATTTGCCCACAGCATATCTGTGTTGACTGTTTGTGATTACCTTCTTGTTTTTCACATGTTTGGAAATGGATTACAAGAAGACATCCTCCACAATCCTTCTAGAAACTGTCTTCTAGGCCCCACATCCTCCTTTTTAATTTTTCCTAAAGATGGGTGTAACTGTTGCTTTTTTCTATTTGTCAGGGACCTTCTGTGATTTCCCTGATTTTTATTCAATGACAGACAAGGACTTCACAGGCACATCAGATTACCCCATCAGCACCCTTACCTGCATCCCACCTGGTCCCACTACGTTTAGCTTCTATAAAAGATCTGTTGGTCCCTAACTGTTAGCTGTCACTCTCCTTCCCAAATGTTGATAGTACATGTAGAAATCAGGAGCAAGGTTGCCTGTGAAGTCTTTGGCCAAAATGGCATTGGGTACTTCAGTGTTTTTTATGTTCAGATTTATCTGACCCACCTTTCTTCATTAATGTATCTATAGAATCCTTTTTATTTCCCTAAGTCATTTCTTGTTCAGTTGGCTTTCCTGATTTTGTCCCCGAGTGCTTTTGTGACCCTTCTTAGTTAGCTGTCCATGTTTTCACTTCTTGCATGCTTTTTTGCATTTTAGTTAATTAAGAAGTCCTTAAGTCAGCCAAGCAGGCTTTCTGTCAAAATTCCCAGTCTTCCTGCACAACAGTTTTTCCTTCTTGAGCTTTCAGTAAATTCAGTCAATCTGATCTGAGCACTCTTCCTCTTTGGACAGCTTCCTAAAGGAAGTACTTTGTCTAGCAATTTCCTAAGCAACCCAAAGTCCACTCTTCTGAAGTCCTAATTCTACCACTTGCCTTCCTCTGAAACTGAAATTCAAACATTTTTTCATGGCTACCCAAGCTGCCTTTTATAGCTACTTTTGCCACCAACTCCTCCCTGTCTGTGTGTAGCAGATCAGGCAGAGGATGACCTTTTCCCCTCCAGCATTTCCATTACGAAACTGCCACTAACACAGTTTAGGAACTTAATGGATTGCTTGTGCAAAGTGTTGTCATCCTGGCAGATGTCTGGAAGGTTTAATCCCACATGAGAACACAGACCATGAGGAGGTTCGGGTCAGTTGTTTGTCCACTTCCTCCTATGTGGTCTGTAACAGTTCTCAATGACATTTTTGGTATTACGTCCCCCTCTAATATTGACACAGACACCCTAAGAAGACATGCCCTCAGAATCAAACTGGAGTGATGTAAAGACACAGAGCTCCTTTACATACAGCATGATACACTCTCATCTTCTTCCCTCCCTATCCTTCCTAAACAGCAACCTGTTACTCACTGTGAAAGCTGTGAACGTGTCATCGTGGCATGTGAAGAACCTCTGAGGGTGCAGGTTGGGAGTGCCAGCCCCAGCGCCAGCCAGTGGCTAGGTACTGTAGGAATCTGAAAATGCCAACCAAGATTGGCATATCCTTTACCCAATCTCCTGACTGAAGTTGTCTGTCACCCCAGGGAGACATCTGGAAAAGACTTCAAGACACGCACCAGATGGGGGAGGGGAGATGTCACAGGCATCTGAGAGGGAACAGAGGGAACACCCAGACCTGCCCCAAGATGATGTACTGCAGGGCTGGAACTGCCCCCCCCGGCCTGCCCCAGGCTGCCCTGGCCCGTGCTGTCCCATAAGACAGGGAACTCATATAATTAGTAGCACTGCACATCTATCTGTAATGAAGTATCCAAGTCCACTTAGTCTCCACACTTCTAATTTGGCAGGAAATGCCAAATTAGCCCCACCATCCAGCCCCACCCCCCTATGAATTTAACTGAAAGCTCTCCTTACCGAGTTACCAAGTGTTCACATTGACATCATTCAGTAAGAACAGCACATGTGAACTGTACCAGTCTGAGCCAGAAACCTTACCTCTGACCACCAGCCTCAATCACGTCTTTAAATTCCCACAGCTACAACAAAGTGCTGCTACACAAAGTAGCACATTCAGTTTATATAACAAGGAAAACCAGCAAGAGACCAGCAAACTATGAAGTATTTCAATTAAATGCCAGCAGTATGAAAAAATGATCATAGAAAAGACTCTCCCAAATATTTTTAATCTAGCCACAAAGATCAACCAACGCAAGACTGGTGATGAGTGGAAAGCAAATGAAGGAAAGAGACTGGATATGCAAGGATACACAACTGCTCTGTTTAGTCCAGGGCACTTGCACAGAAGTATGGACCACTTAGGTATTAAAGATACAATGGGATGTTTTAAATTAAGAGGATTAACAGATGTTAGCTCAGTCAAAAACTGTTAGATCAGATTTTCTAAGGCAATAGGTCATCAAAAGTCTTATTGAATCTGGAGGTTGGTGACTGAGAAATTAGTTTTCAAAAATGGATTTCTGGAATGCAAGCTTAATATTCTGGGAAGCTGAACCTGTGCAGGTACTGGTAATTTGTCTGGACTTAACTTTATGGCGTAATAGCTGTGTACTAGAAGCTACAAACAGCACATTTTCAATCTGAAGAATTTCCCTTGAAAATCATGGCTTATAATTATTTGTACAAAAATGTTTTTCTAATTGTACAGAAAAAAAAGTTCATGTGTTCAACACAGAAAATTACAACGATTGGACAGACTGCCAAAAAGGATGGAAACTGGTTGAAACATATTAAGGGAACCGTTAAGGCTTTTGTCTGTTCTTGCATGTTTATTGAATGCTTCTAAAAAGCAGAAAATAGCAAACAAGGAATTCTGGTTACAAACATTACCAGCTTTAGAAAAACCAATCTGCAAGAAAACTACAAAGACTTTGCATTTAACTTACCTACTGGCAATTAGATATTGTTCTAAATTTAAATGGAGAACATTCCAACAGGAAAAGTAGCAAACTTTGGCGATTAGACATACACTACCTAAACTCCACCACCCTTGCACTGTGATCTAGAAAAGCCATCCTCATCCCTGCCCTACTAAGCGTTTTCCCTAAATCCTAGACCTCCAGTCCTGCCCCATGTTCCCTTAGTCTCATTTAGCCATAGTACTTTCAGAAAACCCCTTCCATTCTTTCATCTTGTGTTAATCGTCCTAAGTTCCTGTACTCCCCATCCATAAGGACTCCCTCCAGAAAAGGATGCTCTTCCTGATCCCCTGTATCTATGCCCTGCTCTAACTGGCTGTCCTTAGCCTTCCCAGTGAAGATGAAGCTCTCTCCTGCTCGTGGTTTCAGTGTAGTTATCACAGCACATCCTGTGATCCCGCTTGGCTTGAATAAGAAAACCACCTCTGCGCTACCAGCAGTTGAGCCATTGCCTGGACACAGTTAACAGCTCCTGCAGCCTGTTCCATTGATAAAGTAAACTTGCGCTCTCTGCTCCTCAGCAGAAGGGAGAGGCTTTAAGGGCAGGAGAGAGAGGGAAGACAGGAACTGAAGGTCAGAAAAGGAGGAAGGTTTGATGGGATTTCCATAGGGATTTCATTTTGACTGGATACATTTGTTAGTGCCCGTGGCTGCCCTCTATATGCAAAAACTTCTGACTGCAGTTAGGAAAAAGGAGTCAAGCCAAAAGAAATGCAGCCTGATAGCTGTATCCTTGCATACCTATTTTTTATCTTCTATTACAGTCATTGCCTCATGCTTTCATAGAAGATAATCTTCATTATACTTTTGAGAGACATCAAATATTCAGGAACATTACGGACAGTCATTTGCCAGAGAAGCAAGAAGAAATCTCACTGAGATAATGCTGGGAACTGAGATGAGCTACCCAGAAGGGGACCTTTTTTCATCCAGTTTGAATTTCCCTCACATAAGATTTCTTTCTTAAGTTACACTGATTTGGTCCAGAAAAAAAAAAAAAAAATAATTGGGGGAAAAAAATGTGTTGATGCTATTACAGCATCCCAAAAAGGCAAGTGCTACCTTTATAACTTAAAATAAAACATAAATTTAGATTTCTTTAGAGCTGATTGTGGGCTAGCTTTAACAGCTTTTCCCCTAAGGCTTTGCTCCACTTTTGAAGCACAAAGGTGGCAGGCCATCACTGTGTAAAAGCAGTTACCAGGCTTGTGAGGAGGAAACATGACTAATACAGACCGAGTCTTAACAGGCACTGCGGCACCCAGGCAAGTCTGCACTCTCAACACTCCTCCTTCTTACTCTTCTGCACCCCTTTGTCTATCAGTCATGACATCGCTCCAGATACCCAGGATGTCAGTCAGGCACCAGGGACGAGGACATACAGGAGGTAGCTCTTCTCTTTGGAGATCCCTTCTTTACCAATGCCACCACTACCAGTGCCTTCCTCTTCAAAACCTCTTAAAGTCCAGGAGCAGGTTGCTGTTTATTCACCTCTGTGGCTTCTCTGCCAAGAGACGGGCACAAGGAACCTGCTCCCAGCACTCTGAGGCAATCAGGAGAGGGGTAAAGGCAGAGCTGAAAAATGAGTTATGCAATATGCACACCATCTTGAGAAAGGGAGAGTAAATGATGCCATGGACGTGAAGGAGAAGGAAGAAGGAGGACCAAAGACATAAGCATCACCACCATCTACTCAGCTTTCCTGCAGGCAAAAGAGGCAACAGCAGTGGGAGTTTGCCTCTCATACCAACCCCAAAAAGGCTTTTCTAGTCTGTACATCAGCAAGTATTGATGGTGCATTATATCGGCTTCCAGTAGGCTCCTGCTTACTGCAGGACTAAATTTTTTTTTTCTTTATGCTAGTCAAAGCTTTCATTAAGAATTACAAACTTCTAATTGTTTTTTTAAAATTACATTTTGAAATTTGTATCATGAATGATATACATAAACAGTCACAAGTTTCTCAGAGGCAGACGTTCAACTGACAAAATAAGGATGTAAAATGGAAATTCTGATTGAGTGTGAAGTATGGTCTGAAAAACAGTTCTACTGCAGGCATCACTTACAGTCAACATACTTTTGCATTGCCTCCAGCTACTGAGAAAATTTATGTAAGACATTCTCTCACTTTCCTGCTAAATCTCTCTATTCTGATACAACATGATCTCTTACATGGGAAGAATTAGGCATTGCAATATTCATTTAAATGTGGCAGATAATCGTCAAAAAGTTGCAAGCTTCATTTTCTATCATGGACCAGTATTTTCCCTTGACATTAAAAGATTACAAAGACGTTAGAATTTTAAGGTATTTTCAACATTTTGTGAGGCACTTTTTTTAGAATAAAATTGTACATACGAGAGTATATTTTGAATGTGTTCTTTTTCCCCCTTTTTTTGTAAGGACTCTGCTAATCTACTCTAGATGGAAAAGATGGGTGTTACGACTCTAAGAACCTAATTTAGCAATGTCATCTGTCATCAGCCTCACTTTAAATTTTTCTGTAAGGAACCTGTATATAAAAGAGGGTGAGAAAAATCCCCCAAGCCACTGCTCAAACTTTCATATCAGAAAAGCTGTTAATGATAAAAAAGGGCTGGCATATAAAAGGAAACTCACTATAACAAATTACTTCCCGTAACAAATTAGTATAGTATTACAGCATTTAATCCCACAATTTAAGACTGATTTTTTTTGTAGCTATTAGTTATGGCAATTGTAGGTTCTCTTTTCTGCTGTAATATGATCATCTAGTGAAAGAACACAATGTAAATGTGCAAGACATTCTTGCTGGATTACCTCCATAAAACTCCTGATTTACAGCACATCTGGGTGTTGCTGTACTGTCTAGACAGGCCCCATTATGAAATTTTCTGCCCTCTTTAGGGTTCTATTTTCTGGCTGCATCTTGCTTGGATATAACACGCTTCATACCTTCTTTTGCTAAACTTCTATTTCTCAACAATTTACTGATTAAAAAATCTTTTTCTGTCTGTATTGTATTCCATTGTTAACAGGTAACATCTCCAAATACTTAATAATAACAAATAAGTGTTATAAACAAACAAGTGATCTCCATGTTTTCTTTAAATACAATTCAACTGTTACCCTCATATAGTCTGCTCTTCATTTCCTACTTTCACTCAGCGTGTCTTTGAAGACACACAATAAGGAAAGATAAAAACATCTCATAAAGTCCAATTGTAAATCTGTGCTTTTTGACACCCTGATTCATGGGTGTAGGCTGTATTTGAAAACACTTCTAACTCACTTTTCTGTTGAAAATGTTAGGTATTAAACTGACTGTTTTTTAACACCACCATCTGTTCTAGGATTACAGTAAAATTTGTTAATGAACTCTATGTTGTGCATCTTCAAAGTACAGTTGTGTCTAATCTTACAAGTTTTAATGTAAATTAGGTGTGTGTGTAACACTGAGAATCTAAGCCTTTGAGATATAATTCACACTTTGTGAACAGTCCTGGCAGCTCTAAGCAAAAAAAACATGGTATCTTTTCCCAGTTTGACAGAGAATCCCTAAAAATGGATTCCTGTAACTGATTTATTTAACTGTTGTATTTTTATTGTTCCTAAAACAAGCCTTTTTTGGTGGTTTACAACACAAGAAAAATTGCAGAGACTTTATTTTTGTTTTGCTTCCCCCTGACCCCACCCCACAGTTCATGAAAATACACTTTTGGGAGTGCACTAAAGCCCTAAACAGTATACTTCTCCGCTGAGGCAACATACTGAATTCTAGATGCTTTTGCAAGGAAGAATGCAAGCAAGCAAAACACAGACGTTTCAGGCAAACAAATAACTTTAAAATGTAAATAAGGATGCAAGCCAAAAGAGTACTCATCTGCATGTGCATTATTGATACATTTCTGGGATCTAAAAAGATACCATAAACATAAATCCCTAAAACACATACATTAGATTTTTAAGAAGTAATTAAAGTGATAAGCAATACTGTTTATTCTGAAGCCCCAACCTCCAATGCTTTTCAACAGCAGATATCCTACATGCTTTCAGCATCAGGAAACAGCCACAGGCCACTCACACTTTTAGAGAATATTCAGTGCTTCCAGGAAGGGACTGGACTACCATGGGTGCATCAAGCATGTGCATCATGCAGACAGATTTTGCCAAGAGTAGCAAATCTGTGTAGGCGAGTTTCTGTGTACCACAGAGCAAGCCAGAAAATAAATGAGCTGCTGTCATGAGAACAATTAATAAATTGCACTCACTGTGGCTCTTTCTACTCGGGCCTTTTTGTGTTTTGGCTTCTCTCTTGGCCAGGACATAGCTGTGATTTATGGGGAAACAGCAGAATATTTTCAGGAAGCACTGCAGCTGACAGTGTTTGGTAGCGACATTTTTTTTACTTCAACTGAGTCACAGCATGACTCTAGGAAGTTTAGTATGTTTCTTTGACACAGGAAGATGCTGCAACGGTCCATAGGCTCAACACATGTTGCAACCATAGATGTGTCCTGAACCACAGCAAACCATATTCTGGGCTGCATCAAAAGACGTGTGGCCAGCAGGTTGAAGGAGGCGATTCTGCCCCTCTACTCTGCTCTCATGAGACCCCACCTGGAATACTGCATCCAGCTCTGGAGCCCTCAACATAAGGAGGACATGGACCTGTTGGAGTGGGTCCAGAAGAGGGCCACGAAGATGATCAGAGGGCTGGAGCACCTCTCCTATGAAGACAGGCTGAGAGAGTTGGGGTTGTTCAGCCTGGAGAAGAAAAGACTCCAGGGAGACCTTATAGCAGCCTTCCAGTATCTAAAGAGGCCTACAAGAAAGCAAGAGAGGGACTTTTTACAAGGGCATGTAGTGATAGGATGAGGCGGAATAGCTTCCAACTTGAAAAGGGTAGATTTAGAATAGATATAAGGAAGAAATTTTTCACTCTGAGGGTGGTGAGACACTGGAAAAAGTTGCCCAGAGAAGTTGTGGAGGCCTCATCTCTGGAAGTGTTCAAGGCCAGGCTGGACAGGGCTTTGAGCAACCTGGTCTAGTGGGAGGTGTCCCTGCCCATGGCAGGGGGGCTGTAGACCCAATTCAGTTAAGAAAAAATAAGCAGGGGACTGTGACAGAAGGTCACATATAACACCGCATGATACACATCGTGACCCCTTCTGGCTTCCATGTCTAGGTGAATAGCCTAGATTCTGCTGGAAGCTGTTGGATCTAAAGACAGATAAATATGACAGTAATGAAAAAAAAAAAAAATACTGATCACTTGAATACTGGAAAACAGTGATGTAGAGAAAACTTTCCAAAGAAACATTTGTTCAGACCAGTAATGAGAACTCATTTTAAAATCCTTAAGCCAATTTATTGTTGCTATAAACTACTGAATTTTTTATAGTTGTATATTAAATGATTTCTTCTTTGAAACAAATTAAAGTAGCTTGTCTACCTTCAGCAATTTGCCATTATACTAAAAGCAGACTGTATCTGGCAACCCAATTTTACAAAACCACTATAAAACAGCAACATTTATTGCCAACACTTATTATCCTCCTGCTTAAAATAAGAAAGCAAAATACAGAGTGCATAAAATGCTGTAATTTTATTAGCAAATACCACCCCAAACATTTTATTCCAAAAATAATTTAAACTTATGTGATATTTCCCTAAGTATATGTTCATCATTTACAATAAAAAGTGTAAGACAGAGATTTTTCTTTGCAGCATTCTTTTGTCCTCTCGCTTACTTCATGTTCTTGAGCACTAGAAATTGATCCTGGCACTTCCAGAGCCTTTCAGATACCAGATACCTTCAGATGCCAGATACTTCTCTTACATCCAGGAAACCATATGATCTTTTCCGAAAAGCATTCTTTAAATTCAATAGCTTAATTAGTTTGGCCCAGAGCTAAGCTAATGAAGACATTTAAAATAACAATTATGTGGACCTAAACAGCTGCCTAAAGAGGCACTCAGCTGCATTCTAAACAGCAGTCAGGGAGGCCAACCTCCAGCTGATCATACACAAATGTAAAATGCATCTCTTTTTCTTTTTTAAGAAAAGTTATATACATTTTTTTTTTACAAAATGTATCTGTAAATCCTTTGCAGAGTATACCCCTTTGCGACAGTTTGTGGTTACTTAGTTTGTATATCATCAGCGGAAGAGTCATTAAAAGACAACAGACAGATTAATCTCTGAGCATTTTTTAACTGACTGCTTGAAAAGGTTTCCAATCTATGCAAGGACAACTACAGACATATTTGGATAACGATGTTCTCAGACAGCATAAATAATAGTGACTAGAATGTGGTTTGGAGACCTATAGAATTGGATAGTGCTATTCAGGATTTAAGAGCTTAATATGGCTTATAGGGGCAGAGGACAGCTTGCAGGCTCCTATCAGAGCAGAGAAGGATGGTCACTTCTGTTTTCTTCATTTCTCGACATCACCTGGAAGTCGTTCCACAAGGACTTCATAAAGGATGACACAGACAGACTGACAGGGCTGAGGAAGAAGGAAATAGATGTGTTCTGTACTGTGCCCTTTGTCGCTACAAGTATCAGGAAGCACAAAATAGCATTTTACTTGAACTAGCAAAATGAGAAAAAGAAAGGATATACAGAGCTCCGAAGTGCCTTTCTCTGAATTACCATTTCATTTCCTGATGAAAAGGCCCCTTCCCAGACATCCTTGACACTCATATAATCTTGCAAAGTAATTTCTCTGCTCTTTCATTTCATCTACAAGTCCTATTTTAAGGAACTCAAAAAAATTGGCCAATTTTGTTTTTCTCAAAGGTAAAAGTCAAGTAAGCTCCATTAATTTTAATGGACCATTTAGCAGTCTCGGGGTCTTTCACTGGCACTCAAGGTCTTTCACCTTCTGTGTTTAAAATATGAAAGTGGAAGTTCTTTAGCTCTTTCGTGAGAAAAGTTCTACAATTTACACATGGAATGGGGGAATATAACCCTAAGACACCTCTTTCAAAAGTTGCTGTATACCAGGGTGATCGCAGAATGTCACTATTTGTTTTCTATTCTCTTTCCCATCTTTAGCTTCAAGCAGTAAGTTAGACAATTACTAACAAGCAGGTACACTTTTAAAAACTTAAATGTGACTGTCAAATCAATTTCCACGTGCAGGTTCAAAGATATGTGACATTTCATCAAAGAATTATCTTATAGCTCTCTCAAAGCAAATTTCTTCATACAAACAAGAAGGTTATTTGTACCCCACCCGAATACTAAATAAATTTATGCATTTCAATGATTAAAAAAAAAACCAAAACCAACAACAAAGAAATCTACCAGGACTCCAATAATTGTTTTTGTTTCAAAATAAAGAACACCAATTGCTGTACTTTCATTTTCTATTCTGAAAATTAAAAGACTGTCTTACCCTGCTGAAATAAGAGCACTAGCTTCTTATTCTGGAAAAATCTTAAAAAAAAAACCCTTTCCTTGGCCTTCGTTTTAAGGAGGGTAGCTTTGCAAATAAGGTCATTGAAAAGTAAGAACATTAGGTCATGACACAGTCTTCACTGACCAAGATAATCCTCCCTTTTTTTCCTCACTCTTTGCATCTGACGTACAGTTTGCATATAGTATGTTGTGGCAATACTGTTAGATCTTACACAGTCCATGCATCACTGATATTTCTTTAGGACAGTTTAACATCAATGACTGATGCTCTAAAAAGTATTCCTCCTTGACTTTTGAATATTACACTTTTCTCAATTATAAGCCACCGTGCTGGAGGCCAGCTGCTTGGACTTGTCAGGAAGAAATACACCCAGGGGAATTCATGAGGAAGAAGCAGCCTGATAGATATTGGGTGTGGGGGGACCTGAATGAGTCAAGCTCTATCAAAGTTATAAACCATGGAAAAAGCTATCGAGAAAGTTTACTCACACGTTCCCTTCAGCACCTTCAGGAAAAAATGTTGTTCAATGCATTTGAAACAATATTCCCATAAAAAGGACCATGATTTTTCAAGAGGAAGACATACAGATGATAGTTAAATGGCACACATGCTATTTAAATCAATTTCTCCGCTTCCAAATTCTGTCTCATTGTTTGTGTGACAGACCTTCAACTTATTTTCCCAGTTAACTAACAGCTAAACTTAATAGTTTATTAACAGTAGAAAATATCTATATGTGATTTTATGTGACCCAATATGACTGATAAACCAAAAAGTTTAAGGCCTGTGGGATATCAAAACAAGTCTGCTCATAGACAAAAGCTGCCTGTTACCCGTGTTACTTCAACTGCAGAAATATTACTGCACAAGGCTTCTTGCTACTCTGGCATATTACCCCTTTCCTTCTGCACTGTGACAAATGAAAAAGCTCACTGCCAATGCCGATCTCCTCTTGCTCTATATGCACACCTGACCCCTGAAAGCCTTGCTGTAGTCTACTGTTCACAAAAAAAAAAAAAATTAAAAGGAGCCAAAGAAAATAATTTAATAAAGGATTCTAACAATTAAAGGATTATCCTGCCAGAAAGGGATTTACTTAAGCAATACATGTGATGCAAGTGTAATAAACATTATGCCAGATTCACTCTGTACAAAGCCTTAACCGAAGTTGAGGTCCTGTCTCCCAGGTCCACGAATGTCCACGAGCTTCCCAACACACCGGCTGCTCCACCACCTTTGCTCGTGGCCCGCTAA
>NW_009649456.1:427994-453631 GCF_000708025.1 Charadrius vociferus | reverse complement strand
TGTCTCCGCCGCCTGCAGAGAGCGGACCCGGCTGAGGCGTCTGGGGAGCTCCCGGTGCCGCCGCCTCCTCCTCGCCCTCCCCCGCCGACTGTGGGTGGCAAGGTGCTCGGTCGGGCTCCGCTGGCGGCAGTGGTACCACTCATCGGTGTCTGGCCTCTCCTGGCTGTTTCCTGCTGTCGTCCTTCTGTCGTCCCTCCGCTCCTTTTGTCCCTCTTGTCCTGACTCGTCACTACTGACACCCATCTGTCCACCTGAATTTAGTCTTGTGCCTTCTGTGGATTGTTTTTGGCCTCTTTGCAAACTTCTGCCTTGCCGAGCTATAGAATTTGTCCATCTCCCCTTCTTTGTCAGTAAACATCTTTCTTTTCTGCTTTCTTTTTCGGTAAACTTCTCTGCTTCACACTTTCTTAAGGAAAAGGCCATTAAAAAGCTTGCACTACTAGTTCAACTGCCTTTAATTGTCTCATGCAAACTATTGACTGCATAACTTTGTGTGCTTTTATGGTTAATTACAGTGTTTGTCACTGTGTTTTGTTGTCCTTGCAGTTTTGCTTGCTGTCTCTCATGCTTAAACTGTGAACTCTTCTGAGCTGGTCCCAAATGTGTGATTATGCATAAAGCACATTCATTATCCAGCAAATTCTCTATGTACTTTTCATTGTAGTTGGATATACTGGTGGTATTTCATCATTTATTCTAGAAAAGTAGTTGAAAGATGGTAGTCTGTGGGGGGCACTTACTAAGGCACACAGTCCAAGTCAACTAGGATATTCTGATTGCTCCACAGCTCTTATGGCTCACTCTTGAGTAGCCTTCAATCTTATTTTCATTTGAGTGCGTATCTTGATATCATATCTTAAAGCAAATGGCATAATCTTTTAAGCAAGTGAAAATGGACAAGAGCACTTCTCAGTGTTCCTGGTCCTCCCAGTAGGAGCCTGTTGGATGTGGAGTTCTCAGTAGTACTGTAGAGAGTACTAGTAGCCAAATAAATAAAAGCCTCGTATTGCAGGAGATGGAGAAGGAAATTCTCATCTACTGCTATTATTTTATGGATAAGTGGCAGTTATTTGATATTCTGGTTTTAGTAATAGGAAGGTTGCTGTTCTGCATTTGAACCTGAAGTGCTGTCTTCTAGGTGCTACTGTAAAGAGGAAGGTTAAACCTCATGTTGTTCTCTTGTAATCACATCTTTCTGCTGCATCTTGCTTCTTGAATTTGGAATACATGAAGCACGTGCTTTTCAGTTTGAACTTGTGGCTGAAATATTTTTGGCAATGGTTGTACAAGAAATCTAAGGTTTATGTACAAACGTCCCCGTTTCCTTTTGAAAGATTTTCTCAGGCTGAAACCATATGTATTGTTATCAGACATAAAAGCTTCAAGGCCTTTTAGAAACTTTAAAGTAGGTCACCCACCTAGTGAGGAAAGGAAGGTATGTAGCTTTTCTGGATTTTAATACGGCTTTTGGTACAGCAACCTTCTGGATGATTTGTCCAACCGTGGGATGAGCAGGTACATGGTACGCTGGGTGACGAACTGGCTGAATTGCAGTGCTCAGAGTGTTGTAGTGAATGGGGCTACATCTGGCTGATGGCCAGTCACCAGCAGTGTTCCTCAGGGCTCAGTTCTATGGCCAGTCCTGTTCGAGGTTTTTTTTCAGCCATCTGGAGGCAGGAGTTGGATGCACTATTAGTAAGTTTGCTGATGATACTAAACTATGAGGTGCTGTTGACTCTCCTAAGGGACAAGAGGCCTCGCAGAGGGATCTAGATAGTTTGGAACATTGGAAAGTGATCAATGGGATGAAATCCAGTAAATTCAAAAGCCAGATTCCGCACCTAGGGCAGATTAATGCCAGGAACAAGTATAAATGGGAAGAGGAGTGGCTGGAGAGCAGCCCTGCAGAAAGGGATCTGGGGCTGCTGGTCGACAGCAGGCTCAACAGGAGTCAGCAGTGTGCCCTGGCAGCCAAGAGGGCAAACCTCTGCATCCTGGGGCGCATCAAACACAGCACAGCCAGCTGGTCAAAAGAGGTGATTATTCCACTGTATTCAGCGTCGGTGAGGCCTCACCTTGACTAGAGTGTGCAGTTCTGGGCCCCACAATTTAAAAACAATGTTAAGGTCCTTGAATGCATCCAGAGGAGGGCAGCCTAGCTGTTGGAAGGGCTGGAAGGCATGTCCTGTGAGGAGTGGCTGAGGATTCTGTGTTTGTCTAGTTTGGAGAAAAGGAGGCTGAGGGGTGACCTCATTGCTCTCTACAGCTTCCTGAGGAAGGGAAGTGGAGAGGGAGGTGCTGATTTCTGCTTCCTGGGATCCGGTGACAGGACACGTGAGAATGGTTCAAAGCTGCATCAGGGGAGGTTCAGACCTGACGTAAGGAAACATTGCTTTAGTGATGAAGTTGGTGGTCAAGCACTGGAACATTCTTCCTAGAGAAGTGGTCAAAGACCCAAGTCTGTCAATGTTTTAGGCATTAGGACAATGCCCTTAACAAGATGCTTTAACTCTTGGTCAGGGCTGAATTGGCTGGGCAGTTGGACTGAATGGTTGTTGTACGTCCCTTTCAATTGAATAACTGTTCTGTTGTGTTCTAACTTAATATATACACATGCTTCCACTTCATTTATTTAGAGGAAAGATCTGTAATTTTAAAATAAAATATAATATTTTTCAAGATGTGGTAGAGCCTTTACCTGGAAAGTCTACCTGTTCTCTGTTGAGGTGCCTTTAGCCAAAGCGTTGCCTGATTCAGTGTTGTGGTTTGGGCCAAACCAGACACTGGGTGGAATGACACCCCTCTATGTTTTGCTGCTTCTGACCCTCCACCGGGGCAAATAACAAAGTTATCTGGCCTTGGTTGTTACAGTAGTAAGTCTAAGCAAGAGCCTCTCTGCATACTGTGCCTTGGCATCAACTACAAACTATAGGTCTTATCACCCTGAGACAGAACACTTTCTGCAAAACATGCTGTTAATTTCCCTAGTTAGAAGAAGCCTAGTTAAAAAGTAAAGTTACTGAACAAAATTGGTCCTGTTTTACTTCAAATCAGGACATTCAGGAAAGTAGCAATGTCTTCCTTTATCAAGTTTCTACATTCTGATACAGGTGTGACTTTTCTGGTTTCAGAGCCATGTGACTTTCTTTGAAAATGGTGCCCTGAAACTACATTTTCAAGAAAATCTTGTGCAAGCCGGTACAACTTTGCTAATGTGCCTAACACTTAACTTCTGTCTGTGTAGGAGATGAATTTTGCTTGGGAATGGTTATGTAAACTATAGCAGTCTCCTGTCAACCTTCTCAAGTGATACTGCTGACAATGCAATTTCTCTTTCAGAAAGAAAAATAAATCTTAATTCTTTTTCTAGCTTTGTATGGGGACTTGTTGTTTTAACCCCCTTATTATAAAGGTTGGGCTGCTTGCGTCTCCCCGGCTACGCTAAGAAGCTTAGTTTGGTAGGTGTTGTTGATAGTTGTGACAACTGAAATGGACAATCACAGAGCAGCAGAAGCTGGCTGGCAGCTCTGGAGATTGTCTAGTCCAGTTTCCTGCTCACAGCAGGGTCACCTACAGCAGGTTGCTCAGCACTTGTCCGTTGAGTTTTTAATATCTCTAATGATGCAGATTCTACCACTTCTCTGGGCAGTGATTCTGTGTGTGCTTATTAGCATAGAAAAGACATGTTATTTGAGAAGAAGACCGAAAATCTATTTTATTTTTGTTTTGCTACATTTTTCTCTAATGCACGTGGAGTTTTCTTTCTCTCTGGTACAGCCTAAGGACAGAGTAGGTTCTTTCAGGCTACATTTACATTTCCTGTATTCATGATTTCCCTAAGACAAGGTGAGCGTTATTTAGAGGCTGTTTAAGTTACAGCATCTTATGAGCAGCCATTATCCTGCAAATCATGCAATCATACATTTTCTACACAGAAAATACATGGAAAGGCCCTTGGAAAGAAAATATTTTATATACTTACGCTAAATTAATTTTCTCAATGAAATTAAGGACAAGTATTGCTATGGCCCTTTTACTGCATATCAGGTTCAGATAGGAATTGTTCGAGCTGTCTTGTTGCTTGAAAGAAGTTTACCTTTTCTAACTGAAGTAGTATTTGCCACTGAAAATGCTGCAGTTTCTCAAGATATACCCTATCAATGTGTTGATACACAAAACTAAATCAATGAGTTGTAAAGACTTTGTATAAAAATGAAAGTTCTTCCGTGGAAAGATAACTTGCCCTGTTGCTTTTTGCTTTTTAATGATTCTTCTGCCACCGTTTGGTGCAGATGTGTTCAGAAGAGGGTTGTCTTTGATATACCAGATGAGTATTAAAAAAACTTATGGGTATGTAATTGAGAAAACCGTTTTGTACGAGGAAGTTCTGGGATCTAAGCTAACATTTAACTGCCTGAGATGACTGAGATTTTGAGATTTCTGTCAGCAATCAGTTTTGGAATTGTGTCTCCCCCAAAGGGAAGTAACTTTTTTTATACCCCCGTACTCTGTGGGGTTTTTTAACTCTTCCCACCCTCCCTTGCAGATTTATGTTTCTTTAGGCACTGGATGTTCTTTAAACTTGACCTGTTGTTTTGCTTCAATTCTCATTTTCTTAACATACTTTCTGCCCCTTTTTTTTTTTTATTCCAACATTTCTTTGTTTCTCTTGTTTAGCTTTCCTCTTAGTTTAACAGTCAGTTATCTGTGGCATCTCTGATGTTAGTCAGATAATATCTGTTCGTATTTTCTTGTGGATTCCTCTACTGCTGTTAGCTGTATTTGAGCAAGGATAGGGACTGAGCATGTAGAAGTCTAACATTAACTTTTTATCTTTATTTTTAAATCCATTTTCATAACTTCATCTTATTGGACCCCAAGGTATCCATAGTAACTACAAAGATAAAAATTATCCCTGTTAAGATCGTGAGAGGCATAGAGAGCACTACCAACTTTAATGAAATTGGGATTTTGTCCTAGGTTTTCTTCCTAACAATCATAGGGTAAAAAATTTTGTTAGTTTTTGTTAACACTCATGACACTAGAGCACTGCCATAGTTAGACTATACGTGCATATTGCATAAGTGTCTCCAGTATTGTTTTAGCTTTAGTCTTTTGACTAATCTGTGTATAGAGAAAGTTTTAATGTAACAAGTAATTCTTTTATGCGTTTTTCAACAGCATTCATTTGAATCTATAAATTTGTGCCAACCTTGTGGTGAGATTTTCTTGCATTATCTGCAATCTGGACATTTGCTATGACTGTCTGAGGTTATTCATGACTCACTTTTCTTTTTACCTCATTAAGTACAAAAGGTAAAGTATATAGTGAGAGTGACAGAAATATTGATTATAAAAAATAAAAATAGCATGAACTGACTCTCCTTCATTTCCAGTTTTATTTATGTTCAAAATAATTTATAGTCTGTTAGAATACCTGGGAGTGCTTATCCTAGTGCCAGTTGCTTAGTTGCTACTTTAGTAAAAACAAACCAGAAGACAGTATTTATGAAACAACCATATTTTTCATGGTGCTGTCACTGTAAAGTTTTAGAATTTTCCTCTATTTGGGACTTTGAAGTATACAACATCTTTTTATGATAAGGACTAAAAGTCAGATGAAATGGAGGGAGAAAATGGAAGGAACTTAGTCTTGAACCGAAAAGTGAAATTTGTGTCTTTGTTATTAGTCTTAGCTTTAAACAGTAAAGTTAGGTACTTTACATTGTGCTAAAGCACTTAAGTGTCTGGCATAACAGTTGCTGCTGTTTCAAATCATGGTGGAGGAAGTGATCATGCTGACTTTTTTTTTTTTTATGATATCAGAAGTTGGAGCGCTTTGAAGAAAGGCCTGTATTTTATACATCCTAACAAGGTTACATTTGCTTCTCAGTTCCAGAAGACTGTCTAAATTCACTGGAGTGCAGTCTAAACCAAGACTGGATACTGCTGTATGTTCTTTCAAAGTTGTCCTGGTGTGAACGGGTGAATGCTTTTCCAAGAAGCATATTAAAAGAAAAGTATTTAAGCACACCAGGGTTAGGACAGAATCTGAAGCTGCGAGTCTCACTAACCACCTTGTAAGACACAGTGAATACAATAAAGTGGTACCTCAGTGTGGAGCAGAGAAGTGATTATGCACAGTATAATAATAGTATAATATATTATACATAGTATGATAGTACGTACTGTAGTAGCATAATAAGTTATACATAAATGATCTTTCTGATTATTAGCTCTGAAATATCTAGTATTGAAGTTCCTGAACGTTGTAAACACCCTTCGTAGGCACCTAGCTTGGGTTTGTGAATTCTGGAGTTTCTAAAAGGAAGGGCTACTATCACCTTTGAGTTTAGCACTAAATGCCTAGAAAGCAGAGTCTTTTTTTTTCTTTTTTTTTTTTTTTTTAATGTTCAATAGTTTTCATGTAGCTGCTGTTTGCTAGTGTACAGTAGCAGAAAGTGATTGTCAGCATTTTGTAAACAGGTGCCTTTGCATAGTGTTTGCTGAGTGGCTAGTCATTTGAGTTCCTGATCCTCAAAGACTTGAGCAAGGCATATTCAATGCAGTAGTAGAGAGTAGTTCTGCAAAGCCAAATTGAATCGTTCAGTGTGCATGGGGCTTATGTGGGACCCAGGCCCACACAGAGAAGCCACCGGAAGTGATAAAAGCAGATGCAGTCTGTTTATCTGTGATAAGTACTGTGCCTTAACCCTGAAATGTGAGTCACTGCCTCTTCCTTCCACATATTGTGAAGCATGCAAGACATTGACTCTACAAGTTCTCTCTTATTGCAAAGTGTAATTATAAACAATGTTTATAACTTGATAGCTACAAAAGACTTCACAAATGATAATAAAAAGTTTTGATGCCACCCAGGACTTGTGTTACATCTTTGCAATAGCTTTGTTGAGTTTCTCTGATTTGATCTGCTGTTCTGTAGAGGTGCACAAAACACGTAAAGAATATGTAGCAAGACTCTAATTTTTCTCATTGTAGGATCTGCTAGAAGTGTGCTTTTGCATGTATTTTTGCCTGGCTCTTGCATTTAGCTACCAAGTGGCTGTGTAGGCTTTTTGTATTCACTACAGTAATTCTGTACCAAACCACAGATGACATTCTTTTTGGCCTTAATAATTCCATGTAAACTTTTGACATTTATAATTGTCTGACCTCTGAATTTCATAGAGCTAAGAGCGCACACTTTACATATACTAAGTTTTTTAAAATTTTTGATAAGTATGAATGTAGCTGTATTTTAAAGGATAGTTTTCTTATATTGTTGGAATGGAATGTAAGGAAGTATTTATAGAACTTAAATGTTTTAACAAACATTTCAGGCTCAGAAGGCGAAACAGAAAAACCCGAAGATATGGAGTTTTGGATACAAACATAGAAAACATGGAGCTGACTCCATTAGAGCAAGATGATGATGATGACGATACAACACTATTTGATGCCAATCATCCTCGAAGGTTTGTATATAGAAGCCGAATATACTTCTAGCAATAGAAGTGAAGGAGTGTGGATGATAAGCAGTTTCACTGAGAAAGCTCACTACTGTGTTTCATATGCATGTAGTTGGAGAAGGGATGTCAAGATCACTTGAATTTTAAATGGGCAAGAATTTAGTGGGCAAGAAGATAAACACCATTTGTCTTCAGCATGTGAGTTCCAGAGAAATGGAGAGGAAGGTACGATGTTTTTGTTACAAATATGGTGTCATTATTGCAGCTTATGTTAAAGTCAACAACTAGCTTTCACCTTTCTCTTTCCTTTTTTTTTTTTTGTAAGTATTTTTTATTTTGGAAGCTTCTCAAATTTTCCTGTGTATTCTGTCCTGAGTTCTGCTTTCAGCAGCTTCATTCTGCTTTCTCATTGCTAAATTAGTCAGCAGTTGATGATCTTGCACCAAGTTTTAGATTTGGTACTGCTGCATAGAATAGTTCATATTCTTAAGTCACGCTCTGAAACTATGTAGATACCGGAAAATTTTGTTATATTTCCTTATTGATCTTACACTTAAACCTTATGATCAATTCAAACTTAAACTTACGCAATTCTAATTTTAAAAAAGTTTTCCTTATTGAGTAATGCCATCACACTGCACATGCAAAGACATTGTAAAAAATTAGATAGAATTGTCATAGTAAGGACTACTGTCAAGTATCAGAAGAGAGAAAACGATTAATTCTGCCAGTCACAGATAGTAATTGATTCAACATGTTTAATGTCAAACTGAATTAAAGTCTTGAGCAAAACAATTCAACAAATGCAACACATGATGTCTCAAATGAACTAAAAGTATTGTAGTAGTAAGTCAGATGTTCTGCTCTTTATCAGGAAACAATTTTGGATACAGTTCTGGAACTTGAAATTAAAGTTTCAGTCTTTTTTAACTTTGTGTCCTTAGGGGGAATTTTTCAGATTAAATTTTTTTTATAAATCAAAGTTGCTCTTTCCTTTTTCTCTACCCCATATATTAGAAGAAACTAGTTGGAATATCTCCACTGACCACCTCTCTCTATTAGAGAGTCATGAGGTACTTCGTGTTGTCCCATGTTACTAGTCTTGTTCCAGTATAAATTGTGCCTATTATGTAATAGCTAATTGTCACAATTGTATCCAGGAGTTCCCTTGATGTCTTTCCTAGGTCTTTTAATTTCTCTTGTAACTCAGCATACTTACTAGCCTTTGAGGTATTTGATGACCAGTTAACGTGATACTCCTCATAAGTGTTTATTTACAGGAGTGTCAAGTAACCTTTTTACTAGGAATGAACATGATGATATGGGTAGTCCTTATTAACAAACAGTATTATACAATTAATAACAGTATTGTTGTATTCATGTTATGGAGGTTACTTCATACTCTTGTATGCTTGTTTGCAGATTAAGCATGGTTGTATTTGTTGTGAAGCTTCATTGAGCTGATTATGTCTCAAAAGCAATATTTTATCTAAAGGGACTGTATTAATATGTTATATAGGTATATGCACTGTGTCTTCTAGTGTGGAGGAGGCTGTGTTAATAAGTGGTATTGAAATGTATGTGTTTAATGCATGTGGATAGGTGTTCTGATTTTTTTTGACTGCATATAACAACTTCCAGTTTACCTGTTTTGGGGGGATTGTATTTAGCTTTCCAGACCATGAAATGGCAGCATGCGTCTTTTAACCCTACTCTTCTACCTTAGTAGGTTGCTGTCTAAATTTAATCCACATTATGCAGATAAATCTAAAATTCCTAGCTTGAAACTTACTGTGTATTAAGCTAAACAAGATTGTATTTTTGAGGTCTGAAGCTACAAAACTGCCCCAAAGTGTCAAAGTGATTGTGTCTGTTTCTTTAAACCTCTCTGCGTACCTTAAAATAGAAGCAATGAAAACCCCAGAGGTAAAGTTCACTAAATTAATATCAGAGGTCTCAGAGGGTGGATTTCTGTTTATTTTTTTTTTCCTGTACATTTCTAAACACTTCAATTTGAGGGAGGGAAAAAAAATTCATTCAAGCATTTTCTTGGAGAAGTATCTAATACACACAGTACTTTTAAATAGTTACAAATCCATTTTGCAATCATAGTCTTGCAGCAGCTTATGGCTTACCCAAAGTACGTAAAGCAGATAGATAGTGTTCTTATCTGGTTTACACACTTCAGTTATTTTATTCTTGGGTATAGTTGGAGGTATCCCTGCCTATGGCAGGGAGGTTGGAACTCGATGATCTTTAAGGCCCTTTCCAACCTAAACCATGCTATGATTTCATTCTTGTCCCTAACAGGATGTATAAGGACAAAACAAAAGTGAAAACAGTAAGAAAAGGAAGGAGGGTTTAGACTGAGGTCTGGGTTTTTTTTTTATTTTACTTTTCTGTTTTTGCCACACAAACATGCTAGGGTGATGCTGGTGTGTGTATATACTTGTTGACTGCCTTCAATGTAAAAAGACAAACCCAAGAATTTCTAAAATCTAAATAGGGCTGTACCAAGGATCCTAAATATTTCTATCATGGTTATTCAATCAGGTAGAGCATATTCTATGCATTTCCCTTCAAAATTTGTGTTGGAATGTCATACTTAATGAAGTGATTGTCTTATGGATTGCCCTACCTCTGGTCCCAACATGGATTTTTTCAAATTATGTCCAAATTAATATTTTTGCCACTACACTTTCTGTAGTTCTATGGTTGAAATTAATTTGATTTATGATAAAGAAATTAACTTGCATTAAAGTAAACTCTTTATAACTATAGACAGCAGGCTTTGACCTGCACTTGCCCTTAACTGTGATAACTACAAAAAGAACCCACATTATTGGTTTTGTAGTTGGAAAAAAAAAAAAACCAAACAAAAAAACCTTGTTCTAATTTCTAAATACTCAGCCCTTCTTTAAATTGAAGTACTGCAGCGAATCATCATTTAGTTTAGCAATACCAGGCAATTTGGAAGTATTTGAAAGTAGATTACTGATCCAGACCATTTTAAAAGTAGTCCTTTGGATAACATATGGTACACACAGTTTGAATACTTTAGTAGTACTTCATGTACCTGATGGCATAACTATTGTAAGATAAATCAAGTATTTATTTTAATAGATGTAGTTCCTCACACACTGTTGTTGATGAAAGAAATTCTGCTAAATAAGTAGTATTTGATTTTTAAAAGCATCAGCTTCAGCTGAAAAAGCAATACCTGATGTTTTGATCAAAGTCCAAAGAACCCAGAAAAAGCGGAAAGAGAAGTGGCATGTAATGTTTGAACATATCCTAGTCTGGAGTAAATGCATATAGTGATGTAACTTCAATGTAACATACCTTTATTTCTGCCCTGTGGAGCTGAAAAATGTCCTAAAATGTAATGCTTGCTCACAGAAGAGATGACAACATCAACCTCTCCGTCATACTGCAGGAAAAGTAATTGTATTGGAGTAATCGAGTGATCTAACCAAACTTAATTTCAACACATTTCTGTTAACTTGCTGAGGAAAACTGACAAAACAGATCAGAGGTAATACCTTCAGAAGCGAATAGCTATAGATAATGAAGAAGATGTTACTATTTTTTCAAGATAGCTCAGAAAGTAAGTGTTTAAATTATCAAAGTCATTGTTTTGATATTGGGAGCTTGAGGAAACAAGGACTTCAGTTATATTTAGTCAAAATGTGAATATACTCTGTTTATGTATATTGAGAGCTTGCTGTGTTGTCCTTTTATGGGGAGAAGGTCTCAAAAACAAGTTACTTTTTATCTTGAAACAGTGTTTGTGTGTAGGAGGACAACAGTGCTGAACAAGATGAATGCACTACACAAATTTCTATAGAGAAGCTTGATGAAATGCTGTCCAAACTTTGCAAAGCGATGACATTGATGGCAAGGAAGTTTGAAAACTAATGTACAGTACTCAAAAAAAAAAAAAGTATACTTAATTGGAAATGTACTTGTTTCAACTAAGTCGTTTGCATCTGCATTGAAGCTTAGTAATCAGTCTTCATGTCACTGCTTAACCAAGAATGACCAAAGGGAGTACAAAATACACAGGTAATCTAACAGTCACTGAGGACAACCTGATGATAATGAAACTGTGGTATTCTCAGGAGATGTCATTACACTTTGTCTGAGACTTGTGGTAATTCAGAGTTATGCTTGGGTGGAATTCTTTAAGGAAGCATAAATATGCAGTTAAGCATGGAACAGCTAATTGGAACAAGGAAGAGTGGCCTGTAAGGTTTTTTGAGTTTAGTCTTTTATTAAGTAAATCACAGTTTGTTTTGCTTAACTACAATTCACAATCAGCTTATTCAGTTCATAAGTTTCTTACATTGATAACGGAAGGCACTAAAAAACAACGCAGTTACAGGAAATTCTTATTTGCATGTTCTGGTGTGTTCATGTACAATTGTTATGGACAACAAATTATATAAGTATTGTTTTATATGGAAAATAGCTGTCTTTTTTTCCTTCTCTTTATGACCTGTTAACAGACTGCAGTAGTATCCTCTTTGCTTTCGTTTTTCCTGACTAAAACAATTGAGCTTTTTTAAAGGCGATACTGTACTGCACAGCATGCATATGTTAGGCTTGTTTTTGGGTTACCTGGTAAGTCTGTTTGACTCTTTCCAAGGCTAGGCAGAGAAACTGCCTTCTTTCCCAAAATCAGCATAGCAGCGTTAGTGTACTGGCTTGCTGATACAGTTAGTACTTCAAGTGTTGCTGTTTTCTTTCTGAGCTATATGAAAAAAGTCCACAGTGCCCTCTATTGTAACGTAGATGAAATTTAAGTGTACTCCCACTGTGGTCATCACTCATGTAGCTAGTCTGTGCCTCTTAAGTTTGGGGCAGCTTACTGAAATGGGGTATTTTAGCCATTTTCTTCAATAGCATACTACTACATGTCAAAGTTTGAAATTCAAACCTTTGGTTTCTCACCATGGAACTTTACCTACGTATCAACTGAAGTACAGTACCCTGATATCATGTCTTTGTTTTTCGAAGGTATATCACGCTAATTGTTTACAACCCTCATTAATTCGCCTTACAAACAAACAGCTTCCTGCACTGCAAGGCACTAGGGAAAACACATAATCTATTTTTGATAGTATTCTGGTTATGGAATGCTACTAAGAGTTACCAAAGTTTGAATAGGAACTGAGGAGGCTTGGAAGTTTAAAAATATATCCAACATGCTAAAAATCCAGGCTTTTTGTAAGTGAGCTGTTTCTCTCTTTGTGAGGTTTAAATGAATGGAGTTTTATTGCATTTTGCTTCACAGTAATATGGTAACCATGAGTTTTTACAGGAAAATTGAATAATAAAATGTTACATCTCTGTGGGTTTTTTCATAATGTTTGATCTTCAAAAATGCATTCTAAAATTCCCCTTGAAACAGGGCATTTCATACTAATGCATCTGTTTCTTCTGTTGTAGAGAAGTACGTGCCTTTCAGTGAAAGAACTTAATCTTAGAACCAGAGAAGGAGACTGCTTCATGGGAGGAATAAGAAGCAAAAGGGTATGCAAGTTGTGGGGACTTATTTAATTTGTGTATATTATGACATCCTTAATTTGTTGCAATAAATACTGTACCAATTTGTTGTACTTTTTTTGTATATAGAGGATTCTAAATGTAAAGCCTACGGAGAGGTAGTGCACTAAAATGAAGACCTATTCAGAAGGGAAATTACTTACTTTTAAAACAGGGTATTTTTTGCTTGTTACAGATCTTGTATGCCATAAGTGTGGTATACACTTTTTCTACAGTAATCTGGAATGTTAACAATTTTTTTGCTGATATTAAATTGTAAGTAAACATAGCATCTGTGGCCTCCTCAGAATTGTTAGAACTTGATTTTAGTTGGAGAGGTGCTTTATGCTTTACAAATAAAAAGCCAAACTACTGCCTTTTGTCTTGAGACTTTTTTTTTAAGCTGAATTAACATGTTTTATGTAAACTTTAGTGAACAAATAAAAATTATTTACAGTGTTCCTAGCATTTAGTGTGATACTTCACTATAGATTTTAAGGATATTAATATAATCTTCTAAAACACAGTACTGCAACATCTTTTTGCTGTTAAGACTACTGATTACAACTATTGAGTCAAATTTTTTTGTGAGGTCCACTTTCAACTTGTGTGAACAGATGTTGCTCACTGACTTTAGGGTACTGCTGGTGTATTCCACGCAGTGTTAGTGTCGAGACCTATGGTGAAGCAGAGGTAAGCCTTTGGGTGGCCTTGTGTACTTTTGTGCTCTTTAAACAATCTGGGTCAAATACTAAATTTGCTGTGACTCTAAAATGAAAAAGTGACATCAGAAGCTGCCATTATTATGAAATGTGCGGTAATATTCACATGAATGTAGTTACATTTATTTTTTAGCTAGTGCCATGAAAATTAATAGAACAAGCCTTAAAACCTGGAAGACCTATTTTTTTTCCTAAGTGTATTGCAATTTCCACAGGAATCTTGGTAATGCAGACAAAATGTTCAAACTGCAGTTCATTAAAATGACTGTGTAAATTTCTTGCTAGTTCTCTATATGTCTAGGATCAAGGCATAAACTTGCTATAGCAGTATTTGTGGAGCTGGCTACGTTTCCTGAAAGGTCCTGTATTATGGGCTATGGGGAAAGAGGGATTATTTTTCCTGATTCTTCAGTCCCCTTTCGTTGTTTGAACAAAAGAGGAATACCTTGTTTGTCTCTGAGGTTATTTCTGCAGTGATGGAGCGGGGAGGAGATCTACTGTAGAGTTTTTTTAACCCTGTACCAGCCAATTTGCTGTGCTGAAACCTACTTACTTGCCTGAGTAACAACTCAGATGAGATCTGAAGTAATGGATGCCAAATGAGCTTCCCAAGGTAACTTTCATCTTCACTTGCCCATGTGCTGCACACAGCTGGGAAATAGATTGTGTTTCCTGGTTATACGTACAAACTGGGGTACAAGAGGCCGGAGAGCAGGCTTGCAGAAAGAGATCTGCGGATTTGGGTTGATGGCAAGTTGAATGCGAGTCAGCAGTGTGCCCTGGCAGCCAAATGGGCCAACCATATCTTGGGGTGCATCAAGCACATCATTGCTAGTTGGTCAAGGGAGGTCATTGTTCCTCTCTACACTGCGCAGGTGTGGCCCCACCTCAAGTACTGTGTATAGTTTTGGGCACTTCAGTACAAGAAGGACATCAAACTATTAGCGTGTCCTGAAGAGGGACACCAGGATAGTGAAAGGTCTCAAAGGCAAGACTTACCAGGAGCAGCTGAGGTCAATTGGCTTGTTCAGCTTGGAAAAGAGAAGACTGAGGGGTGACCCCATCACAGTCTACAACTTCCTGAAAGGGGACAGCAGATGGGGAGGTGCTGATCTCCTCTGTCTGGTGACCAGTAACAAGACACTATGGTCTGGTCTGGTATGGTCTGGTCTGGTATGGATCTGGGTTAGGGGAGGTTCAGATTGGACATTAGGAAAAGGTTCTTCACTGAGACTGGTCGGTCACTGGAACAGGCTCCCCAGGGTAGTGGACACAGCAACGAGCCTGTCAGAGTTCAGGTAGCATCTGGACAATGTTCTTAGTCATACAGTTTCATTTTCGGTAGTCTAAGGAGCAGGGAGTTGGACTTGATGATCCTTGTGTGTCCTTTCCTACTTGAGCTGTTTTATGAGTCTGTACATGGCAAGGGTGTAGTCTGAGGTCAAAACCAAAAGTAAGGCCAGAGATCTTTTTGAGCTGTTATTCCAAAAGAGCACTTTGCTTATTGATCTTCTTCCCTACGCCTTATTCTGTTTAGTAGAAACAAAGGTTCATTCATTATAGCTTCAGAAAACCTGACCCATAAAGACAGAGTATGAAACGGTACACAGTCTCACAAGTTTTTCATTGTTCATGTTTTAAAGTTGGTGTCAGTTCAACAGCTATCAAACTTCATGCAAAAATTACTAATTTCTAATGAACAAATTATTTATTCATTCCACAGCTTTTTCTTAGAAAAATGCAGCAAAAAAGCTTATCAGTAAGGTAACCGGTATTTATGGGGAATCATTATGAAACTCCTAGTTTTAGGGGGTTTAGACTAGCATACACTTCTGTGAGAGACTACTTCATTCAAAAACTGTATGCCACAAATGTTTTGAAACCTGGAGTTTCTGCAGGGGAAGTACAATATGTTAGCACTGATCTTACTCTCTTTAACCTGCTTTGGTCACTGTCCAAGAAAAGATGCATGGCTAGGTGGATTTCTGTTCAGACCAAATATAGGTGTTCTTATTCTGCACTATGATGGAGTCCAAAGGTCCCTCATCTTTCTAAACACAGAAGATGTAGTTTTGTGAAGATACACATTAAAACTACTGGTTAAAGGAGAAACAAATATACCAACATTGTTGCGATGTTTCTGAAAGTTAGTTTTGCACTTCCAAGTACAAAGATTGTTCCGATAAGTTGAGAAATCTAGTTCAAAGCTTAACTACTATTATTAGTAGATTGGTTTTTCATTTTGTTTTTCTCCTTTTTGGTAATTTTAAACCTATTACACTTAATCTATAGTGAATGGTAGAGGGAGCTTTGTTCTATCACAGATCTGCCATACGTTTCAAGATCATTATAGTGCCCCTCAGTCTTGTCTAAACAGAGCACCCTCGATTTCTTTCCTAGTATTCTTACGGCATGAGTGTGTAACACACTTCATTCTGGAAATGAACCAGGTGTTTCACACACTCCATGAACTGCAGCGTCCAAAAGAGAAGACAGCAGATACTGGTTATGAGATGGCAGCAAGAGAAAGTATGTGTGTGACATCAGTGTACATAGCCCACCTATCTTTATCCCTGCAAAAGATCACTGGGTTGGGTTTTTTTTTTATTATTATTATCATTTATTGAAAGAACTAACTGTGGAGTCAACTGTCTATGCAATAATGTCTATGTGTGGTTGCTAGCACAATGTAAAAGGCTTTCAGTCTACCCCAGTAGTGTTGCAGTGAAAGTTTTTGATTGAAGTGCGTTTAGGCATGCTAACTTATACATAATCTTAAAACTTCCATACACATGTTGTTTCTGGGTATATGACAATGCTGGACCATGCAAAGAAACCAAACCAGAAACAAGCCAACTTAAATACTGAAAGGAGCTTATCTGTATCAGCGCAGTGCTCTATCTGGCCTATTTAATGTACCTATTTCTTATCCACATCAGCTTACTTGATTGGATCAGATATTTGTAAAGTACTGTTTTATGCCATGTAGATGTCATGAAGACAACAGTAGTTACAGATGCTTTTTCCTTACCTGTGTGCAGCATGCATGTTTGAGTTTTTCTGCTAATATTTGCAGCTGTCAAAATAACAGTCCTCTATATGATATGGAAAGGGATGGTCTGAAGTCTGAGCTGTTAGCTCAGTTACTGGAGGCTTACATGTAACTTCAGTGATTTGCGTTCAGTTCTTTTTCTGAATTTTACAAACATAAGAAATAAAAACATTCCTCCCCTACCCATATAAAGGATAAGAGGTTACCATATTTTAAATTTTAGTGCTCTAAATAACTTTATTGATTTAGGGTCTTAGGTTTTGTAGCAGCATCAGAACAATTCAATACTAGAAAGTAAGCGTGCAGAAAATAGGGTTCTAAAATATTAATAACTACATATCTGTTCTACAGCTGCAAGCAGGATGGAGGTTCTAGAGCTTTGTTCAATCCGAGCTAGGACATGACAGCATTCGTTTTCCCAGAGTTGCTATGAGAGGAGGGCTTATTTGCCTGAGCAGCTGTGGTGCTGCTGGCTCCAGTGTTACATGGTCTCTACTAACATAATACAGAAATATCTGAGTGCCACCATGCAATATTGATGTAAATAAAGTGTTTATAGTCTTCTGGATATAAATAGCAGAGAGTGATTAAGATTTTAATTTATTACCGTGGCAACTCTAGCTGTCCTTAAGAAAAACCCTTAAATTCACTTATATTGATGTAAGTTTCAAGAAAAAGCTAAAGTAGGATATATGAAAAACTTGTTAATTATAAAATCTGGTGTTCTTTATTTTGCTATTTGAATATAAATTATATTGTTCTTGGTGCAGATACATCTGTCTCCAGTACCTATGAAATTGAAATATTTTCCCCAATTTATAGCACTGTAGGTACTGTTCTGCCCATTTGCATGACTAGATAACATAACAAAGTGGTTTGTAACATTTCGACTTTTAAATGAAAATGAAAATTCCCATATTGGATTCAGTTTTATTTTCTTTCTAAAATCATAAACAGGAAAAATTCTGATTAAAAATGCAAGTTGCAAAGATTTGCTTTGGCATCGTCGTGTCCCGTCCCCCCCAATTCATAATCTAGGACTTTAACCAAACAGTTTGTCCAGAAAAAGGAAATTTTAGAATTGAAGATTCATGGAATCTAGCTGGGTAATGTTGCAGTTGTCACTGTTGCCTCAGCTGTGCTTTTGAGTGCGAGGAGTGTTAACAGTCACTGTAGTAAAGTAACTGTGCTCAACACTTATTATGTGAAAGTCTGAGACTTGCCTTGAGTATGAAATTTTAGAGCAAAATCCTGTCGAAACTTTTAGGATTGTCATTTTGTTTCTTTTCTCACAGCCAACACAAGTTCAGTTTTGGGTAGCATACATGCCATTCTCCAGGGAGCAAAAGCAAGAGAAGGCTTCTGTGAATGGGTTTTATTTAGCAAAGTTAAATGTACAGGTTCTTAAAATCTTTTTCTAGTTAAATGGCAAGGTGGTAATAGTTTGATATTTTCAGCATTTGATTTAATTATTTGGTTCAGAGGGTATTTTTCATTTAAAGTATCAGACTGACAGCAGACTGCAGTGTTGCGTGTAGAAGCAGCTTGTCTGTGCTTCAGAGTGAAGTTGCAATTCTAACAGCGGATGGAAGAGAGCACATGCTTTGTACGTGCTTAGCCCTTGACCAACAAGACTGTTTTGGGTTGATAATAGACTGACCTATTTTGACCATTGTTGCTTGTGCCAACAATGTCCTTTGCACCCTTTAAAATCTTACCTTGTTGACATGCATCCCGGAAATCTGCATGGCAGATTTGTCAGGGACTCTGTGACCATGCACTGAAATACAGCATCTCCTTAAAAAAAATATCTGCAACAAGGCATCCAAGTATACATCTGTCTCTCTTCTCCCTAGCTAGCAGTCAGGAATCTAGTACCTGAGTTATACCTGAGGTGTTATTTGATAACAAACCAAAGAGGAAGAGATCATAGGGATGAAATATGTATGCTATAAGAACTTTACTGACATGGCAAAGTCATATTTTCTAATTACTTTTACCAGCTTGAAGTTTACAAAATAAACTACTGATTACAGCAAGACTGTCACAAAAGCGTTGGTGGTTGTGGGAAGATTTCGCTCTCTCTTGCCTAATGCAGAAAGTCCTGAAATACAGAAGGGAAGTCAATGTTTAGCCTGTATGTTCTTAGCGGGAGAAGTGGTATTTTGTTACCAACAATGATGAAACCAGAAGGGCTCACAAGCTTTTATCCCAAAGATGCTTTTGGATAATGTCACTGATATGTCTGGCACAGTTGTGTGGTTGCAGGTACCCTGTCAACACTGACAGAGCATCCATCCACCGACATTACCAGCCAGAGCCAGGTACCCACCTTGTTGGGGTTGCTGCAAAACGGTAGTGAAATGTTCCTTCCAGAATACAATCTCTAACACTCTACGAGTTCCTTGGCTGAGCTGGCTGGTAGCCCAAGCCTTTTATTTTTATTTTTGTTAACCTGTCTGTTGTCACCCAGAATGGACCTCTCTTCAGCAGCAGCTCCCAAAGTGATCTCTAATCAGCCAGGCTTCCTCTTCCTTATCAGCCAGGCCCTAAAGAAACATGTTCGGTTTGGGATTCTTTGTGGGGTTTTTTTTTTCAAGTCACTTGGCCAGTGTAACCCGAAAGTGAACCCCTCCAGTCACGCAGTGGAACTGCTGTGAAGAAGGACTTGGTCTTCACAGCAAGCAAGCTCTGTGGGCTGATCCTAGTAACCTAAGAGGGAAGTACCCTTCATTGGATAAACAGCTGTCAATGGAACACTGGTGCAGTACTACTGACATGTATCTTCACCTTCTATTGCAAATTTATATACACTTTCGGCACTTGATAAAACAACAAAATAGTTGCACATTACAACATAAGGGTTTTCTGTCTTGGAAAAGCTCTAATTTTCTCTCTGTGATGCGTAAATGTTACCTTTTGTGTGACTTGTTCTGCTGTTAGCTTCTCAAGGAATAGAGGCTGTGTCCACATCACTTGGAGGAATATGAAGTGGAATGGAGGGTCCTGCCTCTGGGAAGCCATGAAAGAAGGGAAAAGTGAACCAACTTGCATTGGTATCATTCATAGGTGGCATTAGGACATACTGAATGTATGAAGCAAGTGATTGCATTTTGTTGGACTATGAACAATTCCATGTCTTGCCTTCCCCCTACCTTCCTCCTCCTCTGCCTTCCTCTTTCAACAGATCCACCCTTTTCTATTGTGTAATAAGTGCTGGCAAGGAGAAATGCGATGACCTCTTGAGGAGGGTCACTGTCCAGAAACAATGTATGAACCTGGAAACCATCAGGTTGGATGGATTAGTCATTCCTCATGTGAATTACAAAGCGTGCAGCACATCATGATAATCCTGCCAGTGCAGAAAGCAAAGCCGGTGTGTACAGAGATACCTGAATGTCCTGTTCATGGTCACCTGGCAAAAGTTAAGGACCCACTATTTCCAATAGCTTTGATAAATTGTGCAGAACATTAGGCACCAGAGCGACAGAGGTGAGGCAGTGCTGCTGACAATGTTGTAGTTGCCCCATGTTTGAAACGGGTGCTAGCTTGTCACAAGGGACAGCTACTGGACTTCTGATACTGATACGTATTTGTGGTGTTTACAGCCAGTAGGCTTAATCTAAGTATGCATGAATCAGTTCTGCTGAGACAATGCTGTCATTCCTCTCTGTTCTTTTGGTTGTGACAAATCCTGTGTTAGTCACTGGATTTCTTGTCCACAGACTGTCAGTTTTGGAGCTGATATGTGTCCTGAATTCTGTGGCCCTTGGACTAAGTATTTCAGGTGCTGCCACAGACTTTGGTTATAACTATGTTAACTGCAGCACTGAGCTGCTGTGCTGCTCATCCCTTGAACGTTAGCGTAGCCTGCTTCTGGATTGCAAGAAAAGCCGAGAAAAGTTCAGCAGTTTGCTGAATTGAACATAGCATCAGGTCCAACAACTGACTTGGGAATGTAACCTCCTGCACCCAGAAATTTATGGACACAGAAGTTGAGGGGATCAAGCTGCATACCTGTAATTTTTTAACAAGGGTGGATGTAAGCTGAAAAACTGCCAACAACTCAAAACTATTCAGACAACTTACTCTTTTTTCTGACCAAGTTGTTGAAGATTCAGTAGCTGCCTCACTTGTGCTTTACTAGATGCCTCTTGAAGTTCTACTTCATAAAAGCTCTGTTTTCTCTACCTCCGCCTTGCACATCATAGATTGGTGTACCATACTGGCTTAAGGAGGTTTATGTGGACATTGAAGGTAAATGGCAGACAGAGCTTAAAAAAATGGACATGGTAGATGAGAGAGGTGCCAATGAGTTGGTAGTGAGAGGAGACCCAGAACAGACTTGCCATGTCTTAGATCTTGGTTGAGCAATCTCTCTGTGGTTTATTAGTGTAGGTATGAGTGGAGATACAGTGGTATCTTGCCACGTGGGAATGCTATGCGCATATGGGTGGAGCTGTGTAGCCTAAATAAACCCTTGGGAATAATGTGGCAGACTGACCTAGATGTAATCACTCAGGCACGTGCAAACAGGACAGTTGTATAAATCATAGTCTCATATTTGTGACAGATATTTTTCTAATGTGGATGCATCTGGGCAACCAAGCTCATTTTATGTAGATGTAAGCTCAAACAGGCAGCAGATAGGATTTTCATTGCAAATCTAGATTTGATGTGAAGGAGCAATCTAGGAGTGATGGTTTTATATCTCATTACAATGTATTTAATTCCTTCTTAAGGAGGTCTAATTGAGACAGATTCTTCTACATTCTCAGCACAGTATACCAAAAGGAGAAACAGTTTATTTACAAGCAATGTGCACATTTACCTCCAGAATAACTGCACTGCTCACAGCTCTGCCTTGCAACATTCTTACTGCATGTTAATATTGATGCTTATTTAAAGCAAACAAACAAGTAAGCAAACTTATTAGAGTACTTAATCATACATTTAATTCCCACAGAGTTCAACTGTATTTAACCTATGTCTAATGTCTCTGTTCAGCTAAGGTCTTGAAGCACTGTAAATTATTGTAGCGGAATTCCAGTTTATCTGGAAAAATCAGGTAATTGTACCAGGCTACTGGAAAGCCATTCCCTGGGGAAGTATGCAGGCAGAAACATGTTCATGTAAATAAATTATGTGTTACTTAGTAGTACTAAGCAAAATTTGACAGACCATAGATTTTTGGCTCACTGAAGTAGGTGTATTTAAGCGATTGCAACAAGTGAAGAACTTGCAAACCACTTTCATCGCATGTGTTCGTCAACAGATATTCAGCTGGTTAGATGCTTAAGTGCACCAAGAAGAGGAGCACTCATTCAACTTAAAAATGACAGTTACATAGTTAATGGCAGTACACAATATTGAAAATTCAACTACATGCTCTATTAAACATTATTCTTTGTTTTGTATTAAAGTAAACATTTAATCAGTTTTCACTACGCAATCAAATTCCTTGCTGTCTTCAAAAATAAATTCATCTGCTCGAAGGTCCTTGTTTGATAACAATCTGTGTTTAAGACAGATGTAAATCTTTACATGCATTCGCTAACATCTGTTCCAAGTAATCTTTAACATTACTAACCATAAGGGGATTTTTTGGCCTTCTTCATGATCAGAAGTTTGTTTTTCCCTTTTTTGCTGTTTTGCATTTGCTTAGAGTAACAAGTCTGGGTTTACACACTTTTTTTTTTTTAAATCTTAAAACCTTTTCCAGAACGTAATTGAACTCTTAGTTGAGAACTGATTGTCAATATTTATATAGACAACATTTCAAATAGATATTCTCCAACTCTTGTTAGCTTCTCTCATGGCTTGTGTACGTGTGTGTCCACATTGCATACAAAGAAGTTAAAAATGGCTGAAGTTACAATAAAAGATCAAGTGCTTAAGTACTGGAAAGTATCCTACAGGTTTTCTATACAACCTTAATTTAATTTTTGTGTATAAACTGATGGTGATATCATTATTACCGAAGATGTAGCGGTATTTCCACAGGGCTTGCCTTGCTTACTTGCAGGGTGAAGAAACTCAATTAATAAATAATTTTTTGATGTACTGCTTTCCTCACACATTTGCATGATTTAGGCCTTATTCCTTGAATTCAAATGTTTTTCTACACAAACAATGACTACTTTGCTCTTAGCTTTCTTCCAAGACACCTATGCCAATAGTGGCTGAGACCTTCAAATGAACAAAACCAAATTGATTTTCACAGAAACACCAGAAGTTCTTATTTCCATTTTGTAGATAGGGTACTGAGACTGTAAGAGTCTAAAATGTCACTAATTTTAGTAAGTTTGCTTCAGTTAAAACAGCTAGAAATTATTTTTCAGGGTGTTGAAGCATTTCACATGTTCTAAGTATGGTTGTTTTATTCATCATTGTGTTGTAAGAACTCTGCAGATCAGAGCCAGAATCTTAATTTCACCAACCAGAAAATGAGAAATACATAGCGAATGGCAAACTGGACAAATTTTGAGTTAAGAGATTTGTTTAATATCACCTGGAAACTCAGTGGCAGAGCCTGGAGTAGAATCTGTTTCTGTAGAGTATTGTTCAATTTTGTTTCCCTTTCTTTTTCCTTTTAACCTTGTAATAAAGCTCATAGATCTTTAATCACCACATATCCCTAGTTCATTCCACCAGTGTACTCCATCTGGTATGCTGAATGAAGTAGGGTCCTTTGGGAAAAATACTTTCTGATTGTGTAATTAAGGACTGTGTTGCAGTGCATATGCACAAGGGGGCAACTTGCTTCTGCTATGATTAAAGAAAAGTTATTTGTCTTTGGAGAACTGGGCTAGTAGGAGAAAAAAGGAGGATGAACTTGGAAACTGTTAACTTATATTTGTGATTGTTTTGAAGGGAATATTTTATTAAAGATTATTCTGAAGGAAGGGGGATTTCTTTGAGGGTAGGGGATATGAGATGGTGTGCTGAGAAAAAAGACCAGCCTTTGGAGTATGCTTTTTGCAGGTTTCAATTTACTTCATTCTCTAAAAGAAACTAATTCTGAATTGATTTGCTTTGAATAACCTGTTACAAATTTGGATCTGTGAACTGAATGAATTATCTAGATTCAATAGTTACTGCTTGAGGATGACTGGGCAGGAATTTAGTGCTTGGCAGACCAAAAGGTTGAAGGAACCATTCATCTGGCAGGAGTAAATTTTAAATTCTGTCTGAGGATATGCTTTACTCCAGTTTGCAATAGATGCATGTCAGCAATCTGGCTTGCTGTGGTACAGCTATGTGCTCTGTTTTGTAGATACTTGGTTTGTTTCCTTCCCAACCACTTGTGTTTGGTTTTATTCTTTGCCTACAAAATGTATCTAACAGGAAAGACAAAGGAAGGTGCCTCAAGTAGAATCCAGGGTGTATGGTTCAACACAAATGGTTCAACATAAATATAATAACAGACCAAGAGCTTAGAAACTAAGCAGGTGAAGCAGACAAGGGATAATAGAGAAGAAGCAGCAGTGTCTTGATTTTACAGCTGCAAGATGTAGTGTCCACTACTGACTGCCACAAACTTTGCATCAGGTAGGGCAAATCATAAACTCTCTGCTTGTCTAACCACTTCAGACCTTTCACTCAAGAAAAATGAGAGCAGAAGCTTTCTTTTTATTTTTCTTGTGAAGGAGTAATAAAAGGATGTAACAACTTTATTTATGGGTCAGTTTTTAAATAAGGTGTCTTTTCTGAACTAGGGAAAGGTACATCCCATGTTACCGTGTAACACAAATTGGGTAGTTGCGCTTGGTCTTCCTGTAATTAGGTACATTCTATTGAGTGTCTAACCAGTGTAGTTACATGTAGATAAATAATGAAATATAAGAATGAGAAAGGGTCATTTTTATTCTAGATGAGGAATTGCTTTACCAGTAATGCCTAAACACCTAATTAACAGGAATTCTGGGGATGGTGGATTACAGAGGACACTGCAGAGCCTACCCATGTCCTCTGCAATCCTTTGGCTGGACTAAAGGACAAGTTAGGGAACCAGCTGCTGGCCAGTGAAAGGTTGCTCCAACAAGTCAGTCCTAGACATAACTACCGAGATTTGGGGCTAACAGGGGGAGAAATTAATTAATGCACCAGATTCCCACTTGCATGTCTGAGTGCAATACTGGTTGGTCATATGGGGTTGAATGTGGACAGACATGACACTTTGGCTGAGTCAGAGCAGGTGCAAGTGAAAAGTGCTTGCAGAAAACCAAGAAGCCGCATTTGACTTCCTGCAGTCAGTGGCCCTGAAAAGAGTCTGGATCCGTCACCCACAAGGGACACCCAAAGTCAATGAATTTCAGTGCTGCTTCTCTCCTTTAGGCCACAGCAGCAGCAGCAGGAAGTTGTGGATAGCCAGGAATTAACGTCACTGGTGACTTAATCCTTCTGAAAGGAAGTTGAATCCCTAAAAAGGGATGTGTATACAGAGCTCCACTTTGTAGATCAACCAAAGTTAGTGGGAAAATTACAATGCGTGTTTGAGAATACTTAGTTTGCGTCACTTCAATGTTTAGCAATTTATGTTTGTTGTTTGGTATCCAAGGTTCCCTTGCCTGAGTCCTTTCCTTCCTTTCGTTTAGTTAAACACGGTTTAATTCTCTACGGGAATAAACACTTTTTTTTTTTTTCGTTCCCACTTAAAAAAAAAAACCAAACCCAAAACTCCTTGATTTCCTGTTATTCTGATGTGTAATAGTTTAGGAATTTTAGGGATCATCCTCAGTCGTTTTCTTGGCCACATGGTGGCAGCACTAAGCGTCAGGCCCGGGCCTCCCTATCTCAAGGGGGTCAGCAGGACCTAGAGGAAGGGATGAGGAGAACCGAACCCTC
>NW_009649456.1:416202-427925 GCF_000708025.1 Charadrius vociferus | reverse complement strand
GAAGGAATGAGGAGAACCGAACCCTCCGATGAGCCCCAGATGCAACTGTAGGGCTCTCTATATCTCCTTTTCTTTTTGTTTGGAATCTCAGTTCTTAAGCAGAGTGTAAATTCTAATTTCACGTTTGTTAACAAATGGAGTCTCTGACAGGTTGCTACAACTTCGCATCAGTGCCCCAAAACAATGATGGTGTTAACTTTTGCTGAAAGTGGGAGGAAGTAAGCATTCAAGAGAAAGGGCTTTGTTCAAGCTGTTAGGGAGGAAATCAAATAGGACACAGCAACTAATAGGTGAGGAGAATGAGTTTTCCAAACTCATTCCAGAATTTGCTACAGAACAGCGAATAAGTGAATACCAGCAACAAGTACTTCAAATATATTTCAAGTATGAAGGATGAGAAAAATAAATATTTTTCATTACAGTTGGTAAGGTACATTTTACTTGAAGAAATTATCTTATTGTTCTCACTTGAGAACAGCTGAAGTTACTCTGAGATAATGCCATTTTTAATGATGTATTAAAATACTGTATTTTAAGTATAGTGATTTTAGAATTGTGATTAAAAATATAACAGTACTACTCTATGCCTTATAAAATATACTATAAAACTTCAAATGCACGATATATCTGAATTTTGGAGAACTTCAGCATTCATGAGATGTTCTTTAGACCAGTAAAGTATGACTTTACTTTTCTTCCTCTGAAGAAATGCTTTCATATTGTAAAGAAAGTATTTATTCTAAAATATGGCCAGTGTTGTTCTATCAAAACACTCATGTATTATCAATTAATGGAAAATATTTAATGGTTCTTTGATTCTTCAAACAAGCCAGGGGTTTCTCTTTTTTAAGGCTTGCATTTGGACAAATAAAGGATGACAAACCCCATTTATTGAAAATTTAAATTCTGCTGAAAATGGTGTGTTTTACTTGCATTTATTATGATTCTTCTGTTCTTTTATAATCCTAGCAAGAATTATATCCTGGGTTTTATTAGTGTTCAACGATTAGGAATCCTGGTAAGAACAAGTCAAAGATCCCCTTAAATGCCCTGTAAATATTCACTTGAAACCTATTTTATGTAGTGTGCCTGCTAGCAGGGGTGATTTATAACTGACCTATAAAGGAAAGGACTAATGCATCTAAATAGAAGCAGCCACAAGTCTGCCACAATGTGCAGAATGCACAGAACCATATCCTCTATATTACATTGTCTCAGATACCTTCATTTAAGCAGACTCAGTCAAATTCTCCCAGCTATGAATTATGAAAGAGAGAATTCTTTTCAGAAAACAAGCTGTTCTCACACAGTATGGCTTTTCATCGTTATGATTTTAAATGGCAGTTTCACAACTGAATGAGCGACCATGTTTTCACATAAACTATTTAAACACTGTCATCCTGAATTTTACTAAACTGCATTGGTACTCATGTTCTCCTGAACATAGAAGACATAGTTTTATGCCTTGCCTGTCTATGAATGTTGTCTTTTTAATTTGACACATGAATTGCATGTCTGTGTTAATATTATTTCTTTAAAGCAAGCACCCTACTCCACAGTAAGTGTTACACCAAGAAAAAATGGTTAAGCATACTGTGAGAGAAAGCACAGTATGCAAAGGTGTTTCCCCCAAACACTAGGGATTATCTGTATATAATCACGCTAAGAAATTGTCCACTGAAGAAGACAGATAAAGGAAAAGAAGGTGGAAAGGAAGTGTGTGAACTTCACTGGGACAGGTACAACATGTGCTATTTGAGTTAGGTTCAGTAGACAATTACCTCTGAAGAAACCTAATCTGGCATTTTTTCAGTGGCTGGACAATTTATTTCTATTTTTGTGGCGTATGAAAAATAAGAATAGGCCATATACTGCATATCTCTTATGGTGGATTCTGAGATAGAAAAGTCAAAGTAGAGTGTGGCATACATAAAACAGCTTAATGGAGTGAGCATTATTTGTTTTTGTAGGTGAAAATTCTGTGCACAATCCTTACCTGAATGAAAATGCATCTGTTTTCCATATTATTAATTTTTCAGTTTTTGGTAATTTTCAGCATGGAGATTCCTGTAGCTCAGCATACAGTTTTGAAATGGAAAATGGAGGGTGAAGAAAAACTATGAAGACATGGATTAAGATCTGTGAATTTGCACTAAGTAATATAAAGTGTGGTTTGACCCAGAATCTTTACATTAATGAGTAGATAATTGCCAATATGGGCTCAGTTGTAAGGGGTTTGTTAGCTCTAAAACCTGACATTTTCTGATGCCTTTTTTCCAACTGATGGGTAGACATGGCTGAATCTTGCCATAATAGAGTTACAAGTGACTGTAAGTCCTGCAGGGGTCTGGCTGTAGTTTAACCATTCTTTTTCAGGCCTTTCTGTTAAACCTTTCTGTTAAACCTTTCTTCATGCTGCGACAGTGGATCTTTAATCAACCTATTTATTCATCCAGATTGCATCTGAAAAACAGAACATCCAATAAGGTCATTACTGTGCTTGGGAAACAACTAAAAAGAACCATGTAAAATTCAACAGAGTACATGTGTTAGAAACATCACCTTGAAGTTAAATATTTTTCACTGTCTGCTGCTCTATAAAACAGTTTTTATTTATGTATGTTTTAATTCTTTATTGTATGGTAATGTTTTTTATGTATAAATATCATCAGTATTTTCAAAGACTGGAATATGTTGTACTGATTCTTTTTGTTTCCACTGTGATAGTAAACTGAATTAATAAAGATAATGTTGCAGGTGCTTTGTCATTCATTCATGTTAAAGTAGAGAAAAATGCATTTATATTCAAAATGGATGCAAAGAACTAAAATTAAATTGATCTTGCTGGCATCCTAGATGAGGCTAGGAAAGTTAGAATCAAGTTTAAATTGGGATCACGATGAGATTAGGCCTTCTGTAGCCTTATTGTTCTAAGTATATAAGGAAAGAAGTTTACATGCAGTATGTTAGCATCTGATGTCCTGCATCTCTTAAAAACAGATTTTACAGTCACAATTATAGAATACGTATTTTCAAAGCCCTTTTCTTCTCAGTAGTGTCCAAATCTGAATTACCATGTCATTGTATTTAGATTCTAACAGTGCCTGCTATTTAAAAATATCCACCCTTATCTTTTAAATAGTGCGGTATTGTTTTTAGTTTCCTGTTTCTCTTTGATCTAAGTTCGTTGTTGAGAACTTGCTTCATTTTATGTTTACTCTGCTGAGATAGATCTTTGAGAACTATCTATTTCTTCACCAAATCCTTTTTTTTTTACAATTGGGAGACCCCAAGTTACCAATACCTTTCTACAGTCAGGATGAATACCTTCTGTTTCTTTTGCAGTGGCTGGTGCTTTGTTTGTGTACTTAATTTTCTATTATTCCTCTTCTTGTGTGAACTGCTTTTATAAAAGCAGTACCATTGCTTTTGTAAAAGTGTACTGGGTGGAGTGTACTGGTGGCTGTGAAACCCAGGACACTGGTAGGACTTCAATGACCACAATAATTATTAATAAATGAAATTGTAAGTTGAATACAGCTAGTGCTGCATGCGACTAGTGTACATGAGCATTCTTACATAGTCTGTAATGCAGGACATTTGCAATTCTTTTCATGTCCTTGGTTGTATTTCACACTACAGTATAATTTCTAAACATACCATTATGATATGCAGGTAATAACTACTTCTGTGTTACTCTGTAGTGTGCAAATGACTAAACTTTGATTTGTTTGCACCTTAAGAAGTTGGGAAGAGAAATACAACCAAACCATCAATAAAAAGGTAAGAATTAGAACCTGATGAGTCATAGAGTATCTCAAGTTGGAAGGGACCCATAGGAATCATCAGGTCCAACTCCCTAGTTGTCGCAGGTCTACCTAAAACTAAACAACCTAAGAGCATCGTCCAGACACTATTTGAACTCTGACAGGCTTGGTGCCCTGACCATTTCCCTGAGGAGACTGTTCCAGTAACCAGCCACCCACTCAGTGCTGGCTTATCCAGCGTCCAGCCTGAACTTCCCCTCATGCAGCTTCGTTTCATTTCCTTGTGTCCTACTGCTGATCACTAGAGACAGGAGATCGACACCTCCCCTCCACTGCCGGCCTTGAAGAATGTGTATACTGCAATAAGTTCACCCCTCAACCTTCTCTTCTCCAAGCGGGGAAGGGTCAAGACAACAAAAATGAAGGGACAAGAAAAAAATACAAAATTAACAGAGCAACATCACTTAATGCATATTGGATTTTTGGTCCAGCATTTTAAGTTTTGTTACTGTTTTGAACACGGAACTTACTGAAGCCTAAATGTTTTAGTTGGCCCTGACACTCATTCACAATCCATTTCTAAACTAGGATTTCGGCTTTTCTCTTATCCCCTCACTTCTCAACATTTAGCTGATCTTCAGCTCCTTTTACTCATTTCAACACTTGAATTCAATGAATTCTGAGAACAGGCATTGTTCAGATGACAGGGCAGTCATTTTCCATTTCATTAGTTCCCATAAGATCCCATACTTAATGTAAGCATATTTTTCCAGGTGCATCATTGCTGTCACAGAGCTTTCCTAATAGATTTCAAACAGGACCCAGGTGCTGGAAACAGGAGGATGGTGGTTTTATTCTTTGAGAGAAAGAAAAAGACAGAGTCTGCTAGAAAGAATGCAAGGATTTTGTTTCCTTAAAACACATTTGGAAAGACTTCATAAAAAGGGAATTGAAAGAGCCAGGGGTCATTTTTATTTATTTAAATGGCATTTAGTATTTCCTACTCTGTTTCACTATACTGCTTCATAAATAATTTTCTATTTTTCAAATCACACCATGTTCCGTGAAGACCATGTTTTTACTTCACATATTTGTGTTGGTTTTCAAGGCTAGATTCTTGAAAGGACTTAAAATAAGTCTTAAAAACAACGGCTATTCTCTTTATCTTAGTGTAACATCTGGTTTAATAAAATTCTGTCTCAGTTGCTGCCCATTCCTGCAAAGACACAAAATTGAGCATCCCAGTTTTCAATCTTGAAGTAATTAAACTACCTGAAGGCTTAGCGTTGCTATGCAGTACATCTCAGCACAGGCTCAGCTTTTGCACAAAACAGTATGAGGAGATGGTACACCACCTCTCCGAGCCAGTAGCTTCCATGAAAGGTCAGGTAGATGGCTCCTGATGCTGGGAACACAATAGGCCAAGGAGTTTGAGACCTGTGACAGACTTTGACTGAGGTCAGGCAACGCCATGGTCTTTGTACAAAATACGTTCCCTGTCTTATCCCCTTCTTACTTCAGCTACTTGATTTTCCCAGTTCTTGTTTTGTCATGGCAGTATAGTCTATGAATCTCCTGTGATCAGCTACACATTTTGTCTCACAACTCGTTAGCAGTTTGTCTAGCTCCTGTGCAAACAAAATCTCTGTTCTCTCAGTTGGTAGAAGCTGGGACATTGTTTCAAACTGGAAGAGGGTAGATTCAGATTAGATAAAAGGAAGAATTTTTTTACTCTGACAGTGGTGAGGCACTGGAACAAACTGCCCAGAGAAGTTGTGGAGGCCCCATCCCTGGAAGTGTTCAAGGCCAGGTTCGACAGGGCTTTGAGCAACCTGGTCTAGTCGGAGGTGTCCCTGTCCCATGGCAGGAGGGTTGGAACAGATGATCTTTAAAGGTCCCCTCCAACCCAAACCATTCTATGATTCTAATTTACAATAAAACCCAGTATTCAGTCAGCTGCTTCTCCCAGGAGGAGGGCATCTCTTTTGTGACATATATAGTCCTCTGAAAGAGAAGTTTCTTCCCAAAGAAAAGTGTCTTATGTCTCAGGCAGTTGGGTCATTCTGTGTTTTAGGAAAAAAGTAACACTGGCCATGAATACGCCTCATGTGCAATAAACATACCCTCAGTGGTCACGTATTTATGGAGTGTTGCATAATAGTTGGAGTAGTGTATTGGTTCAATACACTTTTATGCAGGTGAACAGTTGTTTGGTGTTTATTTTTAAAGCAGCTGTATTATTTGGATTTTCATTAGAGTATTAAGGATGCATTTTAGCTGGAATTTTTATTGTTGACTGTGTGACATGTCAGCAAGATCACAAACTCTTTATATGTTCTGGGTACAGATTTGTAAATATGGGAACTGTCTCAGGTGTGAATATGTTGTGTCAATGTCACTGAATCTTCCCAAGTTTAATGTATCTGTGCTATAACCAAGTCAAGATGGATGGAATAGGGAATCTATACTTGGAGATAGTTGAAATTCCACATAGTGTTATGTACACTTTCCACAGAAATTATAGTGTTACATAAAAGGAAATGAATAAAAATTTTCAGCTATGAACACATTTTCAGAACATTTCATTTAGCAAATTTCAGAACAAATTCGATTCTCATCAGTCACGTTCTGTAGCTTTTAAATCAGCAAAGGCTCAAAACAACATCAGCTTAAATATTCTGTAGAAAACATTTATAGATGCTGGAACTTAACTTATTGTACTCCTAGTGGCCCCTGAGACAGTTCTGCTCAGTTTATACTCTCCAGACAAGTTTAATGAGTTCAGGAGTTAGTATGGGTCAGAACAGCATAGTTATGTTTCAAACAGATATTTTACAAGGTTTTGTATGAGGGGAAAAAAAAATTTACCCTATTTGGATAGAAAATAAATATGGGATCATTGGAGACACTTGTCAAAATATTTCAATATGGGGATGACTGTGGAGTATCCAACTGTCAGAAATCACTACTGATCACTACATAATAAAAGTATTTATTTGGAAATGTTGTTAGCCTAATATATAATATATTGAAGATAAATTTTATATGGAAAAAATATTTATTTCAGCAAAAATATTTTCTATTTTCAGAAATGTTTTATAACTTTCTATAACTCTTGTTTTATAACTTTTTATAACTCTTGTTTTATTTCCAAGCAAAAAAAGTCACACTTTTAAAACTTCCTGATATGAAGCAAAATTTCCAGTTTCAAGAAGGAATTTGTCCTTCCACCTTATGTCTTAATTTCATTTGATATTTCATTTGACATACTGACTCAAATATTCAAATGTTTAATTTTAGTAAATTCTGAAAAATAATGTCAGAGAGTATTTCCATCTGCAAAATGTCTGTCTATTTCAATTTTGTCCTAATTTGAAAGAACAACAATTCTTGTGCTACTGGAAATTTCCAAAGAGCAAAAATGCCCTGAAGGCAAATCTGAAGGTTTGATTGCACAAGCTTGATGCTGTAGTTCCAATAAGCCTGATTTTTAGACTTTAACAAGACATTGTTGGGCTCAGCACATCTGGAACTAGATTTTAAGAAAATACTCATTCCTATTTAGGCTGTTAAATAGCTGATGGATTTTCAGAAAAATTCAGCTCTTGTTGTGGTACTGATGGTCTAATTTTAAGAGAGAAGTGGGAAAGCGGTTTAACAAGCATGTCTGTCTGTAACAAAGGTTCTATTAAAACCAGTTATAACTACCTTTGTTCCAAAAATGTAACTGTAGACCTATAGGTAGACTTAAAGGGGTTTTGCCAGACTCTGAGCTGAAAAGTGAATCATTAAACATGAAATACTAAAATAAATCTGAATAAGCAACCAAAACATGTGTTTGGCAGCAGAAATGTCAGGAATTTTACTGGGTTTTTTTTCACTTCTCTTTCTTTCTGCTGCATCTGTCTGTGACGGGAGATGAGATGACCAAATTGTTAGAGAAATACACAGTCAGAGCAGGGTGACACACAGGCAAAATCTTAGCTTCCTCCTCTCTCTACCCCAGTGCTGGCCACACAGCCACCTCAGCTGTGATCATTGCGTCAGTAGTCAAAAGATGGAGGAGGGTACAGATGCTGGAAATTCCCCAGGAATGGGAAATATGAGGGCTGACATTTCTTCCTCTGTGTGTGAGTGTGTTTACATACAGAAAGGGAGTACTCTTTCTTATAGTGATCTTTTTGTCTTCTATCGTTGACCCTATAATTAATTTTGGGGGCAACACATCACTTCATAACATATCATTTGCATGTCCACATTTAGTCGCATTTCCAAGCACTTTTTGCAGATCCTGCTTAACTCATGTTTTTTCATCCATTCTCTTTCTCTGCCTCCCTCCTTCCCTCAAAGGGTACAGCACTCTTCTGTATTAACACAACTTTTCACCCTTCTTGGACAAAGCCAATTGCATTATTTTTGAAAATATTTGGCTCTGTGACTGTACTTGTGTATTGCTTACTCAAGAACATGCCCAAAGACTTTGCTGCCACGTTATATCTGGCACACAAAGAATCAACTTGTTCAGCAATTGCATGGAACACTTCTTGAGGAAATGTTGAGAACAGCTGTGCTATGGCTTGTTCAAGGCGACAGGCAAAATAGGGTGCAACTTAGGGGCTGGGAAAAAATGATAATTCCTTCCCTTCTGCCCCACAAAAAGCCAACCATATTTATCAGTTCCAGCCTTCCAAAAATCCTTGTAAGCTTTGATTTCTCCTATTGACCTTTGTCACTCCGAGATTCTCTTACTGAGGCTTGCCAGTACTCTTCTGGCTCTTTGAATGTCACCTGAAAGTGAATACTGCTGCTGAAGAATGTTTGCTATACGAAAATTCAACCTAAGTGATATTGCTGAGAAAGGTTCGTCAAACATTAGCTGTGACTGTGACTTAGATCTAAGAGCTACTAATTAAACACTCTAAAAATGGCAGATTAATTTTGGTAGTTCATTGTGCTAATTCTTCAGACTGGCAGTGTCCTGACAAACTTCTCCCTTCTTTCTCCTGGCATTTCAGGAGATGGAATAGTTCCACAATAACAGATGAAGAGTGACACTGAATCCTATTATCTTATTTTAGTTGTTTGTCAGGTAGCAGAAATGAAAGTGCCAGGACAGAAACTACTGGTAAATAGACCAGAAGAAATGTTAGACATCAGTGGACTACATTCTGCCCCTATTGAAAAACCTTGGAGACTGGAGAAATGACTGTAGATTTACCTGTGTCATGTCCTGGAATGTGCTCTAATAAATGCTTATTTTGTCTCCAGGATGAGCCCAGCATACTCATAGTGGGGGAAAAAAAAAATAATCCAAAACCGCAAAGCTGTACATCAAAAGCAGCAACTCTGTATGCTGATGTAGTGAAGAATGGAATAGGAAACTAAGAAATATATATAATTTCATAGTTTAAAAACCATTAGGGTTTTACTGAAAAGGAGTAAACATTCATCAGTTTGAAAGGGTGGCTGATTGCCTAAATTGTAAGTATAAGCTTTCCTCCAGCCTTCAGATGCTTAAAATTTCAATAGTGTACATTGCTGCAAAGTTTTGTTAAATTAGCTATTCTGGATGCCAGCTCTTCTCAACCAAGAGGAAAAAACTGTACTGTAAACTCATTTTGGAATAGGTCAGACTCCTGAGGACTTGTTTAAACCTTTAGCAGACTGTATTTATAGAAGGGATGGGCAAATATTTAGTTTACAAAGAGATGTGATATTATTTCTGCTTACCTGTTTCTTATTTCCCTCTGACACAGAGTTGTCACTTCATATAAAGTGGTTGTGTTTGTTTTATAATTTAGTGGGGGTAGAGGAGGATGGATGGATGGATGGATGGATGGATGGATGGACAGACAGCTGTTAGTTTGAACTTCCCCAGACAGGAATGGGAGTGTTTACCTGACTGGTCTTCAGTAAGAGATCAGGGGACAGTGACAACCAGCTATGGCTGTGGTAGACACCTTGGAATGAGAACGTTTCCAGCCAGCAGAGTTAACCTCAGAAGAAGATGTCAGGCAAGAGTTTCATATTCTTTTGCATGAGAAAATAAGTACACATCTGTGTAGAAGCCCAATTTTACCACGTCTGTTCTACCTATCAGGTTTACAGGCATATTTTTGTGCTTGTGTGGAACACAAGTAAAAAAGAAACTGAGTCTGCAGCACAGTTTGTAGGCTCAGATCCAAAATCTGTAAAATATGATCAAGTGCTTTGGGATGGAGGTCAGACATAATCTACTCACATTATTCATGATACACTTTTACCTCTCAAGAGTTTCCATTATTGTCAGTGATCTTTATAAATCTGAAATGTCTGATCAAAACAAAGAGATGAGACAGGACTATTTGCCTTTGGACATTTTTCTTCAGCTTGTATTTTCTTTCTGATTCATGCACTCAGGCACCTGTACAACCTCACCTTCCAAAGTCTTTTTGTTCTCAGAAATGAACATTGCTGACTGCATAGGTGAGATGCAGATTGTGAACTCTTTACACAGTACATTGCATTTACACTTTCATCAACATGTCTGTCATTCCCAGACAGATACTTGTGATGTCAAAAGCAATGACAAAGACTTATTGGCAATGCCTGCAGCAAGCTCACAGTGTAAGACAAATGGACAGATTTTTATCAATTACTGCAACCAGTTTGGCAAAGATAAATCACATATTTTTGCTGAATTACCTTTGTTTCACTAAGCAATGCGTCTTTTACTGAATTTTGCATGATGAACAAAATAATGTCTTTAACATTTGATTATTTTCCAGCTCTTTCTTTTTCCTTGTTGATTTTGTAAAGTAGCTGCTCAGACTATAAACTATCCATGCATACAATGGCTTTTCATGCTTCACCAAGGTTTAAGCACTTTTTATATCTGCTCTTCATTGTCCTCTGCTTGGCTTGCCTTAAACTGGACCCCTAGGGAAAAAAATGCTGCATAAGCAATCTTTTTTAGTATTCCATGGCTTATCATATATCCCCTTTAGGACTTCATTTTGTATTTCTCTCCAGCAGGAAACAGTAATAGATTCTGTAAATCTCCTTTTATAATGTCTTGTATTTATTACACACCTCTAATGGAGCTGCATGTCATAGTTCATTTACTTCAGTGCACATGTCTAATAACCTGCTATATATTGGAGAGCAAACAGGGGTCCAAGAGCCTTTGCCTTCACCAGTGTGGTTAGTTACATTAGTAAGGCTGAAGATGCTTCTGTATGTAAGCACATGTTCAGAATTGGACAGGTATAATAAATATTTCTGTATTAATAAAAATCCTGAGTGTCCCAGCATTCTTTTCTGTCTGAAGCTGTTTTTAACAATGGAACAAGTAATTTTTTAGATTGTGTGTCTTGGAAAAGGGCAGCTTCATGAACAATTTGAATTTCATGAACATAAATACTACATGTCTGTAGTATTTATCAAAAGTCCACATCCACAAAAACTACTAGTTAACGAGAGAGTAAGTGAGAGGGCATGTAGAAAATAGTCCTCCAGATAATTAACTTATCTAGACATAACCATTCCCCCTCTTCCCCTTGTTAGTTACATTACTTACACAAACAACAAACACATAGACACACACTATGGCATTAGTTCAGTAGTTTTCTGTGTGAATGTGCAACAGAAATTAAGACTACATGAGCAACATACATATTTCAGTGAGCTATAATTTCCGCTACATTTGTAATGATTTCTATTTCTCTTCAAGAAAATAAGCTGGCACTTCATTTCATATACAGTAGATCACAAAAAGCTTTCTCATATCCTTCCCAGTGTCCTTCTGGCACTATTTACATAGTATTATACAGGAGACATGTCGCTCCTGTGTTCCAAATTCAGTAAAAGCTCTGTCTACTCTATTGGTGATTAATAAAAATCAAAAAATATCTATAATCTGCCAACTCCACACTCTACTTTCTGTTTCTGTCGGAACATTTAATAAGAGGAAGATTC
>NW_009649456.1:349454-415817 GCF_000708025.1 Charadrius vociferus | reverse complement strand
GATTGTGCCCCTGTACTCAGCACTGGTGAGGCCACAACTCGAGTATTGTGTTCAGTTTTGGGCACCTCAATACAAGAGGGATATCGAGGTGCTGGAGCGAGTGAAGAGGAGGGCAAAGAAGCTCGTGAAGGGCCTAGCAAACAAACCATATGAAGAGCGATTGAAGGAGCTGGGACTGTTTCGTTTGAGGAGGCGGAGGCTGAGGGGAGACCTCATCACTGCCTACAACTATTTGAAAGGACACTGTAGAGAGGTTGGTGCTGGTCTCTTCTCACAGGTAATTAATGACAGAACAAGAGGGAATGGCTTCAAGCTCCAACAGTGTAGATTTAGACTGAACACTAGGAAAGAATTTTTCACAGAAAGAGTGGTCGGGCATTGGAATAGGCTGCCCAGGGAGGTGGTTGAGTCACGATCCCTGGATGTGTTTAAGAGCCGTTTAGATGTGGTGTTGGGGGATATGGTGTACGGGAGAACTTTGTAGAGTAGCGTAGATGGTTGGGCTCGATGATCCCAAGGGTTTCTTCCAACCTAGACAATTCTATGATTCTATGACAGAACAAGAAGTATTCAAGGAAAGAGAAGGACAAGACCCTGCATAAATGTTAGCCTTGCTGATCATAGCCATTCTTGTCTCCTTTGAAGAATATCTAATTTATTTTTATTGTTATATGATATATTTTAAACTTCTTCAAACACTTGAAATTGGATTTTGGTTTCTGAACATGTGTTTCTGTTGGGTAACATTTGAAATCAGGATTTAACAAAAATCTGAAGTACTGATCTCTCATCATGATGGAGAGTATTATGCCTTTGGATTTATATCTGCAGTAGCCCAAAATATGTTTTGGAAAGAATACAATACATAAAAATTAATAAATACACATACACATTGCAAACATTTTGTGCCACTTGATGGACTTTAAAGATTGTTTTTATGCTTGCTAGAATACTATTCCCTAGTGTTCTTAATTGTATATAAATTTCACCTTTTTCAGTCATCTTTCATTTTAATAACAATTACTGTAAGGCTGAATAATGTGGTTGTGCAATTTCTTAATGCAAAAAATTATTCCCAGTAGAATGAAATGGTACAAATGGTCCAAAAATAACATCTGTGTTTTTCTTTGGCTCTCAGCTGGATTACAGTGTACTGTAAAGGAAATATTATTGTAGGTAAGTTCTTGCTTTTAGCCTGGATTTCTAAGGAAAATTCATGATCACATAATCTGCATAAGTACAAAAGTCCTTCTGCTAGCCTCTCTAGTAATGAAAGATGCTGGCCGATTTCATCTAGGTATGATACAGAGAGAGAGTACTTACATTATCTTCCTACAGATATAAAAAAAAACAAAAAACAAACAAACAAAAAAAAACGGGAAAAAAAGAGGTAGTCAAGTGGAGAAGAGAAGCCCTAGAGAAGAGGGAAAACTACAAGCTTAGACTATTAAACTGAACACAATTTGTGCAGAAGGGATACATTGGAAACCAGGATGTATTAGTTCCACTGAATATTAAATTGTTTTTTTCCTTTGGCCAAAATAGCCGTACACATTCCTATAAACTGACCATCTGGTCCAATTGCCCGACCAATTCAGGACTGACCAAAAGTTAAAGCATCTTGTTAAGGGCATTGTCCTAATGCCTAAAACACTGACAGACTTGGGTCTTTGACCACTTCTCTAGGAAGAATGTTCCAGTGCTTGACCACCAACTTCATCACTAAAGAAATGTTTCCTTACGTCAGGTCTGAACCTCCCCTGATGCAGCTTTGAACCATTCTCACGTGTCCTGTCACCGGATCCCAGGAAGCAGAAATCAGCACCTCCCTCTCCACTTCCCTTCCTCAGGAAGCTGTAGAGAGCAATGAGGTCACCCCTCAGCCTCCTTTTCTCCAAACTAGACAAACACAGAATCCTCAGCCACTCCTCACAGGACATGCCTTCCAGCCCTTCCAACAGCTAGGCTGCCCTCCTCTGGACGCATTCAAGGACCTTAACATTGTTTTTAAATTGTGGGGCCCAGAACTGCACACTCTAGTCAAGGTGAGGCCTCACCAACGCTGAATACAGTGGAATAATCACCTCTTTTGACCAGCTGGCTGTGCTGTGTTTGATGCGCCCCAGGATGCAGAGGTTTGCCCTCTTGGCTGCCAGGGCACACTGCTGACTCCTGTTGAGCCTGCTGTCGACCAGCAGCCCCAGATCCCTTTCTGCAGGGCTGCTCTCCAGCCACTCCTCTTCCCATTTATACTTGTTCCTGGCATTAATCTGCCCTAGGTGCGGAATCTGGCTTTTGAACTTACTGCATTTCATCCCATTGATCACTTTCCAATGTTCCAAACTATCTAGATCCCTCTGTGAGGCCTCTTGTCCCTTAGGAGAGTCAACAGCACCTCATAGTTTAGTATCATCAGCAAACTTACTAATGGTGCATCCAACTCCTGCCTCCAGATGGCTGAAAAAAAAACCTCGAACAGGACTGGCCATAGAACTGAGCCCTGAGGAACACTGCTGGTGACTGGCCATCAGCCAGATGTAGCCCCATTCACTACAACACTCTGAGCACTGCAATTCAGCCAGTTCGTCACCCAGCGTACCATGTACCTGCTCATCCCACGGTTGGACAAATCATCCAGAAGGTTGCTGTGAGGGACAGTACCAAAAGCCGTACTAAAATCCAGAAAAAATACATCTACGACCTTCCTTTCATCCACTAGGCAGGTCACCTTATCCTAGAAGAATATTAGGTTAGCTAAATAGGACTTTACCTTGTTGAAGCCATGTTGACTGTGCCTGATTATTGCATTGCTCTTTAAATGCATTTTAGTAGCCCCAGTATGATCTTCCCCATAATTTTTCCAGGATCTGAGGTTACACCAACAGGTCTGTAGTTTCCTGGGTCTTCCTTCATGCCTGTCTTGTAAACTGGAATAATGTTGGCCAACTTCCAGTCAGCAGGCACCTCCACAGATGCATAAGACCCTTGGTAGGTGATTGAGAACGGTCCTGCTGTACCATCTGCTAGATCTTTCAGTACTCTGGGATGAATCCTACCATGTCCCACGGACTTATGAACATTCCACTGATGCAAATGATCCTTCAATTTCAGTGTCTACACTGATTCCCAGGGGACTCTGCTAAGTAGCTCCCTGAACAGCTTCTCCCCACCCCAAGAAGCCAAGGTAGGATGCAGAACATCATACACAGACCAGAGATTATCTCTTTGAAGTGATTCAGCTGTGATGGTACAATAGGGAATGGACATCACTGCAAACAAAGGAATTAAGTCTCAGAGCAGCTGCCTTCAAATCCCAACTCCAGTGCCTGCTGTTAATTCCAGGAATGGTGGGGTTTAGTCTGACTAGTGTTAGGATGGCACTGTGTCCACAAACATCCATTTACGAAAGATACAGGTAGTAGCTAAACACATATTTTATTACTGAAAGCAGAGATGTTAGGATCATATATTCAGTGAACAAGAAGATAAACTCAATGGCTGAGACTGCCTGTCTGCATGCACTCATTGAGTACAGACCACAACCAGCATCTAATGTTTATTTTACAGGTCGACTAGATTTTTTTCCCCTTTCCTTTCCAGTCCTGCTTTTTTCCTATGGTTCTAACTTTTTATGTAGATATCTCATTTTTTTCTGAAGCACTAAGTGGGGAGGGTCTGTGACTCTCCTGATGCATTTTTCCAGTCCCAGCTGGCACTTCTAGGAAATGGCAGCTGATTTCATCATTCATTTTGCCTAATTTCAGTTTCCAACCAGATCATCTTACTATGACTTCCTCTGAAAGTCTCAAAAGCTCCACAGAATCAATGGTCTTTTCCGTGTCTGACATACATAACAAGTTACTTCTAAACCCTTTTTTAGAGAAACTGAGTAGGCTGAACATTAATATCTTACATTTTTTCCAATTCTTGTATTATTTTTGCTGTTCTTTTTTCAAACATTTTTTGGTATTTCTACTTCATCTGGAAATGTAGATGTCAGAACAGGAAACAATGTCCTAGCGGAAGCCTGTTCACATAGCAAAAACAATTTTCTCTTTTTTCCTATTACACTGAGAGTTTATGTTGCGTCCATTACCTCTGATGGTCCACTGGTTTCCAAAGAAATCTCTCACCCTACTTAGTCTTTTGTTTGTGCTCTAGATATACTACCTTTAGCTGTATTAAATCTATTTGGTCTGTCTGGGACCATTTAACCAATGGTTGATGATCTGACCATTCAGAACATTGTAACAATAATATTATTAGCAGAAGTAATGCAGTACCTCTACTGCAGTTTGTGATGACTGTTCTTAAAATGCTTTACATATCTCCTATTTCACACTCTGTGCATATGGTTATGCGGAAAAAAAAAATTGGTGTTGAAGGAATTGGTAGTAGAAGAAATTCTATTTAAACATATTTATGATAGATTACTGGAAAATGATAATGATTTTCATCCTTATTTTCATGGGGACGAGCTTATCCAACATAAGACAGAAAGGAAAGGGGAAGAAAAAGTAGTCAGACCTAGCAGATTCATTAAAGGACAGAAGGGGAAAAACAAGCCCTGATAGAGATACAAGCCTTTGCTTACATTTTGATTTTGCAGATTCATGGTGGTGATACAGGAGACTATTTTTCCTTTGTAAACATGGCTAATGAACACAACCTGGGCTGCTTTCTGGCAGTCCAGCACTGCACACCCTGCACACTTAAACATATTTTACCTCCTCAACAGGATAGCAAGCTGTCTATTGGAGTGGGTTTTGTGTCATTTCTAACTCCTAAACTGTGTCTGAGAATTTTCTAGGAGGGGGGTCTTGGTCCCCTAGAATTGCCTGTGATCATTTTAACATTGTGACAGAATAGCTTGTTGAGTTTTAGCACTTGAGTACTACCTGGCACTGCTTAATTTACAGCATAGACAAAGTGCCATTGAAAGTCCTAACACCATCTCAATAAGGCAACGAGTAGATTGTAGGAGCCAACACCTGGTGTTCTTTGGACATTTCCTCCAAACATTGGCTATGAAAAGCTTCCTGCCATGAGATAACATCCTCACAGAGCACCAGTTCGAGAGGAACTGGCCCTGCTTGGAGGAAGCAAGTATTTGTCATTATTCCTCTGGTCCAACACTGCCGTCGGAGCTCACCCTGCTGTAGCCAGGGGCTGGGCTAGAGATGTCTTGAGGCCTCTTCCAGCCTGAATTGTCTGTCCTGTGATGCTATGGTCCTAAAACTCAGTATAACTCATTTTCTAAAGACTGACAGCACAAGGCACCGTGGCTGCAGATGTGGAAGTATGATAAAGCCTCCACAGCAGCATTTAGTGGTCTAAAACCACATCTTTCTTCTATACTTCCCAATGTGTGTTACAGCTATACAATATGTTGGTTCTGCTTCTGTTAATTTAGACTATACTGACATTAATGTGTTCATTGTATTTGTCTGCCTTATTTTATTGATGTGTTACTAAAAACACCAAAACCCAAACCCTAGGCTGAACCTCTAGGACATATGCTGTTTCTACTGCCATGTAATGAATATGAACAAAGAGAAAAGAGCATGAGGTTTTTTTTCTGTAAGAGAGTCTTCAAATGTTTTTGTTTAATAATTTTTTGGGTAACTACTGCTAGGTTTATAGTTGCATAAATCTAATTAGTCATGGACATTTACCAGCCAACAATTTTCACTTCACTTGCTCTGAATGCATATCTACACTATATAACTTTTATGTTGTCTAATGTAGTGTAAGTGATTTTTATTGTTGACAATACCTAAGTTTTACTGCAAAGAAGTATAAATAAACTGTAACTTTAAAGGATATGATTTAACCAATTTCTCTTGAGAGCAAGATATTTTGTTTTATAACCCAATATTTACTTATAGAATGATGATATAAATGGTTAAATATTAATTTCCTAGATTCATCCTTTGCACTTATGTCTTTGCCTTAGTTCTGAAACCAGACAGACTCACTTCATGCCTTCCATCACTCCTAACTTTAATGGGAAAATAAAAATTTTTACTCAAAGGTCTAGCTCAATTTAAGTTGTCAAACAAAGCATACATCACAGTTGTCCAGCTTTGTATGACAGATGCCTACACCAAAAGTCAGTTTGCGTGGATTGAATGGCTATCTCCTGAATTTGAGTTTAAATAGCAAATTAAATTATGTTACATTAGGTTACAGCAAATCCACTGTACAAGTGAGTGAAGAAAAGGAAGTTAATTAAATATGGCTAGGCAGGTATTTCCTCAAGTAAAAATATGCTTGAAGTCTGCTCTTCACAATTGCTACGAAAAATGTGTGTTATGTTGTATTTATATTTTCTCTAGGAATTTGGGGGAAAGAGGTTTGTTTTCTTTTGTCTTTGCTAGAAACAATAAAAGGAAGTTTTTAAGATCTATCTATTACTGACAGTTGTTCAAGCTCCAAAACACAGCGGAAAAATTGGCAGTCGCAGAAGCAGAATGGGTGGAGCTGGTCAGAATATTTTTTTGCGTAAACACGATATCTTTAGTAAATGCCAAATTCAAAAGCAAAATTACTTTGTTAAATGCAAATCATAACACAGGTTGAGTTTCCTGTCTATTTGGGTAATATGCTGCTTCTAGGTGGAAACAAGAAATATGAACTTGACCAAAAGTCCAAGAGAAAGCCAGCACAGGGCATTTAAAAGGAAAGCGGCATAATTAGATGAGGTTTACAATTATTTTTGCATTAAATGTTTAATTGTTTTGGATAGCATTGACATTTTAGTTTATGAACAATTAAGACAATGTTTTCTTACTTAGATTTCTGGTTATAAAGCAAAAAAAGACTATTTTTAATGGACTAATAAGTTAGCAAAGGACATGCTGTTTGCTCATGCACAGTGTAATGTCTATAAATTGTTATTGATATAATCTATATAATTAAGTAACAGGATGATAGAAAAAGTTTGTTTCCTAAGACAATTACAGGACAATTTAAATTATTCAGTTTTCACCTGCTAAGAGCAAGATTACTCAGAGAAATGGAGGTTTCTAAAATAAAATGTTGGAGTCTGTTGCTGTCCTCTCCTAGCTATTTTATATACTCAAAGGCAGCCCAAAAATCTGTCTAAATCCTGAGCTATTCAGTAACTACAAGACATCACTGAGACATGCCACATGCTCTTTCCAAGTCACTCTTGATTGATTTTGTGAGTTTTGGTTTAGCGTTATGATTTATGCTACTATATCAAGGAGTTCAAAATATGAAGCTGGTCTTTTCATTTTAGTTAAATTACCACTGGTTATTTTATAGATGTCTTAGGAAGCATCATTTACTCACATAAAAGGAACATACTGAAAATATGAAAACACAGCACTGTGTCATGCATCAGCTTGCTGTGATAACGTTTTGGAATACAAATTTCATGGTGCCTATGAATATCAGTAGCATTATGAGTCCCCACTTGTTTTAAATGCTTTATGGAAGATATGTTCAAGTTAAAACTAATGTAAAAAATACCAACATTTCTGCATTTCTGAAAGTGTAATTTTGTATACTCTTCCACACATGTAACAAATGTTTCAGCATAGAACGAACACTCTCAGCTTTTTATGTCACTTAAAGCTATGGGGATATTGAGAATATAAAGTACTTTAAGATACCAGCCTTAGAAAAAGGTTATATTGAGGAAATTTGGGAAATATATTGAATGTATTCTGAGCTTGATTACAAATTGTAAAACATATAGTCTGGATGTACACAGAATTGATTCCAGTATATTCATTAAATAACACAAAGTAAGGATAGTAGTGGTGGTAAGGATAGTCATATTCCAAATATTTATGCGGCTATGTGATTCTTCTGCTGTTCATCCAAGCCTTATACAGTTTGCAAACTGGAGAAGGCCAGCTGTGTGGGACTAAACATGTTTATTTTGTTCCAAAACCATCATTTTTGTAAGTGGCTAGGCTAGTAAAAGGAGCAATTATTCAGAGAAATAAACCTACTAACAGCAAAATATTAATGTTAATAGGAAGGAAGTTCTGCCAAGTTAATCAAGAGGATTATTCAAGTCATCTGTCCCTGAACATTACCTTGAACAGATACATTGCAAAGTACTCAACATTATTTTTATTAAAATAAAAACAAGCTTAGATTAGGTATTTATTAAAATCCTAAACTGCTGACTTCTTGAAGCATTTGACTGTGTCGGTTTCCAAAAAATTTTGATTCCAATAAAAAATCCACATGTACCCATGGTAAATATCCCACATCCTAAACTATCAGACAGAAACCCTGCTTTCCTTCTGAACTATGAAAAAAGTGATACATGAAAAAATAAATTGTATTATGTTGATTTACCTTCATTCCTTACGGAAAGAAACATTCTGGTAGGGACTGGACCACACCAACTTTTCAAGAAAGGAATTAATTAAAGAACTGCCTGCCAAAACTGAGCACAAGCAGTTCACTGAGATTTCAACAAAGCCTTTCTCACAAGCTGAAGGTATGAGAGGCAAACATCGAGTGTTGGATTTCTCATCTGGCCACTAAGAAATACCACATATTTGATACAGCCAGGACTTATCAGAGATTACCACCTTCCTAGTCTCTCATAAATTCCTCTAGAAGACCATAATAATATTGGAACAAGACTACTGCTGAAGTACTACTTTCAACTAACAGTGCACTGAAGTGTGTACCTGTTTCAAGAAGGCCTTTGTAAACTGTCAAACTCTGGGAATTTTCTAGGCACAATTCTAGTCTAACTTGCTGCCTGCAGAGTTTTTAATATGTGTTTTCTTTTAGACAGGTTAAAATTTCCACATTAATAAAAAAAACCCAGATCTCTCAAAGATACATACCTTTTATAGGCCCACAAAGGCTTTCATATGAATCAGAAGCTGGAAGTGCTGAAGCTGTTTATTTGAGAAAGTGAGGGATAAGGGTCATGTCTAAGTGAGTATTTTTTTTTCTTTTTTAGGATACTTTTACAGTTGTTGGACTCTGTTTATGATAGTTCTAAAAATCAATGCAAACTCAGCTTTGGTTCTATTTTTGGTGCCATTTTTTAGATATAAACATCATCATCTCTTGATGAGTCTGCAATGCCAGATTTCATAGCTTTCTAGAAGAAATGTACCCCGTTCTCCTGGGAACACACCTAAAGAGAATTAGAGATGAGGTTTTCCAGGGTGGTTCAACCTGCCTTCCTCTGACACTTTTTCTGCTGTATGTTCTCAGTCCAGTTTTGCTCATTGTCTCCCATACAGACATTTCTTTGCAAGATTGGATGATCTTTAACTTAGCTGCATGGTATTGGAGTACAACGTGGCTCAAGTTTTTTTCTCCATGTGCCTCTACTGCGTCATTGATTTACTCCCCAGCAAGAGAAAATGGTTTGTTATCCACTTGTATGCAGAATATCCAGGTCTATATAGGGTGCTCAGATTTGTATAGCTGCTCCTGTAGGAACTTAGGTTAATTCATTTTAGAATTTAATAATTTCCCTAAGATTTGTGAAGGAGCTCAAGCCTTGAGTGCATCATCAGATAGACGGTGTAGGGTGGCAAAATTGAAGATGCACATTTGTCTGAAGTAGGAACTTAAAAATTCCCAACTTTCTGCCATACAGCCAGAAGATGGGAAGTCCTGGGAGACTAGCAGAGCTGTCAGTTCTCAGAGCTCCTTTGATTGTTTCCAAACAAATTTGTATGGGATCTACTTTCTGGAAAATTTCAAAAAATAGACAGGATGCAATATTATTTATCATTATACTCAGAATAGTCATTTTTGAGAGTTTCTTACAGAAACATACCCTTCAATCATTGTCTATAAAGTCATAAACGCGATGGAAATTTACAAAGAACAATTGTTCCCCACTTAGCATAATCCCCCTAAATTACAATATCAGACTTCAAAGCAAGTAATTTTTCACCTAGCATAAAATTAAAATCGATTGCCAGACATTTTGCTACAGGATGTTGTGCCTGAAAAACATACAGTCTTAACAAATTCAGGATGGAAAATTTCCATTGATATGGGATAACCATGGGAACAGAAGAGCCATGGTAGAATTTGCGACTGAGGAACTTTCTGAATTATGCTTTTTGGAGGCAAAAAAAATATTTTCTGTACGTGCCTGTTTCTACCTTCTTTCTCTACAGATCCAGTGGTTGCCAATGTCTGAGATGGCATACCCGAGCAGAAGCAGCTTTGGTCTTCGCTTCTTAAAGCTAGGCTGTCACAGAAAGGACAGATTCACTGTGAATGGGAAGGACAACATTTGCTGGAAACAGCAAGAAACCTGGAACTCAGATTTTATTGCAAAGGCATCTCCTTTTCATTGTAAAAGCATGAAGAAATCTTGGAATCCATTGGGATCTGTTATTACTGCTCAGCTTTACAGAGCTATTTAAGGCAGCTATGCCTGTGTTTAAAGCACATACTTAAAGGTCTTGTTAAAGGCCAGGAGAAAATATAACCAGAAACTCCAGTTTTCATGATCTATAAGCTTTAGTTCAAATCGATTTCTTTACCTTCTAGTAGGGAACATAAAAATGGAATAATTACTGAAATGCAAAAAATGAAAATCATTATGTTTAAAGAATGAGGTCCTTATTTTTTCCTGGGAATATAATTATGGCCTAAACTTTTAAAAACTTTAAACTATCAGGTGTCAGTCCAGGCTGTGTAATTTTACACCTGTACCTGTATTTACTGCATTAGAATAAGCATATATGTTTATGTATAATAGTGTGTTTCAATTGTGTTAGTTAAGCATGAAAACTATTATAATATAACTTATCAGGTGGATCATCCTTCACATATATTGATACTGAATTTGGTAAAATATTATTTCAATTAGTTTTGTGGGGTTTTTTATTTGCTTCAAATAAATATTCAGTTTTGGTGTTTGAATTGAAACAGTAAAAACAATTTTTCATCTGAAACAGGGTTTTCCATTTCTGTATGACAAGAAAAATAAAGAATAAATTGCTTCACTAAATATGAAAAAATAAAAAAATTAATATTTAATTATCAGTGTTTTATTTGTAACTTTTCATGAAGGTTGTGAAGAAATATACTAGTATAGAGGATATCACAGCAATTCTTCTTGTGATGATGAGCTTCATTAAAATACAATTGATTTCAGTTATCTTTACAATCCTCAGATCAAAAGCAGTGGTTTGTAACAGGTTAGGATCCAGTACCTGTACCTGTCCAAAAAAATGTTTCATTATTATTAAAAAAATACATTGAAAAGACAAATTATTTATCATCTCCCCAAACAAAAACAAACAACAACAATAACAAAGAAAAACAAACAAACAAACAAAAACGCCAAACCCAAACCAAAGAATCAAAACCCGTTGGTTTCTGTGCTTTGAATGGAACAAATTTTTCAAAAATTATTCTGTCCTTTTTTTTTCTATATCTGAAAGCATTTCTAGCACATCTCAAAGATATATCTGCAAAATAAATAGGACCCTAAATTAGACATAGCAATATGTGAACAGTAATCAAATAGAAAGTGGTATGTCAGCAACATACCTACCTTAATCATACAGCACCTTCCACAAATGATTCAGTTCATTGCACAAATGGAGTGTATTAAACTTTCTCATTTTATCTTGCTTGGGGTAATTATAAAGCATGTACAGTCTGAAAACTAATTAAAGAGAAAGTCTAAATAACAACAAAGTCTAATGAATTTTAAGCAGCATTCAGAGATAACTGGTGGGGGAGTTTTTCATATTTTTTATTTAATGCATATGGACAATGAATACTTGCTCAAATAATATCTTCTTGGGCCCAGACTGAAAATAGGATCTATAACTTGTGATACAGAAACACCTGTAAATCACAGCAGTTCACTTGTGCTGATTTTTCTTATCGGCTCTACAACTAATATCAAGAGTGACAGCACTGGCCAGCACTTGAGCAGTGCCAGTGGGGCTTATTGTGTCACTGGTATTGCAGCCACACAGCACACATGTGTCCTCCTCCAATTCTGAGTCTTAGATCCAGCATTCCTGAACCTGTGGTCACACACATCAGAGGTGCAAGCTGGTTCTCTGAGACACCTGCCTTGGATAAAGCCACAGGGTCAGGGCTTGGCTTGTTCTGAAAACAAAATACCGTCAGGGTACAGCCTGGTGCTTTCCAACCTGGTCATGTTTTCAACCTTGTTCTACAGAGGATTAAATGTTCATCACTCATGTAAGAGAACACCATAGCAGCTGTAGCTAGAAACTGCCAGAGACAGAGAAATCAGGGATCTGATCATTATGACAGAAGTGAGAGCAAAGGAATACTGCCAGCTGTTTTTGTGCTGCATTTCACACAGTCAGTGCATACAATTTGACATATTACCCCCTCTAAGAACAACACTAAAAGAAGAAATAAAAATATATCCATGCATTTCACTGGTATGAAATACTTACCACAAAGATATTTTCTATGCAAATTATTTTTACTGATGAGAATTATGTTAAATATATACAAATGTAAAAGATTTTAAAATTAAAACTAAAAAACAAGCAATAGTATTTCTTTGATGCTTTTATGACAGGAACAAGATTATTTTCCTTTGAGGTGCAAGGACTTTTCTGTTTGTTTTAATTTTAGTGTCTTTTAACTTGGACTAGGCAAAAGGGTACCATACATAGGACACGTCTCAGTCACATCATGTAAATAAGGAATAACAGAGGGTTTAGACAAGTTTTTGGAGCTGCCTTTGAGCAAATCAAATGACTAGGAGAGGATGACAACAAGCTCTTAATGGTTTGATTTAGAAACTTCCACTTTTCTGTGTAATCTTGCTCTTAGAGCTTTCGAAACAAAACCCCTAATTGTCCCCATTTTGCATGCTTTAGTTCATATCACTGAACAGCAAGATGAAAACAAGGCAGAAGATGCATTCTGGGAATCCACCTATTGGGATCGGCCACTGGTGGTCATTCATTCCTTGGAAGCAGAGTGGAGCTAGTCTGAGGTAAACCCTTGAAATGCATACAGTATGGACAGTGGGATCTCAGTGTAATTTTTTTTTTTTCTCTACAAATACACTTTTATTTGCTAAGGTGAGCATAACCTTAGAAGACTAAACTTAAAATCTTGCAAGAGCAACATGCATTGCAAACTGTGCATATGTATGATATAGACACAGCAATGTTCAAAAGGTTATATGTATTAGGCTTTCCTGTTGTATAGAAACGTAACATCAGCCTAATCTGATGGATTAAGCAGGTCATCTTGAGGGAAATATATTACAACACTAATAGAACAGCTACATTACCTCAATTAGATACTGACTAGTTACTCCTTTCTAAAGCAGAAGACTGTACCCAGGAGGGTTCTTTCCTGCCTTATAAGGGTTGGGAACCAAAACTTGGATAGCTCCAGAGAATACAGGGCAAGAGTGATTTGAAAGCTCTGTTAATTAACTAATTTAACAGAAATGTGAACCATGTAAGAAGTCAATTAAGTGGAACTGATGTGCATAATCTTTAGTTATGCCAACCTTTGTTTTTATACAGAGCTCACAAAGTGCATCAAACACATTTCTCTCAGCCTGGATACAGAAAAGCAGCTTTTTCTTTTTTTTTTTTTTTTTTTTTTTTTCCAGGGGAAGAGGCTGCACTTCAAAAAACTATTTGGTTCTTGTGCTTCCCCCAAGACTTAGACTTTTCATAGCAATGCTCGTTCTTGGAGAGTGCCTGCTTCTCTGAAGGAGAACAAGCCTTGGAAATGAAAAGGAAATAAATAAGTCCGACAGTCAGCTGCCTGAGTATCAGAACAGAATTAGAGAGTGATTGACACATCACAGACAAGGTTGCAGATACACATGAAATGGTTCAAAACACTGTTTACCGATAGCTTTTCAGAAATACCACCCACTGGAGGTGACAGTCCCCACAGATATGTCATCACAAGAGCTCTGATGTGAGTGTGCAGTCCCTCCACATGACTTGGACTCACCCCTCTCATCTGGTTTGTTCAATCAGCTCAGCTGGGAGACAGGAAAGTGCAAGTAAGAGACCCATAATAAACAGCTGAGGGAACAGAAGGAAGAGAGATTCAGATATGTCATTTCAGCTGTTTCCAGTGTCAATGCTTAACACCGGGAGAGAAGTTTCTTGACACTGAAAGAGGACCTAGAAATGTTTTACTCTTCCTCATTCTCAAGAGTGACAGTGGTTTGTTTTTGTGCCCGTTTGATGCTCAATGACTAAATCCTTCTTTTATCAGGAAGTGAGAATCAGGTATGTCTTTCATCATTCAGAAAATGCCTAACACAATCATCCAGGAGGCCTCCTCCTCCCTGGCCTGCTTAATACCCTATGCAAAATGGGAACTTGGCATGACTCCAGACTTCAATGAGTGTCACCGAGGTGGTTTTATACCCATCACACAGTAAGAGCCTCTGTCACATTCAGGTGCAGAAAGCAAAGGGAGAGAGAGAGTGGGGGGCAGAGAGGCAGCTGTGCCTTCAAATTTCCCTATGCAGAAGAAGAAATGGCAAAGGTGAAATGGTGCAGCTGTTAAGTACTGTTTAAAAAATTTTACCTGTTGCTGCCAGGAGTGTTTTTGGAGAAAGGTCAGGCATAAACATCTGGCTTCCCTCTAACGTAAAAGTGGTGCTAATCTGGAGACAGACAGGACTGCAGTGAGGTATTGCTCCCCAGGGTTTTTCTTTGGTCGAATTAATTATTTATTTCATGCTTTTGGCTTTTGTGGACCACCTTCTGAGACATATATGTTGCCTGACTAATCTAATGGCCTTCTACAATTAAGTGACTGCATCAGTAGACAGAGGAAGACCTATGGATGCCATCTACTATAAGGCCTTTGGTACGTGCCGCCACAACATTCTTACCTCTATCTTGGAAAGATATGGGTATGATGGATGGACTATTAGATGGATAAGGAACTGGCTGGATGGCCAGTTCCAATGAGTTACAGTCAAAGATTCAGTGTCCAAGTGGAACCGAGTAAGAAGCGGTGTCCCACAAGGGTCTGTATTGGTAACAGTGCTACATAATATCTTCATCAATGGCATAGACAGTGGGACTGAATGCCCCCTCAGCAAGTTTGCAGGTGACACCAAGCTGAGTGGGGCAGCTGATTCACTTGAGGGAAGGGATACCGTCCAGAGGGACCTTGACTGCCTTGAGAAGTCGGCCCATGTGAACTTCATGAAGTTCAAGAAGGCTAAACGCAAGGTCCTGCACGTGGGTCAGGGCAACCCCCAGTATCAGTACAGGCTTGGGGATGAATTGATTGAGAACCACCCTGCAGAGAAGAACTTGGGAATATCGGTGGATGAAAAACGGGACATAAGCCAGCAATGTGTCCTTGCAGCACAGAAAGCCATTTGTATCCTGGGCTGCATCGTAAGAAGTATGGTCAGCAGGTCGAGGTGGGTGAGTCTCCTCCTTTGCTCTCATGAGACCCCACCTGGAGTACTGCATCCACCTTTGGGGTTTCCAGTACAAGAAAGACTTGGACCTGTTGGAGCAGGTCCAGAGGAGGGCTGCAAAGATGGTCAGAGGGCTGGAACACCTCTCCTATGAACAAAGGCTGAGAGAGTTGGGGTTGTTCAGCCTGGAGAAGAGAAGGCTCCAAGGAGACCTTACAGCAGCCTTTCAATATATAAAATCGGCTTACAAGAAAGACTGAGAGAGACTTTTTATGAAGGCCTATATTGAGAGGACAAGGGGCAATGGATTTAAATTAAAAGAGGTTAGATTTAGATTGGATGTAAGGAAGAAATTTTTTACAATGAGGGTAGTGAAACACTGGAACAGGTTACCCAAAGAAGTTGTGGGGGGCCCATCATTGGAAGTGTTTAAGATTTGGTATGAATGGAGCAATCTGATCTAGTGAAATATGTCCCTGACCACAGTAAGGAGGGTTAGACAAGGTGATCTTTAAAGGTTCCTACCAACCCAAACCATTCTATGATTCTATGACCATATCTTCATATGTACAGACACGGCCTGTATGCATGATCAGATGCAATTTTTTCTGACAGCAGAGCATCCCAAACATGAAATGGACCACATAAGGGATTCATCTACTAACCAAATACAGAAAAAGTCTATGACATAAAGATTTTTTTCCTATGTCAGTTTTAATCTGGGTTAAGTCCCCTGCCATGGGTCACTAACCCAGTAATACTCCCAGTTGTCCAAAGCCCCTGTATTTTTATTTTTTGATGTCCCTAAAACTTTCCAGAAAAATGAGCTAGTCCAGTAATGCATCCTTTACAAGGAATCATATATCCCTGAGTACTATTCGCCATTTTATGTGCATCAGCTTGATCTGCAGCACTGGGAGTCTGATAGGATATAAACAAAAAGCTATAATGAAATGCAAGACATCGTTCAAGCACTCTTCTGGTCTTTTTTGTTAGCTGAATGTCTGTTGAGAATATAGACCATATGACATTTTAATGACTTAAATGTTATTATGATCAGAATGTATTTCTAACTAATGCAGAGCAGAGATAACTTAATAGGTACCTGTCCATCTTTATTTTCAACATGAAGGTCAAAGTGACCACTTTCTGCTCTTACTAGTCACATTCATGATACCAATACAATGCGTTATTAATTTATAGGCTGGTGTAATAATTTTAATCCTTTGTACCAGCTATATTTTAAATGTCTGATTATAATTTTGATAGTGCTTCCTCAATTATTGGTAACAATAGCATGATTAATTAAATTGTGTGACTATTACCATTTATAACATCATCTGGAAGATACACTGCATTTAAAATGGAATTGTATCTTGTCAGTTTCACATGATCTTGGATAACTGTTCTGTTAGAGCTTCTCAATTATGCTTAATTATACTAGCTAAATAAGTAATTTTTAAAAGCTTCATTTAATAAAGTGTCACGAATCAGCTTTATCCTATTAAATACAAGAATAAAACTCATAAAGCCCAGCAGGTGGAATTTTTCATGTAGTGTGATGGCATGGGTGGTTTCACAAAAACATGTCACATTCTCTGAAGTAAATAAGTCTAATATATTTCAGTATTAAAGAAGCCTAGTCATACAGTAAAACAAGTGAATGGCCCTCTGGTAGAACAGATTCCTTGACAAGAGTTTTAATTTCTTTGATCTTTACACATCTGGTAACCCTTGCTGACAATTTGGAGGATGCCTTATTTTTTCTTCCTTCTCTCTTCCATCACCACCAGAAAACTACACCTTTCTTGGTGATAAATTACAATGTCCTTCCAGATGTCCAAATCATCAATGGCTTTTATAGGTAGATAACAAGGTGCTCTTAATAGTTCCTCAACTGTCTGCTAAAAGGTTTACAATAGCTTTGCTGAGTGAACTGAGAACTGTGAAATAGAAACAGAAACATCTATTGGGTTTCATCATGTGTCTTTCTCTAAAGTTTCATTCCCCAACTGTGTGAAGCCTGGACTAGCTATTACAATTTGTGAGAGAAATCTTTAGTCTGTCTGCATCCTACTGTAGGTAGGATGCAAATACCAACACAAGTAATGTCTTTAAGTAAATTTTATCACTGATTATTATTTTTTTTTTTTTCAAATTAAGGTTTCAAAATATTTTTCCAGTGTCTTGGTTTGAGGTAGAACAGAACAAATTTTCTTTTCAGTAATTTAACTTTTCAGTTACGTCTTTCTAACTAATGGCACGCTCTGAAATTAACAGTATATTCTTCAGACAGTGTCTGCTTCCAGAGTGATAAGGCCTGATGTTTATAGTGAATACCAAGGAATGGTATGCAGAGATACTCTTGCTTATACTTTTTGCTATAACAACCAAGGTCATCTAATTTTGTTGTGTGCCCTGTTGGAGGGTCAGAAGTGGAAAAGCACAGAGTGGTCACACCTGCAGGGCCGAGTGGACAGGACAGGTGACCCAAAACTGACCAATAGGGTATTCCATCCCATCTGCCTCATGCTTAGTATAAAAGCTGAAGGATCAAAGGGTCAGCCCTCTTTCTTCAATGGCCAGAGTCCAAGGAGGACTTTGCCTGTTTGTCTGACTTTGATGCCGATCCGTGCATTCTTGAATCCAGATCTGGAATCCAGTTCCCATCCATCACTGAGTTCAATCTGAGACTTTCCCTGTGTGTGCTGGTGACATGGACGTCATCGTGGGAGCGCGGTACCAGTTTTGTATATATTATTTATATTTCATTATTTTCTTATTGATATTTTTATCTTTTCTTTTTATTACTAGTATTTCACTGAAGTAGTTTTAGGGATTTTTTCAACCCAGAAATATCTCTCCCTTATTCTCTCACCCTTCTTTTGGGAAGGTAGAGAGGTTAAAGAGAGCATCTGTCATTCATTCAGTGGCCAGCCCAGCCCAAACCCCAACACTTGGTAATTTTTGAAATCATATATTCAGACTGTTTGGAAAACCATGATATATACACAATGTGATGTTTTTGTATTGTAAAAGTTTCACTTTTATTTTTGGAAATGACAGCTATCCAAAATACACCTGTAAGACCTGGTTTAAATAAAAATACTAAAGAGTGGGAGAAAAAAATAAAGAGCGTAGGCTATAAATGTCTTGGTTAGGTTGGAGGGCTAAAAATTTTATTGCTGATATTGGATATCACTCATGGATATTGGAAAAAAATGGAAAACTCTCACACCATACTGTGCAAATCATCCCTGCAAGGTGTTGTACATAACACCCAGAGCCCTGGAACAGATTGAGAGACTGGACCGTTGGTTAGCAGCATGCTTAATGCATTGTTTTGTTCTGCAGTTTTGATACTTGCTGTCAGGAATAACAGAAATGTGTGTACTCATATACAGAATTAGGATTAGACTACAGTACCCTTCTATCATAGAGAGCAAAAATAAATAGTCTATTTATTTATTTGTTTAATAAGGTTTCATTGGGTGATAAACAGAGATCTGACTGAATAAAAAGATTAACTGTTTGCAGAGTATCAGCACTGGACCTATAAATTCATGTCAAGGCTTTAAATGGGATTAATAAAGATTTAGCACTGTCATTGAGAAATTTTGTTTATTTTTACCATTTGCCTTGTGTCTTCTTATTTGTGCTGCTGAAAAAACTCTAATACAGTGTCTGTTTTGATAGGCATGCAATTTTGTGTAATCACAAAGGCCACAATTATCAGAGAGGCAACAACATTTAGATTGTTTTGAATCTTACAGCACATTTTGGACTGCAGTGCATCATGGTTGTAAAGTCTATCCATGTGCCACATTGTTCCATTTTAATTTCATTTTTAATTTAGGAATCACTTTTTGTTGGGTTTTGTTCGGTTTTGTCCAATATATAATTTAACTAGGAAAATGGCTATTAGACATAGGAAAAGTAATTTCTAATCATTCATTAAATTTGGAGTAATTGTGTTTAACTATCTTTGTTTAGAAGAAAAATCTATACACATTAATCTATGACAGATTAGTAATGCAGTGATGGCATTATGTTTTGTGAAGTTCATCATGATGATGAAACAGACTCTGTGGGAGAACAGTGCTGTCTAAATAATGAAAGGTTGGATCTGAAATCTAGTTTTGAAGGCCACCATAAATTATTACATGAGATGCTTGTCTGATAAGCATTTGCAGACAGCAATAATACTGGGATTTGCCAAGAAAATGATTGAAAGCATTTTCAAAGAAAGCTCAGTGAAAACATTCCTGCAAAGGCTTTGCTAGTAAATATGTAAGTGATCACACTGAGGTGATTACCTGGCATAACAATTTGTTTAGTTTTAAGTTCCATCCATTTCCTTGGCACTGCTCATGCGTTTAAAAGCAGCCAAAACAGTTGCAGAAGGATTTGAAGGAGACAAGCTTTGCATATATTTTCACTGAAACGTTTCACTGTAGTTCTCCCAAGCTCCCCAAAGCGGGATGGTCGAACTCTCCCTGTGGAAGAAACAATTCAAGTAATGTGTTTCCACTGCTCTGCGTATCAGGGATTAATTCAATATTTAAAAATCTTTCTACATATTTAAAAATCATTCTCCTTTGAACCACATGCACCTTTCTTGCTTGTCTAAATATGGACTAAAGTCAAAAGAACATGTCCAGGTGCAATTTGCACTTTAAAGCTCTGTTTGTGTAAATTGGTACAGGCCCAATATTTTACATAAAATGTCAAACTCTTAATTTGCTCATTCTGTTTCAAAACATGAGAGCCTTTTTTTCTGGAAAGGTCACCTTTCCATGATATAGCTGAAATGTGAATTATAAGCAGCCAGTACCAGTTTGAAATTGGTATGTGAGGAGTGGGTGCTATGGTTTTGCTCCAGTTTTTACAGAGACAAGGACTAAGACATTCGAGCAGTATTTTGCTTCTCCAGTTCTTTTGCACACTAAATGAGGATAGATGTTTTGATTACAATGTATTATACAGTGTTCTAACTAAATTTCTTTTTTTTTTTTTAATTCCCTTTTCATCTGGCTGTATTGTGTATTGCTGAAGAGTTGTGACATAGCTTTGCTTCTGTATTGTGCTTACCTTGACACTGGCTTTGATAACAGCTTGGTGATTCACTGGCTGATGGTTCGGATACAAAACAAAAGGCAAGAAGGGTGTCAAAGAAAAAAGCAGATGCCTTCATTAAAGATATCTAAGTCTAGGGTACAAATTTAATCTGTAAATAGGTGATAACATTCACTATCCTGACTTAAAATTATATTCATAAGGTGTTTATGAATACTCTCCTGCCAACCACTGTGTAATCTACAACTTGAAACATATGCAGGAGCGAAGTGCATTTTTTGGCTGGTGCACAGAAACATATGCTTTTTGTTTGCAAAGGGTGATAAAGGGACTAATGTATGATGCAAACAATAGAGATGTAGATTGAGAATACATGGTTATATGTTCTGTTAAAAAAGAATAAACACAAAGGCAAATGCATCCAGTGTTTAGGGTGGGGGTTTTTTCTATTTCTTAGGTGGGATTAAAGCTAATCCAGAACAAAAGAATGGTGAGCTGCCGTCACAAAGAGACCGTGGGTACCTAAACGCTTCTCCAGGCCCTGGGGTCTGATTTGTGGTCTGTACATTAGTGTCCACCATGCCTTTTACTCCTTGTTGCCTGGTATAAGCAGCTCCCTGGGCTTCAAGGAAAGCTAAGTGTGACAGTTTATGCTGTCTGAAAGGTACAAGGCTGGGACCCCAATAGAACTACAGTCTGCTGGCATATATATTTGTCCATTTTCCTGTGTTCATTTCTTAGAATCATAGAATGGTTTAGGTTGGGAAAGACCTTTAAGATCATCGAGTCCAACCATTAACCTAGCACTGCCAAGTCCACCACTAAACCATGTCTCTAAGCGCCACACCTACACACCTTTTAAATACTTCCAGGGATGGTGACTCAAACACTTCCCTGGGCAGCCTGTTCTGATGCTTGACAAGCCTTTTGGTGAAGAAATTTTTCCTAATATCCAATCTAAACCTCCCCTGGTACAACTTGAGGCAGTTTCTTCTTGTCCTATCACTTGCTACTTGGGAGAAGAGACCAGTCCCCACCTCGCTACAACCTCCTTTCATTTCAGGTAGTTGTGGAGAGTGATAAGGTCTCCCCTCAGCCTCCTTTCCTCCAGACTAAACAATCCCCATTCCCTCAGCTTCTTCTCATATGACTTGTGCTCTAGACCCCTCACCAACTTCATTGCTTTTCTTTGGACACACTCCAGCACCTCAATGTCTTTCTTGTAGTGAGGGGCCCCAAACTGAACACAGTATTCAAGGTGGGGCCTCATCAGTGCTGAGTACAGGGGGATGATCACCTCTCTACTCCTTCTGGCTGAACTATTTCTGATACAGAAATAGTTCTAACTAGATACAGAAATAGTTCAAGGACCACTGACCTCCAGCTTGCAGCTGTGCATGTAGCCAGGTGACAGACCACCAACACACTAGGAGCCCTGATTCTCATTCTCTGCTTTTAGCTCTGGTTGAGACATCGCAAGTACTTTGGCCACCTCATTTCTTTCCAACAAAATGTTCAAGACTGAAAAGGGGCTGAGAACCCCTGGTCTGTTGACACAGAGCAGAGCTCAGAACAAATATTCACATGGAAATCGGCCAGTTTGGATCAGAACTTAAGGACATGCTTGAGCCTTTTTAAGTTTGTGACTGGCTATATGTCACTCCTGAATAGGCATCACTGTAATCAGGTTTTGCAGTCTCATTGTTTCACAGCAAATTGACACCACCAGGCTGTAAGAATTGTGCTAGCAAAAACCCTGTTGTGGATATCGCCAGGAGAATTTCAACTTTCTTCCCTTAACATTCAGATGTGAAGAAACAAAGCCAAATGCTTACATTATAGAGATTCTGGGTGATGTGTACACACACTTACAAAATTCTGAAGACAACCTCTAATTCCATGCTAACTAGACATAGAAATAGAAATAGTGTTTTCTGCTGGAAACTCATAAGAGGCTTTTAATTTGGTTTTATTTTTATTTTTCTATAAAGGAATAGAAAGATACCAGGGAAGGAAAGGATTTGTAGTATCAGGTAACAAGCCTAAGAATTGCATAGGAAGACGTGTTTACCCCAGCAGTTAATATTGTAAAAAGTAGATCTGTAGGTGCTTGGTAGTGAAGATACTCCTCTACTGTATTGTTTTTCTTTTCTCCTCTGTGGAACGCAGAGCTAAAGCTCAGATACCAATTTTGGATAACAATTTTTCATATTTATTTTTTAGCAGCAGCATCTGCCATCTTGGCAGGGAACTCGAGCAGGTTTTTTTGGCAGCTCCAGACTTGTCCCTTGGTGCAACTACTGTTAATGGCCCAAGTTATCTCATCCTCTTAACCAAAGTTGTTCAATGATGAAAACTTTTATTTCCGGGAACTCATGATGTTTCCCTTTGTGCATCAACTTTCACAGAATGTCTGCCATACAGAAAATGCCAGGAATTGCTAGAACTTTATGAGCAGCTGACGTCATATAAAACTGTCTTAATAGCTACCACTTTATTAGCATATATTACCACTTTATTAGCATATGTTTGTGAACTTCTCTTTCAGTCTCACTCTTGCAAATCTCACATGAAAACAAATCCTTTTTGGCCTTCAAAGGTTTTTAATTCTTTATCTCCATTTTTTTTTTATCAGATCACACAGAGAAGCAGGTTGTGAAGCATTTGGCATAGAACTTGCCTAAAAGAGTTGCTGTGAAATGTTTCCATGTATTATCAAAACTGCACGCTTTTTTTTTTTCCCATTCCACCTCGGTAAAGCCTTCCATTTTGTATCTGAATTCATGTTATTTAAATCACATTACACCTGCTTGTTAATACGTGAGATACCACTTGCTGTGCCGTATTAATCAGGGAAGAGTTCTTGGGCCTGATAACTTCTTTTGCTTTGAGTAGCTTTATTCTCCCATAATTAATGCATAATTCATTTTGGAAAGTAAATAATCTTTGGCCTTACTAACCTTTGGAAGTGAAACCAGTTAGAAATCCCACAGAGGCCTGGGATCATGGTGAATATTTAGTGATCAATACACCGTGGAACCAAATGAGTTGAAATAATCTGTTAGCCTCTGTTGCCACTAGTTTGCTATTGGAAGGGAAAGAAGGGGGAACTGTAGGGAAGGAAAATACAAAATACATTTCTAAAACCTTGGGTTTAGTGGCAAGAATTTATTTACTTGTAGAGAGATTAAGAAGTGAGTAGTAAATCAAATACGCATTGACTCTTTTTGCTGAATAGATAAAATATTTTTTAACATAAGAAGTTGCTAGCTTTCTCTTTCAAGTGCCACGAGTGAACCTGTCACAGGCACTTGGGACAGCTGTCAGCAATAGTTGGTGCTCTGGAGATGCAGGAAGAGAAAAACACATCTGTGCATGTGTGTATGAAAGATTAAGGAGATGGCAAGCCAGCTATGTCTAATAAATATCAGAAATATCAAATCTGACAACTATTTGTGTGCTTATATTCTCAGGATCCAAAAAAAAAAATACACTTTCCACATGAAAACAAATAACCACCATTTTCAGAGGAAATGGGAGTTCAGCAATATTTTAGAAGAATGTATCCAGCTAATATGACTAACATTGATCGTGCAGTCACCAATAAGCACTGAGCTACTATGTAAAAAGTGGGGATTTCCTCTTGCATCTTTATTGGATTTATAACAGAGAAGTGAGCTATCAGTGTGCATTTTAAGACATGACTTATCTGCGATCACTCGGGAGGGAGTTTTTGACTAATAGTCATCTCTCACAGTGTTTTAATTCGGGAAGGGAGAAGTGGGAAGATATCATGCAACTTTTTAAGTGTTGTGAAAAACATAATAAATAAATATCAGATGGCTCATCCTGTAATTTTTTAATGCACAATTAGATTGAATGCATGTTGCTTAAAATAAGTTAACTGTTCCTTTCTATATGCATCTCTCACTGTCCGACATGCCTTTTGAAAATTCTTCTTTCTGAGAAGACATGTATTTCCCCTGTTTTTCTGCAAGCTAAAGAATTTTCCATAGCTGTTTTTTTGGAAAAAAAAAAAAAACACAAACTAACTGTACATCTTTTCTTCTTTAGCTGCAGCGATATCATCAGAACAATAATTCAGGAGCATGGAGATACTGAAACACATCTTCAAGACTGTATTGAGATGCTTAATCATATATCACACCAAGCCATAAAAAAAATGGATTCTGCAAGCCTTTTTCCTTTCTTGGCCACATCTACAGGAAAATTAGGCCCGTAATTAGCTCTCACTGCTGGAACCCAGCTATTATTAGCAATGCCCAGGCTGGGTGACATGACACCTTGGCAGAAAACCCCAGGCCCAGTCTGCTGTTTTGTTTCCACCTCTGTCAAAGGACATAACCAATCAAAGTGTTGCTTTATTGTCAGCGTGGAGGACGACTTTGACATTGGCTTCATCTCAGCAATATTCCCCACAAAGGAAGAGCATGCCTGTGCTGAGCAGCACGTTGTTACACAAGACCCCCGAGCTGTCTTCCAAACTGAAGGGCAGGATTCAGCTGCCTAAAGACAGGTTTCTTGTGCCATTGGAGAGTCCATGGGGAGTGAAAGGCATCTGCTTGGCCTGGCAGACATGGCGCAGGCCTCACAGATCTTTAATGAGAGGTCAGGTCTGCAGTGACAGCTCAAGGCCAGGCAAAATATCTTATATTGGCTGTAATGACAATGCATGCATGTTTAGGTAATTGAATGCTGCCAAACATGCCTAGAAGGCACAGTGCAGAGTGATTCATAGGTACCGATCAGAACCTGAAACCAATACATCTCTTTAGGCATGGTATTGCATCTCCGATGCATTGTTGAGAAAGGAGATTACTTTGCCTGTGGTGATGCGACTGTTTTGCTTATGGTGCTGAAACTGAATAGACCAGAGCTGGCTTGAGCAATGACATAGTCCTGCACTGGGCAATGCTCCAGGAATGACACATCTAAAGTTACTACTCAATGCATATCCAGTATGGGAAAAGATGGATTTGGCTATTGAAAAGTACTTCGTTTAATCACAGGTCAGGGAGCTATTGCTTAGTGACCGCTATGCAGAAGACTAAACAGACCAAAGTGCACATATAAACCACATGAAACTGATAAAATTACAGGAAAAAAGTTACACAGCCTTCTTTCTGTAGGGTGTCACAGCATCAGAAGTTGAATGTTTTTAAATTCTCCAAGACAGACTCTGAGGGGTGCTGAGGAGAACCGTATTCTCTTAAAGCCAGAGTGAATCACATATTCAAGAATATGTTATTTGGATTTTGTGCTTGGGTACTCAGGAAGAGCTCTTTTCATCATTGAAGTTTGAATATTCGAAGTTGAAGGCCCTACATCATCTACTCCAATTGCAACACTTTTAAAATGCCAGTCCAATACCATATTTTCTAAGCAATTCTTCACTTGCTAAGCATGAGGCCTCTGAAATCTGTCACTGAAAATCAGGCTTCTTAGAACTGCCTAAAGCATTTTAAATATAAGCAAAACTTCTTTGGCAGCTTTAGAAATGCAGTAAGAGCACTTAACGGCAATGCAGGAGTTGAAAGAATCAGTGGAACATCTGTAAACCCTCACATACTTAGGCATGAAAAGAGACGTTGGACATTCATTAATACAAAAGCTTTCATTCCTAATAACTACTCCAACAAATGCAGATTCCTGAGGTATATTGGCAGCACAAACAACATGCAGTGAACCACTCTGGTACACAGAAACAAGAAAGAGTGTCTCAGTGCAAGAAAACAAACAATGTGGGTGGAAGATTTAGTTTGGGTTATTCATAGCAGCCCAGCAGAGAAATGCGTTTTTTAAAAGTAGACCAGTGACAGCCAGGACAAGTGAGTCTTGGAGCCCCAGCTCCCAACTAAAGGAACCCTGGAGGAGGCAAGATGAAAGCTCTTTCTGGAGATGCAAAGGGCTTCAGTTTGAAGGACATTGCTTTGCAAAGAAAAGACAGGCCACAAACCCACCAGGTTTACTCCTGATTTTTAAATGCCTGCTGGCAGCCAGCCAGTGTCCAGTGTTACCGTGCTGCTCTCTGAAGACTTACAGACATTTGCAGCCTCTATTAGCATTTCTTTTTATCACACATCCAAATATCAAAAATGGACTCAGTCAGTGTTTTTCACTTCTTGTGCTTCCTACCTCTCAGTACTATGTAACTTCAACCTCTCCCAAAGGCAGGTGTTCCCTGCCCTCCAATCCTAGCCCAGAAGAGAACAGGATCTGTACATGAACAGTTTAAGAGATACACTCGTGACTCTGCCATGGAGTACGTGGCTGTGGGTACCAGCAGCTCCCTCTCAGCAGTAGCACCCTTGGTCTGCCTGCTCTGAAGTCTGCTCTGCTTTACACACTGCCCTGGAGCCAGCTGAAGACTATGCCACTGACTGCCTTCGTACTAGCAGTGGTCTGAGAGCCATGCCAGTTGCAGATGTGATTCTGTGACATTTTTCTAGCCAGGCAATTCAGACTAGTCAATTAGTCTCCAATGAACTTAACACCATTTTCTTTACATGTTTACATTTTATTTCTTTCCTTTCTTTATTCCAATGGAAGTATTAAGTATATAACACACTACTTGTGTGTTAAAGCCAGACTTCCTGGATTTAATGTTTTGCTTTAAATACCCCTGTGCCATTCTCTGATTCTTTTTTAGATATCTACTATATATATGAACTTTAAATATAATACATATGTGAAAGAAAGTATTCAAAATAGAGGAAAGATGTCCAGAATATTTCTCTATTGTATGACTCATTTTTGAATCAGAGTTCCAGTATTTTTAGCAGATTTTTCTGGAATTCTTTTCCTTAGTTATTTTTCATTGCTTCTAATTACAGTCTTTGAAACACATTTCATAAGTCCGCTCTTGCCTTTTATATTTTCGTAGGCATGGTGTCCCAGTGGCTCATTTTTGAGCATAAGTTATCCATATATTTGAGGCAGAGTTAGACAGTGTAGTGGGGAGTTGCAACTGTACCTTGAAATATCCTGTTCATTCCCTGCCACAAAGCAAATATCGCCTGTGAGATCCTTCGGTGCAGATATCTTGTGCCTGTATTGTACAAAATAAGGCCTTGCTAAAACATAAAATCTGCATGCGTGGTGTTTAGTGTATCCAAGACTTCATCGTAATTGCATAGCTATCTCTTAAGCTTTTCTTACTCAGCCCTCTGTTACATACCCCAAACGTACTACTTGTCTGCCTTAAACACATTACAGTGAATTTACCATCTAAAGAGACACCCTAAACCTTTGTGGACTGTGGCACCTGGCCACTTCATCTACTCCTACCCTTCATGTTTTTTATTGATCAAGAGTTAAATTATCGTCTTTTTGTAGAAGGGAGCCATGTGCACCATCTGAATGCACCTGGAAATGGCTGTCCTGGAGAGGCTGCCACGGCTGTTGCTTTAGACCAGATTTAGCAGCATCACATGTATCAGTCACAGGCATGGATGACTTGTTGGCTCATGAAAACACAAGCATTCTTGCCAGGATCATGGAGGAGTTTTGGCTGACTGAAGACCTGCTGACAAATGTGGAGGATCAATTAAAGGCAGGAATGAATATTACCATGGAGATCACATCAGCCTGTTGCTTTCTGGGTAAGGATGTTGCAGATCCAAACTAAAAAAAACCTCTGTATGACGTGCCATGCCATATTTTCCCAGTTTTCACAATCTCTGCAGGTATTCACTTGTCACCACTATCATCCTGAGAATATGGCTGCAGGACATTGGACTAAATAGATCCTACATAGTTGTTCTTATATTCATACATACACACTTTGTATCATCGCAAAGAAAAAAACAGACAAAACAAAACAAATCAGAACAAAACAAAATTATCTCTTCTTGACATTCCTTTCTTTGCCTCACAACTATTCAAAGCAAACTCAACCTGACTTCATCCATTCTTATTTCTCTTCTAAAGCCTTCAAGAATAAGGAAAAAAAACTTTTGCTCTTTTCCTTTCTTTCTGCTCCTGACATGTTTTTGCAGCCCTGAAAACACTTTGCTTTCCTCTATCCAAAATGAGGGAAAAAAGGTGGGGATTTTTCCTCTCTTGCAATCCAAAAGACAGTAAGATTTACTTCACTCAGCACTTTCCTTTCCCAGTCATCCTGCATGGATTATTACTATTCTGTGAATCATACCTGGATATCCTGCTAGTTAGTTATCTAGTCTTCATGCTCTTTTATCCACTTACTATCCTTTTTCCCCAAAATAGCCAAACATGTATGAGTCCAACATGGTCACAGCCACTCACACCAGCCCCTGCCTTGGGACCTGAATAGTCCTGAGCCATTCTTTCCTTGCCTAGCCATGTTGCTTATGTCCTAGGGCAGATTAATAAAACAAATAAAGTTACAAAGGCAAAAGAGAAGAGTACACGTAAAGTGAAATATATCTTTATTGGATGAATAGTCTTAAACTAGAAAATTCTAGTATTGAAGGACAAAACAGAAGACTTTCTGCTTAACAGCTAAAAAGATTGGTTCAGGGAGGAAAATAACAATCATAGCAGTGAAAAACCTGGATAAATGAACAAGAAAGAGAAGTTATTAATAGAAATATAACCAACTGTGGAATGACTGGTATCAAAAAACCTGTGGAACAGGAAATACAGATCTCCAAGGGGTTCTGTAAAATACAGCAACAATGAGAATGTTTTGCAACATAGCTCAAGGAATTGATATACTGTAACCAGAACAGATCCATTCCCAGCAGACAGAGCCCCTTGGCCTAAAGGTTACCAGGGTAGCAGGGGGATCAGGAGAATTATCAGGAGGTTTGGCAATGTGGGAATGAAACATTGCAATGCAGCATTGAGGTTTCTGCATATTCCTGAGCCTTCTTTGCTGGGAATCCCAATGGTGGTTCTTCACCATAGATACTGGCAGGACCTGGTGGCCGGTCAATTCTACAATGGCCGTCAGCAAATATTTCTTAGTTTTCTTTTACCACTGTCTCATTGGCATCAGGGACAATGCCTTGTCATGTGAAGAATCTGGGGCAAAGAGAGCAAGCACGTCTTTACTAGTTCTTGGAAACTCACAACATTCAACACTGTTGCTCAAATCTCTCTTCCCAATGACCATTCACATGCCAACACCGTTCAGGGTATGCCTGAAGATGCCAAAGCGCTGGGCAGGTGCTTTACAGCATTTATTATTTTTTTGGCCTTGGCCCTAGAGAGGCAGCAGTGTGCCTAAGACTGCAGCTCCTTTGGGAGTTTGGCCATAGAAAAGGGCTTAGAAGATCTGCAGGATACAGATAAGTGATGTGGTTGGGAGCAACACTGTGAAAAGTTGATAGGGTATTTGAAACTCTTTTAAATTCACCTTCTATCAAACATAGTGTAATTTGAAGAAAAGGGGAGGGAAATGGTGGTAAATAAACTGCTAAAACTTAACAGCACAATAGGAGATAGAAAAAAGACTAATACAAAAATCTATCTCTAAACTTATACTCTGCATTTATGTAAATAAGATTTGTTCACAGAGAGTAAGGAAGAAAAAAGAGCCTCTCCCAGCTGACAGTGTAACCTCATATTACCAGCCTTCCCCTGCCTGACCTGTTGGAGTAAGATGCTTCTGACTCCTGATGCTAGAACTTTTTAAATCAGTGAAGTTTACAGGCTCATGGACTGGTTCCACCTTCCTCAGTAACCATGAGAAAATTGCCACCAAAATCCTGAACAGAGAGATAAGAAACAGCTAAACATCCTCAGTGTGCCTTCCAGTGGCCTCAGCCCTCTTTGCTCCATGGGGAGAGTGAGTCAAGGCATCCCAGTGATGCAGTTAAGACTGGAATAGCCTGATTTATAATAGCATCATGACTTTCAATAAAAGTGAAGGAAATGGAACCCAGAAACACATTTATTTCATTTTGGGTCAGATCATGGACTGCAATATCGGGGCAACACCTAAGTCCTTTATGGAGAATACAGCTAGTGACTGCCTATTGCCATGACATATGATAGGCAGACCCATTGGAACATGACTATATTTTTGAAGCATACAAATTTTACTAAAACGTCTCAGGCAGACACTTAGGGAGTGAGCAAAACAACAGGGAAAATCAGCACATGCCAAAGCTAATGGTGTTTCATTTCCCTTAATGGAAAATGCAGCTTTCACTGACACAATGTGTCCTGATGCTGTCAGGGAAAAACAATCATCCTTTTTCTTTAGTGGAGTTCAGTAAGTGAAGGAATCATGCTTTCTCATTTCTACAAAGGACATTTGTAAGTTAATTGTGGTAGAGTGATGTGTGTCAACACAGAAGCAAAGAAAGTTAGGAAATACAACCGGCTGATGCCAAAATGAGATGGAATGTGTAAAATTGGCAGTGTCAGGGTACAGATTACTGAGGCACCACAGGGAAATTTGAAGAGAAAGAAAACTATTTGCAGAGAAATATACAACATCTTAAAGAAAAAGTCTTCTCAGATCCAATGCCTATCTCCTACCTGTTGATTTCAGTTGCCTTTTCTTTCTTTTATTTACTTTGCATGCCAAACTTTCTGGTATGAGGAAGTTTAAGTGTGCAAAGACTTCAGCATGGTACCCCTGCACATCATAAAGAACATAGTCTTTTGTTTTCTAATAAAATACATCTGTATTTAAGACTGGTAAAACAAGAATCTGCATTAATTTTTACATTCATAATTCAGCAGAGGTCATACATATCATCACGTAATTGATATAGAGGCAGGCTACAGCCCAAATAGAAAAACCAAATAGCACACAGATATCACATGCAGCCTCTGTGACTACAAGTAGAAATGCTTGGACATAGCTGAACATATAAGGAAATCACTGACAAATGGGAAAATTCTAGACTGCTTTCTCAGATGGTATAAATCAGGATGCAGTAAACACTGTCGATCTAACCCATGAATTTCAAAAAGATTCTTTTTTTTTTAACTTAACATTGTTTGGTTTTTTTTATTTTTGCAAAGATAAAAATTCAGAATGCACAACAAAGGAAATACCCATGTAGAAATATAATAACCTTAATAATGTGTTGTATCAAGCATCATATTGTACTTACACATTTCACTAAAATGTAATCATCTTGACATTTATCCAGCATTGTTTTAACTGAGTAAATTTTAGAGCATTCATTTAAGCCTTGTGCAGAAATTGAGTTCCTTTTGTTATTGCTAATCATTATTTCTATTTTTTGCAGGATTTACTGTTTATGATATTTTTCGTCGACAATATATTACTGCTTATTATAACTATTTTCTTTGACTACTTAATCAAATACAGTTGATATTCATGAAAAAAAAAATAACCACACTGTAAGATAAATAAGACAAATTACGTTTTCAAAAGCACCTTAATCTAAATTTTCAAAAGGGTTTCAAAACCCATTACTTCCAAAGGGATTAGGTGTATAAATTTCTACGTGCACTGGCAATAGTAATTTTCAGATGTGTGTAAGGAATCTAAAGGCAGAAATACAGAGAAAGGCTTTAGGGGCAAATGGAGCATGTGTTGATGAGAAATTAGAAGCAGACCACATACTTGGAATTATACTGGGAAAGCTGCTCACCACCTGAACTGAAATTATGTGTCTGAACTCTGGCTTGTGATGCTATGTATTAGTCCTGGGTCTGAAAAAAATCCAAGTCAGGGAGAAGCTGAGCTGTCTATTTCTTTATTTCATATGATTTGAAACCAATGAGTTATGAAAATATTGTAGGGAAGCATCTTACAATGCTTCTTTATATTTTATACATTTAATTGGAATACTAAAGAATATTTGATTTCTTTTCCTCTAAACCAAATTAGTCATATATATCAGTCTTCCTGGACCTTAAAGTAATTACAAATGTGAAGATATTACATGAAAATATTTGCAAAATTGCTGGTTTTGTCTCATTTGTTTTCAGGTAAGCATTCCTTACAAGCTTTTTACTGTGTCTAGAATTAGAAGGAGGCTAGGTACTTCCATCTGAATTACACTGTATTTAATGCTAAAAGTACTGGCACTGTCAAAGATTAATATAAGGTTCCCTGAGTACAGAATTCTTTGAACAGATTATTAAATGTTATCTTAATCTCAAACATTACCTTTTCTCCTTGCACACTGCTCTTTCTTTTTTATAACAGCAGCCACAAAAATCAGTGGAAATTACTTATACTACAATTTTAGACAACCATATTACAGACTCTTCCCTAAAAGTCCATTTTTGCAACGACTTCTACAAAAGTGTTTTTGGGAGTAGCAAGGCATGTATTAAAGCAAATGTGACTATAAGACCCTCTATTCATGTTTCCTCAGAGAAGTTTTATATAGTGTCTTTCCATGTAGAAAGTTAGCAAACTCTTCTGTCCACACAGATGTCTGAAAGCATAGTACACCTGATGTGACAAATTAATAAAAACTTCTGGCTTTTCCCTGTGCAAAGGGAGTGCACAGTACTTTCTAAGCAAAAGCATTTTCCAGACAGGTTTAAAAAGAAATATGGTTGCCAGTCATACAGTGAGTTATCTGTAACTCATCTTAAAGATATTCACCTTAGCAAGCAGGATAGATGCCGAAAAATTTTCAGTATAAAACTGCTGGTAAAGGAGTTTGCCTAAGGAGGAATTTCAGCTTGCCAAAGGCATGTTTGACAGGTATCACATATCAAACCTTTATCTTTGTATAGGAAAGAGCAGTTGTCTGGTAAGATTAAATCCAACAAAACTTGGGAATCACTTAACCTATGATTATAAAACACTTAACAATAACCAGAGCCTGGTATGGCGGCGATACAGTCATAGCATTTAAAACCAGCACAAACATTACTCTTCTTGGTATTGCAACTAATTCAGATATACTGAAAGAAAACACTAACTTTCATTTACTTGGAGTGTATTTCCCAGAAAATATGGCACATTTAGATCAAAAAAAAGAAAAAGAGAGAGACACTATCATATTCATGTTGTAGAGGTTTCTTAATTCTCAAACCTTTTTGGCATCTCTCTTCCATACTGTATCCAGTTTTTCATTACCTTTTAAAAATTTTGTATATCAGAATAGGTCAGTCTCATCAATTCGTCAAGATAATTAATTTCGTCCTTTTTTTCACTTCCATGCCATGTTGACAGACGAGCACTCATCATTTATTGTGTACTCTAGCTATTAACGTAGAACTCAAAACCAATCCATCAGGTAGATTTTATTGAACATTTGTTATATTGGTTTTATTGCATTGGTTTTGTAGATTTTAGTCAGTGTGTAACATGGTCTAATACCTTATGAAACCCAAATATATCTATTTGCCTTTCTTGGTTAAATTTGTTATTTCAGCAAAGAACAAAATTAGACTTGTTTCAGAAGATCCGTTTTCCATTGAAAGTATCAGCTGAATTAAATTTGTATCCTTCTAACTGTTTATGAACGGACTCTTGCATGATTTTTTTCATTGGTTGTGTGGATCTCTCTAGCCCATCATTATTTATATCATCTTCTTTGGGTGTTTTGGGGCTTTTTTTTTGTGTGTTTTTTTTTCTTTAAAATCAGCATAATGTTAGCATTATTCTCCTTTTTTAAAGGTTTTATACTTCTCTTTTAGAACTCTAAAGTACCATGTACTCCAGTCCAATGAATTAAAAAACATTTTTATTCCTTTCACAACACAGCAACTTCCCAAATGATTACTGAGCTTCATATCACTCTCTGATACAATCAAATCATCCTCATTCATAAATACTTACTGGAGAAATATCTATTTTTTTTTTTAAAGTATTATCAGCCTCCCCCTTTCTGTCTAGTAAATATCAATTTTCTTCTCCTTAAACACTGTAAACTCCTAAACTCCTTCTTCTCCCTATCTAGCTATGGAGGTTTAGCTGAAATCCTTACCTGCCTTAGCAACATCCTGTTCTATTTCAGAACTCATCTGTACCAGTTGCCATTTGGAAATGGATTTCCTATTCATTCTATGTTTCCCACTAATTATATATTAAATTATGATAAATTATACAATATTGCTTTTAAATTTCTAATTCAATTCACAGCTGACCAGAGGTGGCTTATCACCAAAATTTCTTGATTTTATATCAAGAGGAGCTTGACTTCAACACACCTTGTAGGTGATTTCAGAAGACACTTTGCCTTTACTTTGTTCTCTTCAGAACGCAGGAAAGGGAATTAGGAATGAGGAATTGAGTCTATTTTTGAAGAGGACAATATGATCTGATGGAGTGATTAAACAACTAAGATGCAAAAGAGTCATTCAAACAGCTGGAGAAAGCTGCCTCAGGAATGCACGTGGCTGATATCCTCTTTTCCTTTTATGTACAGGCTGATCTCATGAAGCTGCAGTAAGTAGTAGCTCTGGCTGAGAGAAAGACTGCAATTTAGCATTACACAGTATTTAAGTATTTAAAAGATGATTTAAAGACTAGGGGGAAATTAAATTACAAACCAAATTGATGATCTCTATACCTCAGTTGATGGAGTTAATAGGAGATGAAGAAAATGATATTACAGGTCAGTGAAGTTGAAATAAAAGTGAGCAATGTTAGAAGATCTACATTCTCCAGAATGGAGATTTTCCAGAATAAACTGGAGTCATGAATTGCAAATGTGTAAATGAATGAAACAACAAAGATTGAAAGTAGATGAATTAGAAAATGAAAGCAGGAGAAACAATCTATCATCTTGACACGCCTGAAGGAGAAGGGAAAATAAGAACAGAAGAATTAACAGATACATCTTTAAAGACATGTTTATAGAAAATTTTATGGCTGCATTCTTTGTCATGCAATGAACAGTGAGCAGAGCACCTGGTGGCCTCCACAAAGCAAAGATAATAAAGTTCCTTAATTATAGTAATACAGATAAGCTGTTACAGCTGGCTAGACTGAATAAAAGTCTGATTTATAATTCAGATAAGTATTGCTATTCCTTGATTGCAGTATGAAAATACAAAGGAAGCAGAATCCATAGAAACTGAGAGGAAGCTTTGGGATTATAAAATTGAGCGCTTGTTTTATCCTGCTAAACTAGAAACTGATGTGGGTGAAAACAGATTGTTTCTTTTATAGTACTGAAAGATTATCAGCTTTGATTTACGTGATAGAGGAATAAACAAGATCACTACAAAATGGAAGGGGTGATATTCTAAACATCCCGACATACCAGTTTAATAGCCCTCACATGAGTGAAGAGTTCACAAGGTCCATTTTCAGGATTACTTCTGTGTTTCATCCAGACAGTTTAAATCACAGTATAATAGATAATCCCTGTGCAGGACAGAACAGTCTCTCACCTGATTCAATTTTTTTTTTTTTTTTTAATATTATGATTCTTCTTTCTCAAATCCCTCTCCCCTTTTTGGGATGGTGGAGAAGGGTACGTACCTGGCATACATTTCCGTGAAATCCTACAGCGTACATGCATACACACATATCTGCACACATATGCCTACACAAGCACAATCACTACATGCATACACAGCACACACACAGACATGCAGTCTCTTTCATGCACATTGTCTAGTTTGGGGTAAAACCTGCCGTGAGGTGCTGTGGGCACAGACTCCCACAGGCTCAGGCATTCACCATACAGTATACTCACTGGAAAGCAGGAGATTAAACTACAAGACCACCATGTAAAAAGGGGGTTTTATCCACAGCCAGTTGTCGGCTCATTTTAAAAAAACATATAATGGCGCAGTTGACCATGCCCACATAACTGCATGAAATGGACACCTGCTACTGGAAGCAGTTTCTGCCCCTGAGCCTCAGCCTGACAGAGGAACTTTCCTTAGAGCTTTTATCAGGCATCTAGGAGGGAGAGAGAATTTCAGCACACCTGTCTCTTCAGCATTTCTTCTTAGGCATATTAAGGATTTTGGTGCTCAGTGTGCTGCTTTCTGTGAATGCATTTTTGAGTGTCTAAATCTGCCCAAATTGCTGTGGGGAATGTAATCACTTGAACACGGCATTGTGAATTTTACTTCTAAGAAAGAGATCTAACTTGAAGGCAAACAGTAGAAAGCATCGAAAGATCTAATCCCCTCTTGGCATTTGATCCGAGAGCTCCATAAAATCACAGTGTGGGAATTACCAATCCACTTTAAGAGTCTCTTAGCCCAGCCTCTTGTATGCTCACAAGCTGTCTGTTATTCTTATTGGGTAGTGTTACCTGTTTCAGGCATAGGTATTTTCATTTGCAACTATATTTATCTAAGATTTCTATCTAAGAACGATGCAAATTGAGTAAAATATTTTTACTTTAAAAAGAGTTATGGAGTAAATATTTCCTAAATATTCTGTATTGCTGTTTCTCCTGAGGAATCTGCTGGTAGGGGGTTAACGGAAAGAACATCTTTCACTGTTGTAAAGTTCCCGTGTGGATAAAACAGCTGGAAATGCGATCAGGTTCTCCCAGGCTAGTTCTTCAAAGAGATGTCTCTAAGCAACTTATTGTGAGCTTTGTCCTGGCACAGAACCAGGTGCCACAACTGCCTTCCCATGCTTTACACCTTATTGTGTGTTAAGCCTCTGGAGGTGGAAGGTAATATAATGCTCATTAATAATACTTTTTTTCTGCTTTCTATGTTCACGATAGATTGCTGAAAGTGTCCCCAATAAACTTTGAAAAATAGAAGGTATCAATTATATACAAAATATTTTGAAATGACAAGTCCATGTTGTGGTGGTGGGGGAATAGAATTGTTACACCTCAAAGACTGGTGTAAAATTTGCAAACAGTATGACTAATTGCTTATGGGGAATTTTATTTTTTTTAAAGAATAATAAAGCAAGTGAACAGTCAAGCAAGTGAAGGTATCTGCCCATAACAATCTCCCTTGTGTTCTGGCTACATGTTGGATTTGCTAGAACCTCCCCTGTCCAAACAGATAGGCATATTGAAAGGATCAAAGACCTGTGCAACCTCTGGAAGGGCATGTAGCAGCTTGTGTCCCTTGATGGGCCAGGACAAGATCACCAAGAAAAAGTACTCACCTTGTACACAAATAATTTCCACCTCTAGATGTACAAACTAGACTAAAATGGCTGTATAGACATGATCATTGCAGTAAGGATAGAACATTCTGAAAGACCAACATAGCTGGGTTCTTCCATTGTGTGGGAAAGCAGCTCAAATGCCTAAAGAAAACCTTGGAAAACACACTCCTCCAGAATACATATTTCAGATTGGCAAGTTTAATATACCCCAGACAGACTGCAAATGCAAAGCCTATTAGCAAGCATGTAGTCAGTATTGGAAAGAAGAAAACCAATATGGTGAGGTCTTTATGTGACAGTCCAGATTTAACTCAAAACACATTTTAGATTTTGCAAATCAGATTAGCATGCACATACTCTAAAAAATATCACTCTGCATTGTTTGTCTAAACCATGTGTATTATTGTAGGCTGTAATTCCAATAATCTGAATTCTATGAATTGTGTTTTCAGCCAGATACACTAAATATTCTTCAGCAATTTTGGAGTTTAGCACCATAGCAATAAGGATATAAGGATCAACAGACCCTCAACCTTTGGTAGCATCCCGTCGTATAAATCGCAACATCTAGAAGCACAGAATTGTGATAGGTAGCATTCACTGGGAAGCACAAAAAGTCTCACAGATCACTGAGTCATCTCCGCTTCCTCTCTAAAATATTTATTATGCTGATACTAAAACATACATGATATGCTACAGAGGCGGTGTTTGTTCATGTCAGCTCATGCTTTACGCATTGCCTTCTAATTAGGCAGAACGCTGAAGCTGTTGGCTCAGTTATTGTACATTCACACCCTGAATTTTCAGTAGACAACATACTGCTGCTTTTATGCTCCAAGTACAGCTATCACATAAGGATATTGACAGACTATTGAGATAGGAGTTTTAGCAGTAATAATTTCAACAATTGGAAGAAAAAGTAAAACATACATTATCACGATCTGGTCCTAGAAGACACTGAGGAAATGCATTAGACACACATCAGCTATTTTAATTACCATTTTTAAAGCTTCACTAGTTCTTTTATCTTTTCTGCTTAATAAGCTTTTATAACAGTTTCGTATTATCTCCAAATTAATTTTTTCTTCTCTACTCTTTTTGTAGAAGCTATGAAGTAACTCAAATATTTTGTTTCCAATATACAACTATTTAAAAAAAAATTCTTACAGTGTCTACTTACCATTATATTTTTGGTCTGAACAGCTAATAAAGGAGAAGAACTTCTTCCACAAGATCAGTATTTCTCACTTATTTATACTCATCTCTTCAATGCAAATAAAAATATGTTGATACCCCAAATTCCTCAGGAATTCAGAGACCTTATGAGGTAATGCCTTGAGAAGACGTCAGGATCCTGTAATATCCAAATATTCCTAATACTCATCTGAAATGACATGAATTCTTCTATGTCTGGTAAAATTCTTGACAGTGCTTGTGTTTCATGTGCTTTTTCCAACACCTACTCAACAACAGAAGTGGAATCTTGCAGTATAAATTTTCTCCCAGTTATGCTGTTCTTTAAATGGGAAGGCATGCTTCAAAAGTTTTAAAACATTAAAATGTTAAGTGAGAATGCTAATGAAGAATATGTATTTTGAAGAAGACCTCTGTTTCAGGGTCAGATAATAAGAAATTCCCAGTTTCTAGTGCTGTTACATTGCATGATAGGCCACAAGTAAATTTGTAAGCTCACAGTAACATCACTTCTTTCAAAGACATTACTTGAGTTGTATCCAGTGTCATTGTGATCAACAATAAGATTTTAGTGCATTCCCAAAGGACTGCAAGTGCTTTGAATGTCTTCAAGTAAAGCCCAAAAAGAAACACTACCCATAATTAAATAGTTTAGAAAGCAGTTTCCCTGAGGTGTCAGCTCATGGGTCTTCTGCCCAGCATAGCAAGGGAGAAATACCTAGTAGAAATCAAATATTACTGTCATGGAAGTAGAAGTCACTTTAACAGAGTGGGCTTTATTACCTTGTTTTCATCTCATAATTGTTTGTGGGGCTTTGTAAAAATATAGTCTTCCTTGTCAAAGTTATATTCTGATATTTTTTTGTTATTATTTTATAGTTTTTTTTAAAATCATCTCACAAAAACTAAAACAATCCCACTTACATATCACAAACACAGCCACAATGCATACCATATATGGACCTAAAACTATAAAAGCATTGAAATAAAATAATGTAAAAGTCTGCCAGGTTCTTAGGCTAAAGAAGGCATCCAAATGTCTTTACTGCTTACCTACCCTTTCAAATATTGATGCCAGAAATTACTTAGATGCTGACAACTCTGTTTTGAGCATTCCGAAAGATAGCAAGCATCTAGGATGTTGTCCAATATAAAACTGTTTGAGTTTCACAGGCAATGTGTTCTTCCCATCCTGGTATGCAATGAAAATCCCACACCATTGAATGTACTATCTGATACTTAATATGTTTTGGTTTCACTGCATAGCAAAGGACCATTGGTACTTTGATTTAAAACATACATACATGAGAAGGGCTTGCCTGTCTTCTGCCTATTAATGCAGAAGTAAGAGACTCGGCCAAGAAATAAGAGACTTTAATAATTAGCCTGATAGGAGTCGGGTTTCCCTATTTCCCAGTGATTCATGTGGAAGTTACAATCCAGATATCACATTTGAAGGTGATTATAGACTATATTATGAGCCCATGAAAAAACTCGCAAGAGCAAAATTTACTGTGATTCCTATGGTAAAGTCAGCCAGGTAGCGCCTGTCCCTCCTTCCACAACTCTTTTGTTCTGCATTAGGAAGTTTTTGTATAAAAGACAGAAATAATCAGAAGTAAAGCAGGATTGAAAACATGCATCAGGCTTTGCTCAGGGTAGCTTCACAATAGTGGTACAAATGCCAGTGTCTGCTTCAAATTTCTTTGGCATTTTTTGCTTCCATTGTCATTCATTTCCTACGTGAAGTCTGTGAGCTGGACAGAGAGGTTTCAGTAGCACCCACCCACATCATTAAAATAAAGGCCCAACAGCCATAAATAAGAAAGACTACTGCACGCTATTTTAGTTCCCCAAATACTACACTTTATTCATGTATAATCAGCAGTTATATAGATAACATTACAAGCAATGCTGTCATACTGAATAACAACATACTCTGAGAGCTTAGAGCAGAAGAGAGAAGGATTAGAGCTGGACTGATTTGTGGGTGCAAAGCGCACTGATCAGGTTCTCCAAAAAGTCTCGCTGACTTCATTGTCCTCTTTTCTATTTTAAAATGCACATGATTTTCATTTTTCTAATTCAAACTATATCTCAACAAAACCCCTATCCCTGAGTTTGATGTTCAGAACAATTTCATGCTCTGCCTCAAAAACTAAATCACATTCCAGAAATGTAAAGTCCAACATCTAACCAAATATAATGGAGTCCATGCCAAGATAGATTTTGTGTCCACAAATTTTAGGTCCTTGGCCACTGTGGCAATAGTGAAAACCTCATGTTTAAACTGTTATTTCTCCAACACAGACAGAATAAAATATAGTGCAGTCCTTCCAAGGAACACTTTTAGTCTTTATTACGTTTTTTCCTAGGTGCAAATAGAATAAATGTAGCCTAGGACTATTTTAATCTTCCTTAATTATCACTACCTGGTATCACTACAGTCAGAAACACATAGCTTTAAAACCTTAAGCCAGAGGAGCAACAGCAGAGTGACGTTTGCTTTAAAAGGCCCTTAAAAAGAGCTGTAATTATTTGGAGTCATTAAATCTTTTTTATTATCTTTCTCTTAGATGAAAGCTTTTAAAACGCAGTTCTCTGGAAAATGAATATTCATGTAATTGAAATAGCAGCCAACTACCAGGAATGAATCCTGTACGTTATCTTTTTCTTTTTGATTTCTTAAAATCAAAATGTAACAGATTGTCGAAGTCAAGCAACACGTGTGCTAACATTTTCATTTAATTGGATCTTTCTTGCGATGAATAGAGCTGTCTGCAAGGCCTTTTTTTGTGCATTGAGAAATGCAAACAGGCAGCAACAATAATGATGGCTTTTCAGTAAAAACAATAACTCAAATAACAAGATGCAGCATTTTGCTAATGTTGAAACTGCCATTGTTTCCAAAATGGTACTTCTTTTTCCATTTTGAATCTTCTGCCACTTTGTTGATATTATCATATAAATAATAATACATAGAATGCAGAAATCAGAACAAATTATCAAACAATCATAACATGATCTGGAATTGCTTGTGAGAAATATATTTTAGCTTCTTCCAGAGTTTCACTGTGTAAGAAATGTTTTCTGTTTTGAAACCAGAAGTGCCAACTACACTCCAGGATTCTTCGTTTTTCTCTGAAATGAAAAATTCACTTCCTATAGATAAATAAGTATAGATATATATCAATGTGTGGAGTTCTCAACTTCTTTCTTTCCTGGTGTTTGAGATTCTACCTGCTGGGTCATCTAGGAAGGATGGGAGGGAGGCAGGCTTAGTGACAAGAGGAGACACTGCAGACTTCACGCTAGGATAATAACTTCCAGCAAAGTTCCTTTAAACACCAGGTATTGTTACCCTTGGCTGACATACAGTGCCATGAAACCTTTCAAAGCTGGAATGATTAGGTGGGAATGGAGGCCAAGGGAGCCTATAGTATACCCAAGTGGTAGACTTTTCTCTAGCTAAGTACAGTTACCTTGAAACCTGCAGCAGCTTTGATGTTGCAATATACTTCCTGGAGAGCGGGACTGTAAGAATCAGCACACTGGAGCCACATAGACCTGCAAGCCCCCTTAGAAGGTATCTGGCAGCAGCAGAGCTCTCCCAGGAGGTGAAACAGATATCTTCAAGTGCAGTGCAAGGAGAGAGGATAGTGTGGCCCCCTCTAGCTGCACCTTTAAGTGCGGGAATGTTAGGTTATGTGAAAAAAGCTCATCTGCACACCCACAGAGAAGCATAGAGAAATACCAGCAGGTGTGGAAGCCCAGTAACAACCTGCCTTGCCTACTCCGGGCCCACTACAGGACTCATCAGCCCATCAGATGCCCATTTTCACAAGCCCCGAAGAGCCCAAAGGCTCAAGCACAAGTGGAGACCCAAGGAAAGTACTCAGAAGTGACACTCTGTTTTGACCCCCGCAAGAGCTGTCCCAGGAAAGCCCCAGCTGCATTGTCCAGGCATGAAAGCCTTCAAGATGAGTCAACTCCAGAATACCTTTCAGACTGAACAGTCACCGACTAAGGGAAATGAGACATATTATGGTGCACAGAGGAAGAGCATTTTGGGACAAGACTACTCATGGGATGTCTAGGGCAAGAAATACAGGGAGGGAAAAGGGTAGATTTAAGTTATTTGAGAGGAACAAGAGTGGGACAATGGAGTAATAAGGTAATAACAAGGGTCAGTTGTGTGTAAATAGTTTGCTGGTCAGTACACTTGTCTATCCGTACTATGCACCTGAATAATGCAGTCAGAGCTATCTTCGTGGTAAAATCAAAACATGGAGCTGCATCACCTTCCACTCTCTTGTGCTGTCAGATCTGGCATGACTCCTAACGGTACCAGCTACAGTGATATACACAAGACTGCAAGCATATATTTAAGGCTCACTTTCCTGGGGATGGAACAGAGTATCTTGTGGACAGATTACATAAGAGCTGAGATTTGGAACTGTGAGCACAGAAATTATTTCTGCTTTCATCCATGCTGAGGAACAACATGGAGCATACCTTCTGGCAAAAAAATGGAGAACTGCACTAAGAAACCTACTCAATCGCAAACATTTACATGCTGAAAGGTCAAAAGTTCAAAAAAAGGTTCAAAACAAGATAAAAGAATTTACAATATTTGACTAACCTAGGAAATTATAGAGGATAACCTAAATGCATATTTTCCTCTAAAATGAGGGAGAGAAGATTGTACTGGTCTTGTGAGTCTCTGCTTCTTAGGCAACAAATACTGTTTCTGTAATCTATCTCTTCCATTCCCCACCTCGTGTAAACAGTGTCTCTTCTTTGCAGGGATAACCAAGATGGTTAACTGGTTGCCCCTCTCAGCCTCCTACTTTTTGGTAAACTGTACTTTATGGATTGAACACATATTTTGCAAAGAAAATACAAGACCAAACCAACAATTTCTGGTGCCTTCCCTAAATTTCCACTGTGTTTCCAGGAGAGGCAGTTGTTCTTCCACAGTATACCAGCAAGAGATCAGCACTGCTTGCTTTCTGCAGCATAACGAAGCAAGGAATATACCCCAGAAGATTACATATAGCAAGAGGAAATTACAATACCTGAGCTCATCTAACAGATCACTGCGGCTGGAAACTGTGTTAGATTGGTTTAATACATGTAGTGTAACTTTATCCCTGATGGAATACATGTGCAGCAGCAATAAAGCTTGCTACATGTCCTCAGTTAAATCATTGTGTCCAAATTTATAACAGAAATGTGAGTCAGGGTGAATGGCGTTTCTTATAATCCATAACTTGAATTTGTTTAACTTTGTTCTAATACTTAAAAGAGACTAACTCTGTCCAACTCAGTAGAGTTTTCAGGCACAGGAAAGACTGATGCTTTCTTTTTTTTTAATGTTAAAATTTTATACAGTTTCCTTTCATGAGGAAAAGTAGTTTACTGACTTGATCTTAATCTTAATGCAGTACCTTTATGGGTTGCAGACCGAGCTGTTAAGTACATTTCAGGAGTTTTCATAATTTTGCTCATTTTGCTCGTTACTAAACACATAAGGATACACACAAAAATAATAACAAAATGCTCAGAGCACTTAGCATTACTGCCTACTACTACTTAATTTTATGCAGCACAAAGCTCTTCATATTAAGGATGCTTATCGTGAATTTTGCAAACTCAGTAGGCCACAATGCTGTTCCAGAACCGAGCTTTGTGTCAATATAAATGTTAATAAGGTAATTGTTATATTCTTGGGGATAGTCTACTTTTTGTCCTTCTTCCCTAGTTATACCTATTTCATTGAGATCAACATGATGGCACAAAGACAGATAACTTTTAAGTGTATGCATCTGTTACATCATACTGCTTTGGAGGATACCACAAACATCAATAATGCCTAATAGACCAATCACTTTCTTCATTCCATGTCCTTTTGTAATTCCTTATGTTTGTGACAAGAATTGCCGAGATACAGATAACCAAAATTCTCTAGTTTTAGCATTTCATGTTAGTAGAAGCCAAGCAGGAAACATTAGACTGGGGATTTAGAAGGAATTTAGGCTACGTAACTCAGATGCAAATTTATTTGGTCTTGTGTCTGTTGTTATTTAAATATTTTGGTTGCCATTTTAGGGGGTTTTGAGGGTTTGTTTCATTTCGGATTTTTGATAATGTGTATCCTTTTCCTCACCTTTTCCCTCTTGCAAATTAACTACATTGGCTTTCCAGCCTCCAGGGATACCTTTATACTTCTGCTATCTACCTGACGTGCAGTACTTGACCAAGTACTTCTCAGCGCCTTCCCTGTTCCTGCTGTAGATACTCTTTTCAAACAATGGCAGTTTTCCTTGCCTGGAAACATGTTCCACTTATATTGCAATAGAATACACCAATCTATGTATGCACTACATCATTATTCCAAAGCCATTAACCTGGTGTCTCATTTAAACATCACCTTAAGCTTTGAGATCCTAAAGGTTTCAACTCAGAAACATTCATTCAGATAATGGAGGCACTACAAATAAACAACATCTTTTTATTTATCTAAATTTATCATTCTGGATCTTACACTTGTTTTATTGACAACAGTATACAGTAAACCCACATTTACTAGAAGTAAGTTTTTTTCATGAGATCCACTATCTTCATGCCTTTTAGAGGCTATAAACCTCTGTGTTTCTAACAGGTACAAATGAGTCTGTTTAGCTCAAAAAGAAGAATTGTTTACTTTTGGAACCAAAGACTCCAAGCTTAATTCCGCTGTTATATGAACTATCAACAGTATATATGGCACAGGTTAGATAACTTTCAAATCTTCATTTTCTTATAAACCTTTTAGATGACAAGCAAATGGATCTGGAAGTTAAAATTGACTATATATTTCTGTGGGTACAGCTTGAAATCCTAGTGAATTAACTAATATAACTAAAATGGAACAATACTGTCTCTTAATCTTGAAATCAAGTCAATATATAAATACATGAATAACAACCTGGAATGAATCAACTAATTCCATTCCCTGAAATCCACAGGTATGATGTTATCTAACTTAGTATGAGCCCCCTGAAACAGTAACCCCAGATATCAGAAGGACAGAGCTTGACATCAATAGAAGGATTCAACTGCACAATTTTAGAGTACTATTTTTAAAGCAGGTACAGTTAAGTCTTATCCTGCCTAAATGTTCTCTTGGGAAATGAAATGTCTTGCAACTATCACTATTCCTTTTTATGGTGAACTACTTTTATGTATAAACTCAAAACCTGTAGTGAATGGTGACTAAGTTAGTAATTTCTAGAAATATATCAATTGACGCACTAATATTTTAAGAGAATTTCAATCATACTATAAAATTATGAACAGTAGTAACAAGTAAACAAAATGTTATGAAGAATAAAGAAAAAATAATTCTTTAGTTTGCATGGTGTCTTATCATACATTTAGGAACAAGCATAGGCTCATTGGAGCTAGTCTGACATTCAAAGTAGAACAAAAAATAGATCATGCCACTGAAAGACTCTGCCCCAAAGCAATAAGCAGGGATCAGAAGTCCCCTGCCTCTGCAATAAGCAGGGATCAAAAGCTGCTATTCATATACCATGTGGCATCACTTTTAGTTAGTATTTCCAACCATGCTTTCCCTTCGGACCTTTAGCCCTGGCGTTGGTAGAATACCAAGAATTTCTCACATTTTTCTACCATTTAGACTGACAGGACAGCAAAGTCTTCCATTATGATGTAAATGCCAAAGGAAGACACATCTTTTTGGTATTTATGAACACATAACTTCACAGTTGAGACACCAGGTTTTTTCTTCCTTGGGTACTTCCACAGATTTCTTTTAAACAAAATAGACTTCCATTTGTTTTCTCTGATTACATGAATAGGGTAGCAGTTTGATCTTAAATTGTACAGACATAGCCCAAAGATTAGTTCTTTCCACTGTTTGTTCTGATTAGTTTTTGTTTCTATCAGCAAAAACTGTGTTTCAAAGATGTTATGAACAACATCTGGAAAGGAGATATCCTCACAGGTACAGCATTAATATCCCTTTCTCTTCCTGATGCTTAACCTGCTTAATTTCCTTTCTTGTTCTTTGTATGTTCAGTGACCAAATGACTAGTATTTTCAGCCACCCACCCCCCTTAAACTTCTAGTATTTTCACTTACATCTTCATTACCCAAATAAATTTAAAAGTAATCATGACCCTTCTTGGTTAGTTTGAGGAATCAGAAGTAATTTTCTTTATTTGATCAGATAAAAGTCGTCATTGGCAACACGTCTCATATTAATATATATTTCTTGAGTATCAATTAAGCAATAACTTAAGAAACAGTTTGCATGGTTTAATTTTACACACAGAAAGCACGGCTCATGTAAGCTAGCATAGCTATAGTAACACAGCTTGTAAAATAAGATCCAAAATATCTGCTTTAGGTGAGGTATATTCAATTTCGCAACACTGAGTACATGAGAAAATAATAATAGAGGCTATTTTTAGGAGATTTTTCCCTAACTAGTTATAATGTTTCTATACTACTTTTTGTCCAAATAACAGTTTTATTTCATAGTTTTAATCAATATTTCACGGTGTAGAACACGTGTATTCCACCGCTACCAAGAGTAGATGATAAACTGGAAGAATTCTTCTTTATTCTCATTATTCTTTAGTCAGCACAAAATACAAATTTTTTTTTCATGAGAGACAGTTTTCTTTGCTGGACCTACAGCTACTGATCTGATTAAGTCTTTACCCTGAAAGATACTGTTTTAAAATAACATTTCATCTTCTTTTCAAAGCAAGACCAGCTGTCATTTATTTTTACCTTCTAAATTTAGGAAGCAATGCCAAGCTGTATGGGAAAAAACATCAAAAACTACAGAATAATTTTTTTAAGATATGCTGAAGAATTCTCAATTAGCCAGATTTCTTTTACCAGTTTTACAGTAAGACCTAAGAACACTCCTACTGAGCAGCCAAATTTCCAGGACCTTTGGGCATCTTTACATATGCTGATACGAACCCTACAGTTCTACTGCTGTGAGAGCACACCACATTTTGAAAGTTTTCTCAAGCACCACAGACTTAAATAAGAACAATTTTCATAAGCTCAAGACAAAAAAAAAATACCACCCTATGCTCTCACTCTAAGATAAGATGCATTTTCAATATCAGATGAAATTTCCAAATGAACTCTCGCATCACATGAAACCACTCTGCCCTCACACTGGTGTTTCCACATCGTTCAGATAAACACTGGTCCAGGAAGTGAAAGAAGGAGCAAGACTTTCATTTCTCCTATATATCAGTGTGGAAAGTCTTTTGCAGGCTGATCTGAAACTGTTAACTTCTCCCTTTCATTGTTTTGTTTTCTTCTGTTGGAGGAAAGTCAAACAGGACAGAAACGAAATGAAGTGTGTCAGTGGGAAAGTACACATGGAGGCATTAACCTCAGCTGTGGTAAATAATCCTTTTTGTTAGCAAAGCTTATAGAGCTCTAGGAACACACCCAGGCTGAAAGACTACTCTGTGTTGAGTAAAAATGCCAGAGAGAAGTGGCCATTTAACTAACAAGGGACGTGCTTGCTAAAATTAGATTAATTGCCCTTGTAATGATTAACAGTGCTGTAGACAATGCACAGCTAATGAAGTATCTGCTGTCAAACAGCCAATATCATAAAAGGCTTCCTTTTTCATCTCAGTCTACACATCAGGGGATTCTACACCCTTGAGGAAGAAAGAAAGATAAAACGTACAGAGAAAAAAAATGGGATTAATGAACTGAGAACACATAACACATAAAACAAAGTAATAACATTTCATTGCTTTGTAAATAACTAAAGATCCTGCAGGAAATATCATATGCAATTCAGTTAAGTTTAACATATATAGATGTGTTTATTTAATATATACTCATTTTGTTTCAAAATTTAGTCTTTATATGTATCTATTATATCTATGTATGTATGTGTTCTAAATCTATGAAACAAAATAGGTGTAAGTGCACATTCACAATTAGTAAAGCAAGAAACTAATTCCATGTCAGGAATTAGCAAAATTAAGAGCTCCTGGGCTCAAAATAGAAAAGTATTTAAAGACTTCTGTGTTGTAGAGAATCTGACCTGAAACAGACAAACATCAGCAAGAAGACAACAGTTTCCTGGTACGTCAGTTTCCTGAAGTTAAAGAACATTTAACTTCTTAGTTATCTTGTGTGTACTGTCAGGGAGTCACAGGACTCCCTAGCAGATGGGTAGGAGAAAAAGCAGAAAAGCAGAACTCAGAAGCCAGTCAAGGAATCACGGACAAAAAGAATGAGGAACATTAGGCCTTCAAAGCACACAGACTCCACTTGGTCCCATCTTCATTTGCCATTGTAAGGGCAAAGAAATAAAACTCTGCACTTACAGAGAGTGCACATCTTTCAGTTATCCAGAACCTCCCCTTTTTCCTTGAGTTATCAAAGTTTTAGAGGTCTGTCAAGTAAGTATCTATACCCTCCATTTCCAAAGCTAAACTCTGAGGCAACCATGCCAGGCGGTTGTAGAGTAATATACTTCCAGCCTAGACAGCCGTTTGTCCTCAATATTTAAAAGTGTGTTATTTCTGGATTTTGAGGGTCTGTAAATTTGCAGTCTCACTTTAAAAGTTAACATCCTTGGTTAAAGGTCATTGTAGAAGTCTCTGTTACAGTACTAAATTCACGTATGTACAACCAAAAGCTGAGCTGACAAAGTATAAATAGGAAATCTTGCTACTGAAAACAGAAGGATCTTTGGAGTGAAAAGTAATTCTACTGTTTTTAAGTTTTTATTTGTACTGTCTGCTTTTGAACATATTTGCTGCCTATCCATGTATCAATAAAATACAATAGCTTGTGAACAAAGAAAGATTATATGCAAATTGTTAAAGGTTTATGAGGCTTTGCTTCTTTTTTTTTTTTTTTTTTGATACAAGGTGAGGTCAAGGTGGTGATGACTTCTTTCTGTTTTGCTGCAAATGTGTTAAAAGGCTTTAGAGACTTCATAGAGTGTCTGTAGAAAGGTTTTTAGCACCATGAGGGTGAACATCTTTCCTTTCTCACATATGCAGTTTGAAATGCTGTCGTTCATCTGAAGAAAGGTCCTTTCTTTCCATCTCCATCTGTTTCAGCTTATGCACAGACAAAATTCACAGTAAGGCTGAAGGAAAGGGAAGAGCATCCATTATATATTGCTACTTTTTCATTCTGTTGTTGTGTGATATAACCTCTGCTGTATTTTTTTACCTTCCCTTGGACTCTTAGAAACTCCATTTCTTCTGACATTATAACCAACCATGTTCAATCTTAGTCAAGAAATACACATTTCCCACAGGCAAAGATTTTTAAATTATCTGGAACTGTATATTACCAATCTCAAGACAGGCCATGATAGGAATCTGTGATTAGACAGGTATTTAAAGCATTTTCTTAGATGTGTGACATAGCTGCTGTGTTCCTGATTAAATACCTAAGGTACCAGTTACACACTGTTCTAGATTACAGTGATGCAGTATGGATCAACATACACTAGTTATTGAGGTGTGTAGTCTAATGCACTTTGGCATGCTTGCTACCTCCCTTATTCTTCACAGTGAGTGGGATGACATTAATAATTTGTGCTGAAAGGTGTTTCTGAGTGGGCCTTTTCCCACTTCTACTATCAGTGTCCTGATGGCCACTTGGCTCATTCTTTGACTGATGGACATTTTCCTTTCAGACTGCCTAGCAGTAAGCTGCACGATCCCTCTTCTTCCTGAATGGCTTGTTCCCTTTGATCATACTTCAGCTTGTTCCTTGCATCACAATGTTCATTATAGCTCCTCAGTGGAAGTTAAATGATCCCAAGTCAAATCTGTGCAAAACAGCTGAAAGCAGATCATCAGTAGGAACAGACATCAAGATTCGCTGGTACTCCCACAGAGAAATCTCAGCTGAATACTCAGCTGAGAAAGCAGTATACCTGGTTGCAAAGCTAAACTCGTCATAAACAAGTAAAGGAGAAAAATGATATCTTTATATTTCAGACAGAAGTGGAGGTTTAATACATCATCATCTGTTACAAATGACTGTTCAATTCTTACATTTTTATGTTACTATAACTTCTCTACCATTGTAGCTGGTGAGTAAAACTGGGCTGAAGAATGATTTATTCTTTTTTATATAGTCTTTATTAAATAAAGAAAAAGATAAAACCTGAAAACTTTCAATTTCCCCTCTAAACCAAAACTCATTGCCAGAAGATTTATCAGAAGAAAAATCAAGCATGTAAAAATTAAAATAAGTTAACAGAAAGAAAGAAAGAAAAAAGAGAGAAAAAGGGAAAGAAAGAGAGAAAAAGAAAGAGAAGGAAAGAAGGAAAGAAAAAGGAAGGAAGGAAGGAAGGAAGGAAGGAAGGAAGGAAGGAAGGAAGGAAGGAAGGAAGGAAAGAAGGAAGGAAGGAAGGAAGGAAGGAAGGAAGGAAGGAAGGAAGGAAGAAAGGAAGGAAGGAAGGAGAGATTTGTAAGGGAAGGAAGGACAAGAATTTTACATAAAAAATAAGGAAATAAAAAGATAAATACATAATCACAGACGGTCTTCGCGTAACATCACCTTCATGTTTAACTAAACGCGAATCAGTTATCGCTTCTTTAAATAGGTCATCAGTTTAACAAACAGCTTGTAGATGAAAAAAATTTTCTATGTGTATTGGCAGAATACAGTTTTTCAATTCATGGCGTTCTCTGGATAACAATAATAGCAAGATAAAGAGCTGTCATTTTTAGAAGAATCTGGAGTTTTGCTTTGTTTTTTAGAGCTCCCACTATCATTTAAGTACAGTCTTGTTTGCAACTATCCCACAGAAAGAGATTAATTTGTTCTAACAAAGAGGCAGACAAAGTCCAAACTGTTTTCTTTGTAAATACCATTTACCTTAAACTAAGGGTAAAAAAGCAGTTTTATTAGGTGAATTTTCCATTACTTTTGCCTGAGCTGTTAAAAATATCTTCCTTTGAGAAGGGATTGATCTAAAGAGGCAACAAATGCAAGTGTAATTTTTAAAATAAAAAAAGGCTTTTACAGGTGTTGTAAGAAAATATTAGGATTTTGTTCTTAAATCTGATGTATATCTATTTAAAAGCTTCTTATCAAACAAGATTTAATCAATGTCATGAGTTCAGGGACACAGCAAAGAGATCCAAGAGAAGGTTTTCTACATTCTTAATTGACTAAACTTCAAGAAACAGAAAGAAAATCATCAGATGTCAAGAACTGAACATCCAAATTAGCTGCTATTCATATAGCCCAGTCTCAGCTGAGACACTCAGCTGCAAAGCAGCATACTTGTCTGCAAATATGAACTTGTTGTAGGCAAGTAAAATAATGAATAGTGGAGTAGAAAATCAGAGACCACAGTGTCATACTTTTAAAAATTGCAATGCATTCCCTTTCAATATCCCAGGATTTTTGTTTTGCTTGTTTTACCATGGCTAAGTCTGTATGTTTACTATGCTTATGATTTCCCTAATAAAATCCATACATCAAGTTTTTCAGAGGCTGGGAGACAGGGAGAATTTAAAAAAAAAAAAAAAGCTTTCTTATTGTAAGTTTGAGGGATGGAGGGAAGCAAGAAATAATCATAGAATCATAGAATGGTTTAGGTTGGAAAGGACAAGATCATGGATTCCCACCCCCCCTGCCATAGGCAGGGACACCTCGCACTAGACCAGGTTGCTCAAAGCCCCATCCAGACAGGCCTTAAACACCTCCAGGGATGGGGCACCTACAACTTCTCTGGGCAACTTGTTGCAGTGCCTCACCACCCTCACAGTAAAGAATTTCTTCCTCATATCTAATCTAAATCTGCCCCCTTCCAGTTTGAAACCATTCCCCCTAGCCCTAACACTACATGCCCTTGTAAAGAATCCTTCCCCAGCTTTCTTGTAGGCCCCCTTTAGGTACTGGAAGGCCTCAATAAGATCTCCCTAGATCCTCTCTTCTCCAGGCTGAATAAGCCCAAATCTCTCAGCCTGTCTTCATAGGAGAGGTGCTCCAGCCCTTTGATCATCTTTGTAGTCCTCCTTTGGATTTGCTCCAACAGGTTCATGTCTTTCCTCTGTTGGGGGCTCCAGAGCTGGACATAGTATTCCAGGTGGGGTCTCACAAGAGCAGAGTAGAGGGGCAGAATCACATCCCTCGACCTGCTGTCCACACTTCTTCTCATGCAGCCCAGGATATGGTTGCCTTTTTGGGCTGCGATCACGCATTGCCGTGTCCTGTTGAGCTTCTTATCAATCAGCATCCCCAAGTACTTCTTCTCAGGGCTGCTCCCAATCCATTCCCTGCCAAGCCTGTATTTGTGCTTGGGATTGCCCTGGCTCACAGGCAGCATCTTGCACTTGGCCTTGTTGAACTGCATGAGGTTGGCATGGCCCCACCCCCCCAGCCTGTCCAGGTCCCTCTCCCTTCCCTCCAGCGTGTCTGCCTCACCACACAGCTTCGTATCATCAGCAAATTTGCTGAGGGTGCACTCGACCCCACTGTCCATGTCACCAACAAAGATGCTGAACAGCACAGGTCCCAGTACTGACCCCTGAGGAACACCACTCGTAACTTGTCTCCACTTGGACATTGAGCTGTTGACCATGACTCTTTGAGTGCAACCATCCAGCCAGTTCCTTATGCACTGAGTGGTCCATTTGTTGAATCCATGTCTCTCCAATTTAGAGACTAGGATATCATGCGAGGCAGTGTCAAACACTTTGCACAAGTCCAGGTAGATGACGTCAGTTGCTCTTCCCTTGCCCACTGCTGCTGTAACCCCCTCGTAGAAGGCCACCAAATTTGTCAGGCATGACTTGCGCTTGGTGAAGCCATGCTGGCTGTCACCAATCACCTCCTCTTTTTCCATATGCCATAGCAGTGTTTCCAGGAGGATCTGCTCCATGATCTTGCTGGGCCCAGAGGAGAGACTGACTGACCTGTAGTTCCCTGGATCTTCCTCTTTTCCCTTTTTGAATACAGGGAGTATGTTTGCCCTTTTCCAGTTGGCACGAACCTCACCAGATTGCCACAACTTCTCAAATATGATGATTAGAGGCTTAGCAACTTTATCTGCCAGTTCCCTCAGGACCAGCGGATGTATCTCATCAGGTCCCATGGACTTGTAGACCTCCAGATTCCTCAGGTGGCCTCATACTTGATCTTCATCTACAGTGGGCAGTCCTTCATTTTCCCAGTCCTCAAAATATTGATTTCTATGATCAAGAATTTGGAACTGGGGGGAAAAAGGCATCCAGAGAAAATCTATTTCCAAGGCAGGGAGGGAGACAGAGTAGGAAGTGGGGCTAGGGGCGGGGAGAGAGGCAGGACATGAGGGAGACAGGATCAGAGGCAGAGGTTGTGTGAGAGAGAAAGGAAGTGAGAAATAGAGTGAGAGAGGGAGTGTGAAAGAAAAAAAAGGGGGAACAAAAGAGGGTGAGAGGGAGAGAGGAAAAGGAAGAACGGGAGTAAGTAGAGAGAAAGTGTATGTGAGGAAGAGAGGACAAGAGACAACCCATTTTCTCTTTATCTTAGTGTGACCGAGAACGATTTCTGACATCTAATGAAAAGTAAACATAACTTCTGAAGAAAAATAAATTTTGTTTTCCTGCCATAACTTTTCCTATTTTGTTAAATTGGATTTTATCTTCATTTTTAAAAATTCTCTCAAAACTAAAACATTTCCCCTTTTTAACCATCAGTGCCAACCAGCTGTAACTACAACCTTTATACCAACTGAAAGGTCCTGTCAAGGAAACAGGTCTGCCCTGTCAGAGGCTAATAGATTCAGACAAGTGTACTGCTAAGCTGTGATACCAGATTACTTCCAAAAACGCATTTCTACCAGTAAGCAAGTCAGTGAGTCCAAGTGCAACAGACATGGAACGTAATCTCTCTGCCATACCTTTTGTTGTGAAATGGTGAGTGGCTATTTGGGTTCTGCTCCTTCAGGTGCTGTGATCTACTAAGCACAAAAGCAATATTTCTGTAAAACAAATGTATCTGAGGGTCATTAAGTGTTAAGCTGGGATGAGAAGAATCAGCAATTTTACTATAATTTGAACCGGAGTACAGAACCAAGGAACAAGCAAGTAAGCAAAAAAAAAAAAAAAAAACATCGCCACAGACAAGCTCTGATTCCACCCCCCATTTGTCACCTCCCAAAGATTCAGTCTGCAAGAGGCAGTTCATTACATGTGCTGTATGCACTAAATAAAATAATCTTTTCTAGCCACTGATTAAAATGAAGACACTGTTTTAATAGGGTGACATCAGCTGCAGCACTTCAGCTGGGCTATGACTGCTGTCTTTGAAAGACTTTGATTTGGCTAATCACAGCCGTTTTTCTGGGATGCTAACTACAGACTCCAAGCAGAACAAATTCATTCCTGATGGTGTCTTGCAGCACACAATGTGGAATAATATGAATGGAGGCCCAAAAAAATGTGATCAATGTGGAATTAAAAGCCTCTGCCAGAACAACTGGACAACCAGCTTGTGAGCAACAGAGATAGAAAGAGTTATTGAGTGAGCTGTCACTAGCTCTGAGCAAGTGACCCTAAATTAAATGCTCACTCAATGATTTTCATTAATATGATTTGTTTACTTTTTTCTAAAGGATTTATCTGATTTCATCTTACAATATTTACTAGGCTGTGAGCAAAAAGACACGCAGAACACCCTGAAAAGGAATCATATTCTGCTTTGATCCGTTCCCATGTCAGAACATCGTTAGTAAAGAATGAAAATGGTACAGTATCTCTACCAATATTCATTATCATCTTCCCTCATCTTTCTAAGCCGGTGCACAGGGTATTCTGGGAAGAAGTCTTCCCAAATAAAACTGTGCTACTGGTCTCCATGTCAATCCATCACAATAGCTTCTGAAGTGGCCAGCATGCAAAAGACACATGATACTCAGGCAATAAAGCTTAGTTTGCTGGCAGTAAGTTACCAGCTCAGTATTGCCTTAACTTCCTGTTCTCTATGTTACTGGCAGGGGAAAGGAAAAGGGTGTGGTGGTACAATAGGGGCTATGACAGCATCCTATCACTCAGTTCTTGCATCATGCTGACTAGAACTACCCAAAGCACAAAATAAACCCCACATGGGATTAACTGTTCATCTTTTTTCTATACATTATTTCAGCCAAATTTCCCATCAGGAGGAATGTAAATTTTTGAAAAACATTGCTAAGAGTTAAATAGTTTCACTCAAGCAACAATAAGCATCAAGTCACGATGTATTTCTGTGATTCTCACTAGAAAATATCGTTATTTTAAAAAACTACATGAATGCCTGTGGTGTATAAACTATTACACACCTGCCAAGCACCATGTTAGCCTGAGGGTATTTAATGCCGTTAACGTTTAGTCCTGCAGTCCTCATCCAGGCACTTTTCAGAAGATATTGGCCCTCTCAGATTATCAGTGCCAAGCTCTGCCCCTATAAGTGCATCCATGTCCAAAGTAATCACGTCAGGCATGGAGGAATCAAGGATTTTTCTAGGATTTGCCTAGGTCTCTGCATGCAGCTACCTCTACAAAAAGTTTAGTTGTAGCTCTCTACTATGTGTTATCAGGAAAAATATTCAGGTATTGAGTTTTCCACAGTGGTTCCCAGGGAGTTTCCTGCAGACAGAGCGACCACAGATCACAGGATTTCTTTTCTTGTGACTGACAGGTCTCTCAAGGCCACTTCAGCTCAACTCAACTGAGTTCAAAGACTACTCTAATATTGCTGAGGGGCCGCTCCATGGATCAGGAGACACAGAGGTGGACATATCCAACTTTGCAGTTCATGTCTTATCAAGCAAGCTAAAGATGCCAGAGCTGTAGCCATCCCATTAAATTATATATACGTATCTTTGAAAGTTATTGCCTTCTGAAAATTTGCATAAACCCTCCATGCATATTTTACAGAAAAACTGACAAAACACATTTACAGAAAAGTGGTATGAAATAGCTGAATAGTTTTGGGGAAAAAAAGTATCTGCAGGCCAATTATGATCACATTCACTTAGTGATACAAGACAATGAGTCAGAAAAATGATTATATGAATGTTATCTGCTTTTCAAGGACAAAGCTTGTGGCCTTACAAACGCAAATTATCATTTTAGATGAGATATCTATTAAGTAGCTTTTGGGGGTTTTTTTAGGATCTTCACAATAGGAGAAGTTACAATTTCCTCAGTGATAAATATTGAATATGTAACATATAAGGACTATATTTTTGCCTTTTGCTTGTGGGCTTGCGTTGTTTCTTGAAAAACAATCAAACATACATCTTTTCCCCTCCATCTTCCCTTACTTACTCAGTCATAAAGATATTAAAAATCACATTTTTAATAAGACACATAAACACATCCCAAATCCCCTCTTTTTGGTATTCAGTTAAGTACTGGTTTGTTACTTTGTTCTTTAAATACTCAGGCAATTGAGGAGTCTGTTGGAAGAAGCTGGTATCATACAGCTCTTTAAAACCAAGTTTTATTTTAAGTATCTCTTCAGTAAGGAGCTCCCTTTCCATTGGATGAAACATTTAAATATATTAGCCAATTATTTTTTTACATACCTTCTGCTAAAAGGCAGTTCTGTCCTAAAACCTGAAAAAAGCATATACATTAAAAAGTATACAGATTTTACCTAAATTATGCATAAGTGGCCAGAATATATGTTTACAATCCTGAAGTAGGGTAGCTGTACTGCCCCAGGAATGAACTACTACAACAGGAGGAAGAGTGTTACATTCAACTGCCTGAAGATAATTTGCTCTAAATATTGATACCATGAGCACTTCTCTATCAACAAGCTGATACGTACCTCTATTGACAGGGTCTCTGTCACATACCTCCCAGAAGGTGGACAGGAATGCAGGACTCGAATTTAATTGTCTAAAGCTAAAAATCAAAGCACTTTGCAGCCAAACCTGAACTAATTGCATCATACCTTCCTACTGCATACAGATCTATACTGCTTAACAAATGCAATACATACTGCTTAGACAACTCTGGAGATGTTTTATTCTGCAGATGAGCACACACTAGGAAAATGTGTTAATGATAGCTTCAATGAATCTGCTTGGCCATTGTAGTTTGGCAGGGAGTAGGACTTGGGTGAGAGAAAGACATCCGAACACTAGAAAAGAAGAGGGGCAAAGGACTAGGACAAATAAGGTCTTAAAGAGACCCTCATTCAGTGTAGTAACTTGCATTAGTACAAGTTACTTACTCAGTTACTGTTTGATTAACGAAGTGGCTTGCCTCTCAGACTCATCTTAGGCACTCTTGTTGGCATGATACAGAGGCAGGCAGCTAATTTTCATGTTTTGGATCATGGTCTCAGGATGCAGCATGCCATCTTTAGGCATTTCAGTACATAAATTGCAGAGTACATAACTGCTCAAGATTTTGTCTACAGTCATGTCACATTCTCACTATCAAAGGTCTCCCTTCGGCTAAGTGGAGTTTGACTGCTGAAGAGCTAAAGGATTTGGTGCTGTATTCTGGGTCCTACACTGTGATGATATTCTTGTTTCTTTCCCCCATCATTGTTAAGAGTAATGCCATTAACTCTTGAGTATGTGGTTTCCAAATATCAACTACCTTTATATAGAAGTTTATTTCTTTTTTTCACACAAGCAGTAAAAAAAATACTCATAGGTCTCTACATACATCTGCATTTTCCCAGGGTAAAGTAATTCCCTGTCAGTAATGGGATCCTACTCAGTAGATGTTAATTTCATCTGATTACAGACATAGATAGAAATAAATGAGTGTACATACTTTTCTGAGATCCTTTTACTCATCTACAGTCCCTTTGAACTAAAACTTTCATCAGCTTTCTTCTGTGAAACATCATCTGAGGACACGATCATATGAAAGACTGTTTTGCCTCTATTTTTAGCTGAATAGGAGTATGCAGGAAATCATGCATGATAAATTTCATAGTGGCACTTTGCTAACTAGAGGTAATAGCTGAGACAGCTTGTAGAGCTTCTGCTGCCCCAGGGTCCCAGGGCTCTTCTTTCAAGCATACAGTCACCTACACCTTCTCTGATTTACCTCTGTGGCTGATGCATTATTGGGTACATACATCTGGAACTGCATCTCAAACCAGGTCAGACACCCATCCAAGGAGTGTCCTGTTAGGCAATGCAGGTTACTCCAAAGCTCCAAAGCAGTAACCAGATGCTTTAAAATGTTACTCCCTAACTTCCAGTAACTTTTGCACAATAATGCTCAAGTAATATGCCATGCTTTGTAGTAAATCTAGTTACACCTGTGTAAGCTCACGAGGACTTTTGCTTGAGGTCTTTGGGAAATTGCTTTAAAAGCAAAAGTGGCAAGAACCTGGCCACTGAAAAATAAAAGAATTGCCAGTTCTTCTTCATATGTCAGACATGATTGAAAAAATAAACAACAACAAAACCACTTCGTACTCTTATGTATGCATATGCAAATTAAGGACAAATTGAATAAGTGTGCTTCCTGAGCACTCTATAATGATGCTCAAGGCTTCTTTGTGTGTGGGAACAGCTTTAAAAAATAGTATGTGGCCCTAGCAGTTGTGATATCTGTAATTAAGAAATGCTACATCTGTTCATTTGTGGTTCCATTTTCTCTTTTTTACCCCTTTATCTTCAGCCTGCCTTTTAGCTTCAATAGTCATCTTAAAGTGGTTGTTCAATCAAAAATGCCATATTTCATGATTACAAGTGTTTTACAAAGTCAAGAGCATTTATTCTGTGCTCTCTTAACCAAAGATTAATGCAATATGAGAAATGTTGTATTAAATGTAGAAAATAATTATCAACATCATAACATCTTTGGTCCAGAAATTTTTCCTAATACAGATTTATTGGAAATTTGCCACTAAATTAAAATGCTATACTCCCTTCCCTTACCCATGCCACATTGGTTTCAACAAATACAGCTTTAAAAGGCATTCAGATGACTTGTTTTTCCCCTTCTAAGATTAAATTTCTGGGAAAAAAAGGAGGAAGGGAAACCACTCCACAAACGTTAGGCCAGCAGTAATTTAAAGGTGGGATTCCATAGGCTGCCGTTAAGGTCATGGCCATGCTCACTCCCAGTCCTTTGTGTAACCATGTAGACCTATAAAACCCAGTTGCCGTTGCTAGTAACAGGCCATACGTTTTGTATCGAGTCTGCAAGGTCTCAGGACTGAGGTTTGTCACAGGCTTGCTCTGAGTTTTCTTTACCTGTTTGCATCTTTGTTTTGCCTGGTTTAGCTGTGACAGCAATTCCTCCAACTGACAAGCTGTCTATGGCTAATTTGTTCTATTATTTTTCTTTGTATGGCACAGCAAGACTTTTTATGTTGATAACAACAAGCAGTCATCCTATGTAGCATGAGATACTATTCTGACACATCGTGTAGAGAAGCTCAGGTTGGGTACAACAGCAGAAGCTTTGCCAAGTGGAGGCACAGGAGTGGTGCAGGACAGTGGGTGGGGATGAGGCACAGGCTTGGCACTGGAGACCTTACAGCAGTAAACAACCCACCAGTAGTCAGTTAACAGATGCAGACTTGTGGCTGGAAATAAAATATGATTTTAGGTAACAAAGAAATGGTGTGAAAGACACACAAAGGCAACTAAAACATGGATATAGTAAATTCGGCTGTAAAATAGAGCTGCAGACTAATGATGAAAAAGCAAGACATAAAGAAGTGTTGGCAAATATAAAAATGACACCAAGTGGATCCTAAATTGAGAAAGAAATCACCAGCATGAACACAAAATTCCTCCTAGCAAAAGACAGTGGATGCTGACAACTCCCCATAACTCATCATGAACCATGAGAATGACCACATTGACGTTAGGACCGAAAGGAGCAGAGAAAGGATGAGCATAGCACCAGAAAAAAAAAACAAAAAACAACACAAAACAAAACAGAAACTAAGTGTGTGCATTACAATTTAAATTGTATTGTTACTATTACTAAGACTTTTTTTCCCCTGTATTCTTACTGTATTACTATTCTTTTTCTGTAATAGTTAGATTTAGACTAGATTACATTGTCCAGGTTTTGGCAATACTAATAATAAATCCTTGGATTTATATGTAAAGTGTTTCCTCTTTGCCCATGAACAAGATTCTGAAAGTAACTTATGTATTGACCCGATATGAGGTGTGCGTGATGTCACATTTCTCAGCTGGATGAAAATTCAGGAAATCCAGTCAGCAGTAAAACTGTGCGCAGGAGACTAGACATGTAAGAACGATTAAATGAGAACTACGAAGGCAAAAAATTTTTGTGGGAAGCCCCAACCATCATTGCTAAGACTTAATATTTTCATATAATTTCCTGTTTCCATATATATTATGTTATTATTTTTTTATAATGTCTATCAAGAAATATTTGAGTTAATGCTAAAAGGGACCTTCTTAGAGATGGTAGATCAAAATTATGTATATCATATGTTCCAGTTATGAGCACTAACATTGGTTTGCTTTCTCCTCACAGTCATGATCTGATCATAAGGTTACTTTTAGCACTGAAAAGGTAATTTTTTTTCTTTGGGAGACAGAGCGGAGAGCTGGTAAAACAGTCACCACAATGTAATTCAGTGCTTTTTGTCCAGCATTGGCAAGTGGCCCAGCTGATAAATGGGAGATTTAACATGTTGGCATCTAAAGCATGTCAATGTGGACTGAAATATGCTTTAATGATTTTTGCTTGGAAATGCTCTTTCCTTTTGAAGTAGGTTCAAATCTCTAGCCCACTGATTCAGTTCTTTTTTTTTTGTTCTTTTTTTTTTTCTTTCTCCAACACTTATAGCCAAAAATGCCATTTCCATCAGGCAAAAGATTTCTGTCATTGAACCTACCAGTCTCAGTACTTCATAACATCCAGGATCTGATAAAAAAGTACCTAGAGAAGGAAGACTGATTTTCTGTCACCTTTATTTCCTGTCAGGCTGCTACAGACACCCAAACTGTCCTCAAGAAAAATTCATTTAACTCCTTTCCACCTCAAAGCTTTTGGCAGTACTGTGGCAATGTAAAACAGCTTCAGCATCATCTCTTGTACTTCAAGTCTGTGCATGAAACTGTGCCATAGGCAGTGAATTGTTTCAAAGAGCATGCAAGACTGGAAGTGCTTTTGGTTACCAGTTTTCTGAATTATTTGTATATTGAAGTCAATAATTCTTCATTGTTTAAAAATCATATTCCAGAAAAGACCACTAGAAAGGGAGAAGCCACCACTGTCTTACCTAAGTCTTTTGCTAGAACTTTACAGAGACAAAGACAATGACACTTAAATTCAACGGTATTTTTCTTTCTTAAATTTCAATTTTACATGCACCCTTGTTCAGAATCATGGGAAAATGAACTAAAATTACTGGTGCCGAACAAGCTAATTTTACTCTTCCAATAAGCATAAATCCATTGGCTTAATATAAGATAAAAAGCGACACAGGGTAGATAAAGGGGCTAACAAGCATTTTGAGATAACACACAGTTCCATGATCATAAAATAAACCTGTATTTTCTTTAGAGCCCTTCTGCTTGGTGAGGTGACAGCTCGCTGCCCCAGCTGCACTTTTCCTTCAGGGACACCTTCTCATCACTGGGGTACTGTCAGGCAATGCTGTCTGTAACTGCTGTTGCAACGAAATGACCACGGGCTCAGTCTGCAGGTGCTCCCACGCAGGTCCTGCCTGTGCCAGCAAGGGTGGGTGCAGGGCTGAAGGCTTACCTGGTTCTTTTGCAAACAGGAAGATCTCCAAGTTCATTCCAACTTCATAGATCCTTCTTCCCCGGACTCAAGCTACTTAAAACACCCTTAATCAGCCCACATGTACATACAGTGCTCCAACCAGAAAATTTTTACCTCTTTTAAAACAAGGAAATTTTAGACTCATTTCTGTAAAACAAAAAGTAGAGAAAAGTAAAAGCAAAGGCCTTGTTTCAGGCCTTTAGACCTGCTAGTTCTTCTTTTCTCCCTACTAGGTTCAGGAGGTTATTTCTTCCAGAGAGGTTTTTCTTTTCCCATCTACCACATTTATCCATCCCTAGTTAGTATGTTAGACTACTTAACTACCCTCCCTGCTAAAATGGTACCACTTCCTTCCTGCTGGAATTTGTCTGGCTTCAGTTCTGGCCACTGATTCCTTTCAGAAACGTTTTTTCCACCTTTAACTCCTGGCACTTTTCCCATGTGCCTGTATATACAAGGTATTAACTCCTCTTGAGTATTTCTGCATCCAGCTGGGTTTTCATACTGGTAGAAGAAAACACAAATACTCCTTTGGTTTTTCACTGGTTAGTGCACACAGCATCAGAAAACAATCTAGCTGTCAGCTACTTCTAACTCCTAATTCCTGGCTTGCTGCAGGAAAGCTTTTAAGGTAAGAAGAGAGCCTGATAGTAATCAGCAACAACACAGAAGTACCTGCTCCGGAACTCAGTCATTCGTTTCAATCCTAGCCATTGCTTAAGGCCTAAAAGGTAGGTTTTATTGAAAAAAAAAAAAAAAAAAAAAGGAATGTCTCATGTGGTCATATGTGTAATATCTGAATAGAATCATGGCTATGGTTTGTTGGTGCTAGCTAATGCACAGAAAAAAGTGCTTTTCTTGCTCTTTTATTTCAATAGATCTGTGTAACATTATGAGTTGTAACTAGCATAAGTGTTCAAGGACCAGTAAACTGAAGGTAAAGCAAGAAATGTTTATAAAGCTTCTGCATTGATGAATCTAATTTAAACAGCTTAAGATTCAAACAGCCTGAGTATCTTAAATAATGTGAATTGGATTATTGTGCTGCTACTCTGAAGTGCACTCACCCTGATGGTATTTGCTAGAAACACTTTAAAAAGCCACTCCACTCCTCTACCACTATCCCCCTCCCTGCGCCCAAAATCCCCTCAGACCAAAGCTGACCACCAGCAGCTGCAGCCCTGTCCCTTGCCTCACAGCTGCGAGGAGGCTCATGCAACAGGAAGAGGACATTTGCACAGCTGGCCACGCTCCTGCTTACCCAGCATCAGCTACAGGGTCACACCATTAACATCAGCTTTCTACACACACACTGCCTCTCCCTCTCGTTATGTTTGCAGTGCTCATAATTTGTCCATTACCTCATTATTACTGCGTGCTCTCCTGGACTAAATTTCCTTTCATGTACTTATTTCTGCCAGTGATTTCAGTCTTTATTTCAGAATGCCTTTCATAGGGCAACAAAATCTCTATTCTTTAATTAAAAAAATTATGCAGATATTAGGTACTCATAACATGTGTCAAACATCACTTTTCTGGTGATCTGGTCACCTTTTCTTTCTGAATGTACTTCCCATCCATAATCTAGTCTGACTACAACAAAGCGACCGCAACAGTGAACATGCTCTAAATTCACTGTCTCAGGATGATAAATTTCTGCTGGAAGGAAATAATTCAATTTATCCTACATTCCACCAAAGAGAAGCTGTAAATATACAGTTTTCCCAAATCAAATTTGAAGACAAAGTATGTTTTTAAAATATCCACACTAAATGTTTGTGGGTCTTGTTTGTGAAACGGTACACTGAAAACTACTTTGAGATGTGCTGAGGAAAACCTGGTTTCACCAAACACAATGGATTTTCAAACAGTTAAAATCTAAACCACTTCTCTGCACATATTTTATACGTTGTATTATAGTACAAGCCAAGACAGTGACTTAGCTGACCCTGAGGACTCCATCTAAGTCAAGTAACAGGTGCTTTTGTTCCATACTACCTGAGCATAGGAATTTGTGGGACAGTAATCCTGCCTACAGCATTATCAGAAAGTAAGCTGGTCTCACACATAGGCTGGTAGTCTAATCACATTTACTCAGTGAGTTTTTTGCTCTGCTGTCTGTATAATATAATAGACATCTGTTTTCTACCTGGCCTTCTTTTCACTTTAGATTGTGTCTCCATCAGAAGACAAGGAAAAGAAAAGCATTCAAGAGAGTTCTTTGCCAACTGCATCATCAGCCACTTCAACAGTGAGATCAGCCATAAGCAAGGGAAAAAATCCATAGTTCTGATATATACCTTATTAATGATCTCAGTCTGAAGTCACACGTGTTATGGCTCTTTCCTGATTTACAATGTGTTACGCATTCAAAAGTAACAGGTTTTGCCTTTTGCAAGTTAAGAGGTTTGCTTAAAAAATTTATTCATCAGCTTTATTGCTTCAAATGCATATAACTAATTTGGATGGTCAGCAATATTTCTATACTTCATGAATCAAGTAAATATATATCTGCATGTTTGATCTATCCTAGCCTGTAGAATATTTACTATTTTGGCAAGGCAACTCAAGAATTGACTTAAACTAGAACCTGTATACTTCTCTTCAACAGCTAAGGAGAGCAGAGCTACTGCAAGCCAGAGATTTTTTTCAGAGCGAGAGTCCTGCCATACTGTGTTCTGAAAGAGGGTACTGTCACCTAATGTGAAGTCGGAAGACTGATATATATAACAACTAAATCATTTTCCATAGATCTTATACTATTTCTTTCACACTGCCCGCATGCCTAACCTTCCTTTCCAGGATTTTGACCCACAAGTAGGAAACTGTGTTTGTATGGTAACTAATGGTGCATTGCTCACAGTTACTGACTTCTCGCCCCCAAGTCACACAGTTTTCATGTTGCTCTGCTCTCCTGCCTAGCAAGGTTGGAGCTGAGGACATTGGCAGGTGACCTGGTGAGGATGGAGTGATTGCCCTGTGACAAAAGTTTGGCTGCACACAGGTGTTTTCTCAGTTCACAATGTTTCTGCTAATTTTCTTCTTAATGTTGATGGGTATATATAGGATATAGACCTTTTATATCCTGTAAAAATTACCAAAGCAGCAAGCAAGCAAGAACACTCTGAGGTGGAAAATACCTTAATTAAAACAGTACAGTGTTTTCTTAGTAAAAAAAACCCAAAACCACGAGGAAGTCAGAGCACCATCTTCAAACTTTCTATTATAAATCTAATTAACTGGGAGTATTGCTATAGCAGATTAGATCCTCTGCTTAGTGACCAAGATCCCATTTAGAGGTGTACTATATAAAAACAGAAGGACTTTTGTCTTAACTCAGCTACTTCTTTTCTGTCTTTCTGTCGATTTTCGTTACAGCAGCAACTGAACTGAACCCAAAATTTATCAACGCTTTGCAGGATACTAGTTTAAAAAAGTCAAGCAATTGCTAAGAAATGTACTTTATACAAACTATTTCTATGCCAAATAATTACAAACATGTATTTTAGTGCTATGTGCTACTCAAATAAGCCCACAAATAAACAGGATACAGAGAAGAAAAATCTTTCCTACTTTTAGAGAACTACTAGTTTTCAAACTACAAAGTTCTCTTTTTCTTATAAGTGGTTTCAACAGCAAATTGGAGAAAATCCAAATTATCATTGTTTTTCAGCGTGTTTGCCTGCAAGCCAGCTTCCAGACATATTGGTCTATTTAGCTCTAAAAATAAAGATCAGAACAAAGCCATATATTTTTAATAGATTTTCCATTAATTGACATCCTTTCCAAAATATGAAAGTGAGTGTGTCTAGAGTCACTTGCTTCATCATAGCCACCTAAAGATCTGCTCAAGCCAGAAGCCATGTTAAGGCTATACAATTCTAATCTGGTCTAGTGTCTCACAAGAATCTAGGAACAAAATT
>NW_009649456.1:346772-349403 GCF_000708025.1 Charadrius vociferus | reverse complement strand
AAACTTCATCGTATGCTTCAGATAAGAAGCTACTAAACATGAAAATGAGAGAATAGGAATCGGATTTTTACTCACCTGACTTTGCATCACAACTGATACTCCTAGTGTGCTGGGATTTCAAATAATAGCAGTAATAGTGGAGACTGGGAACTAGGGTTTACTTTTGTTGAGAAAATAAATACCTTAATTTTCTTCAGGTATTTTTCTATCCTATATATGGTCACATTGCTGTGTCTTTACCTACAGCTCACTTCAGCCTGGTTTGCTAAGGCATTAAGGCTCATATGATGTCATTGGTTGTCTGTCAGTTCAACCTAATAACTTAGCCAATGATTCCAGCACAGGCCCATTAAGATTAAGGGACTGAAGCATCTGTCATCTCAGGAAAGGCTGAAAGAGCAGGGATTGTTCAACCTGGAGAAGGTTCAGGGAGGTCTCCCCAATATGTATAAATCCCTGATGGCTGGGAATCATAAAATCATAGAATCATCTAGGTTGGAAGGGACCTTTAAGATCATTGAGTCCAACCATCAACTTAACACTGCCAAAACCACCACTAAACCATGTCCCTAAGCTCCACATCTACATGTCTTCTAAATACCTCCAGGGATGGCGACTCCACCACTTCCCTGGGCAGAGGTAATGGGACAAGAGGCAACGAGCACAACTTAAAAACTAGAAATTTCATATGAATACAAGAAAATGCTTTTTTTTTTTTTTGCTGTGAGGGTGGTCAATACAAGACCAGGCTGCCCAGAGAGGTTGTGGAATCTATGTCATTGGAGGCATTCAAAACACAACATGGTCCTGGGCAAGCTGCTCTACCTGTTCCAGCCTGAGCAACAGAATTTGGGCTCAATGATCACCGGAGGACCCTTCCAGGCTAAGCGATTCTGTGATTCTGTACTAATCCCTTGATCAAATTCAGCCACATTTGCTAGAAGAGCAGCTGTCTTAGACATTTTATATTTCTAAAACCTTTTGGAAATAAGTAAGTTACAAGGAGAAGTTGCGTGAAAGTTACTTCTGCTGCTGCAGGAAATACAAGTAGCACTCTGCACTCCCTCTGCAGCAACAGCCCACTCCCCAAATGCGATACAAGTTTATTAGCATGGGCATATTAGGCCTTGTATAGCTGCAAACTGGCATCATAGGCACCTTTGCTTGCCTGGCTAGTGAGCTTCTCCTGCCTTTGCAGAACAGGTCCTCTGTCCCATGCTGCAATACTGGGTACTGGAGGGATGTGGGATTATTGGAAAAGAAAGCAGCTCAGTGAGAAGTCCCTGGAAGACACTGGAAGTGGAAAGGTGGAAGGTGGAAAGGCAGTGAAGCAGCTAGCATGGGAGGCGCTGAGGTTACTTCAAGACATAACTTTGTAAAATCAGGCTTTACACATTGTACTACTCATGCGATGACTTGTTTGATGAACAGAGTTAGAGCTATTATAGTGCTGAATGCTGTTTGTGTATCACACAGCACTCTTCTGTGAGCTGTAGAAGCAGAGCAGAAAGCATTACCATGATGCACTGCCCAGGCTTCTCCATCCTTCTTCTAAAGGAATCAATTCATCCACATGGAGTACCATACTACAATAGCTATTCTTCTTCCAAGCTGGTGCATTGCTACATAACACTGCCTCAGGCTTCAAATAGTCTCTATTCACACACAGATTTAGGAGTCAGCTTGCACTTGCCAATGATTCAGGAGGAGTAAGAACAGAGAGCTTGGAGAACAAGTGGACAACCCCAGAAAGGAAAGGGTGAATGCCATGCAGTTGGGGGTTGAGGAGAGGAACAATTGAAAGCATCTGCTCTTATTTTATTACTGTTTTTTCTTCTTGCTATCTTCATGCTATCATAATGTCATTAACCTTCACTTTGACTCCTGCTTTTCTGCAGTCAGAGGATTATATAGGAAAACAATGTGGGTACTGGCTGCTCAGACACTGTTCTTGAACTTACCAGACTGAAAGCTGGGTTTTGTTAGTGCAACAAAGAAATGGATGGAGGCAAGAATTTGAATGCTCCAGAACAGCTGCTGAGTCATGAAGGTGGGTCTGAGAAACTTGATAGCAAAAGCAGGCAGATTCATTGGGTGTATTTGCAGCTGTCAGTCTCTGAAAGGAACAGGAGCTACTGAGAATAATATTTGTGAGGTAATAAAGAATCAAAAGAAGTCTTAGAAATACCACTCGGACAGCACAGCTAGCTCATCAAGAAGTTTTTTTTTGTTAAGGTATTATTTGAAAAAAGGTGTGCACCAGTAAACACACAGCTTGTACCTGCCTACCTGCTACCGTCCAGGGAAATCAACCATTCCAGCCCTTCTGTATTAGTGAAACATTTTGTGAGCATGATTTCTCTTTGTCAGTATTTCAGAAATTGACTGATTACTTAATAATGTGAGGCAATAAGACCAACTACAAAAAGCACACAACTCCTTAAAGCACTTGTTAGAGATATAGATCAGTATTAAGGATGATGGTGACTATTTGGAAGGATATGTACAGAGCATATTTTCAGACAGTCAGGGCCTTGGCTGGTTCTCCATGCCCATTCTGACACTGGAACTAATTACTTTCTCAGCTTTACGTTGGTCTGGAGTTTAACTCCTGGATAGCATCCCAGTGTA
>NW_009649456.1:331433-346575 GCF_000708025.1 Charadrius vociferus | reverse complement strand
GGGACTATGTTTAAAGGCAGGAGTCAAACTTTAATTCAGTAGACTCATAATTGTTCTCTGTACGTTATCCACACATTAACATAGTAGTAACACTCAGAGGTATTCAACCACAGTAAACAGAAAAAAAAATCCATTAATAATAATGACCTACAAAACGGTCCAGTCCTGAGGAGAAATACAACAGTCCCATTTAAGCTGTTCTGGAAGAACTGGAAGGATTGTTTTATGAAACACAAAAATCTGAGTTCATCCACAGATACACAAACAAAAATGCTATTGTTTAGGCAAAATAAACTGTTTTGATATTTATTTTTCTCCGGAGTAAATAAAGAGCTGAGAAACTGAAAATTTTCTGTATCATTTTTGGAAATGTCCATACATGTAGTTTTGGAGCATTTGGAGTCCTATCACAGCAGTTTGCCATTCCTGACTGGAAATGTTTTATTTCATAATGTTTGCCTGAGCTTTGTAAGAAATATATTTTGGGCAGGGGTCTGCTTTTTCCACGCTGGGATAGAAATTGAGTCTTCACACCACCTCTCAGAATGGAGGAGAGTCATTAGATGCTCCCTGGCTCTTCAACAGAGGATGCTTCTTGGTGCACCAGAAGAGATGCTGGTCTGTAGAGGAGAAAGGGGACAAAACTTCCCATCTAACTCTAGAGAGTAGCTTTAATGCTAACAGACCAAAGACTGTATTTTCTCTCTGAGTCTTTGATGTACACCTAATATATGACATGTCTATAAACTTGTTTTTCCTCACTCTTTCAAAAGACTAAATACCATTTTATTTTAAACTCAATCTGCACTGAATGTAATAATCACCACTGCTTACACTCAAATTATGGCAATGGAAAATGAGTGGAAAACATAAGAATACCTAGAGTATGTATACAACGGTCTAGAGGAAATGGAATGACTGTGAGGAGAATCTGACTTGTAATCAACAGACACCTTTTAAGGGGAGAGGTTTCCTGTTTGCTCTAAAACAAAGAGCACTGAGACTCAGGCAATGATATCTCCTTGAGAGCAGACCCTTCTCATTCCATCTTTATCATTTTATGTTTCTCCCTTTGTCTCCAGGAAAGAAGTATTCTTTTTTTTTTTTGAGACCACAGCCTCTCTACTGTTCTGACTAGCTACCTGTGCAGTTGGCTAGCTCTTTTATCACCTGAGTGTCATAAAGGGACAACTAAACTGGAAGTGGAAATTACACCTCCTTTGGCAGCACTCCTTTGAGAAGCAGTCTTTCATATTATTATTCAGGTTTCTTAAGGCTTCGAAGGAGCACCTGAATCACATCAAATATCTTTAAGGTTTCGCAATAAGAAAATGGTGAAAACATCTCCTTGATTTATATACCTATTTATTTTGGGATATAAAAGACAAACAGAAGAAGAAGAAGGCATAAATTGAATACAGAAAAGTAGGGCTCACAAGGCCACTGTTAAAGGCTGCGGGAGAAAGCACAGCTGAATATTGACAGTGTATGCAGGTCATGACAGTGCAAGAATTTTTCATGGACACAGTTACTGATTATCAATTATATGCTTATATTTTTGCTGTAGTAAGTAATCCAAAGACAGCACTTTCCCAATAAAAATGGATAGTCATTTAAAATTATCTAATTAATATTATAGAGCTATAAGCAGGATTCAGCAAAATACGGCCCCTTGTGCCTGTGTCACAAAAAAGAACACAGCTCAGCAAAATATTGACTGTCATAGCATCTTCAAATACAAAAAAGCTCCAACAGCGTGTGAAGGCTGAATCTGCAATAGTAGAATAAAAATATCAAATTCATTATGGAAAAGGTTGGAGTTTTTTTTCCATTTTCTGTAGCCAGGGTGGAGTTGTGTATTTGTTTTCACAGCATGCCTGGTAAAGATTTAGAAATATGTTATTGATTGAAACAGGATACGGATTGATTTAATAGGCTTTAAAGCATACTATATGTTCGTTGCAGTATTGCACATGATTTCTACAAGCTATATTTTCATTTTCTTTTAAATTCTTAAGTGTACACAGAGATTAATTCTGGCCCTCATTGGGTAAGTTTTGATGTCACATCAACCACTTCAAAGATTTTATAACAGATTGTATCAATGGGGTATTATGAGTGGCTGTCTCCTCCAGCTGCTCCAGCCCAGGACCTCTCCTGCCTGGCTGATGGAGCCCAGCCTGGTGTCCAGGGACCAGGGGTCTCTGCCCAGGCTGAGGGACATGGGTGACCTTCTCCCATTTGCAGGCTCAACCAGAAGTGAAGCTGAGCCAGTGTCCCCGTGACACGCACAGACACACTTACAGAGGACACTGACATGGCCGGTCACTTACACGGCCACAGAGGAGACACTGCCCCTGACGGCACCCCCATAGCAGATGGTCAGGACCAGGAGCAGAAGGTCACTGGTGCAGCACACAGGGGACACTCTCCATGTTCACAAGGACACCCACATTCGCTGATCCCCTGAGCACCGGCACAGACCCTCTGCCTGCCCAGCACTCTGCCCCGACTCGCTGGCCGGTCCAGATTGAAGTTTGCTGGCAGTGACACAGACGCCGCCAACGCTGAGCCCCTCACTCGCCTCACACATGCTGGCGACCCCCAGCAGCTCGTTTTGGGAACACACACCATTCCCACCCCAAGGCAGGAGGTTAAAGACCCCCACTTGCTCCTGTTGCTGACTGAGACCCCCCCCAGCTCCAGCAGCCGACGCCACAGGCCAGGGGCACCCACACCCCCGGTCCAGCTCCCACAGATGGCACCCACTCCTCTCTCGATGGTCCCCCAGCAGTTGGAACCGAGTCCTTGCAGCACTCACACGCACAGGACAGAGAGTGAGATTACGCACAGGTCATTAAGAGAAGATTTAATGGGGAGTTAGGACAGACTGTGGCAATCAGGCACAGGGCTCAGCCAGGCAAGCGAACAGACCCGCCACGGTTCACACGCGACCGGCCCCTTTTCTGGCTATTCCTCCTCTCTTCCTCCCCTGCCCATTGCCTCACTTGTTTGTACAGTCCCACCAAACCCCCTCCAACATCCCAGACCCTCAGGTCTGCATCCTTATCAGTCGCAAAGTCCCATTTGCCTGAAGTTTCTTGATAGCTGTTCAGTGAGTGTGAGTGATGAGGTTAGCTTCTTGTCTTTGTCTCCATTATGATTTGCCTGTCAGGTTTGTGTCTCCATATACTTTATCGCTTGCCCCTTTTCCTTTGTATCCCATTTCACAAGGTCCTTGATCACATAATCTTACTGGAACAAATATTCCTACACTAACATATCCTTACCAGTTAGTGCGACTGATCAGTTTTGGTTCCTCATCACTGCTTCCCCCATCATTTGTCGGTCAAGTTTGTGTCTCGTTCTTGTTTATGGCTTCCTCCTTTTCTTAATATCCCCTTTTGTGTTGAGAAAGTCCTTGACCAGACACCTTAAAGGAGCAGACACTCTCCTTCCACATATCCTAACAATTAGCACATCATTGAAAAATATTATCACAACTGTGTTACAAAGGAATAAGGAACAGAATATAGCAGAAAAAATGAAAAAAAACACCCTTCTTTATTTTACAGTTATACAAATAAAAACCAATCCCCATAGCTGTACTTGAAATAATATTAACAGTGTCAAACATGACAACCCTGACAGAACACATATCAATACTTTAAACCACAGAAATCGTATTACGTATGCTCAGTAGCAATAGTACTGTGCAGGAACGAAGCTCTCTGTAAACGCACTTCCTTTATTTTATCTACATTTAGAACAATTGTGCTTTTCCCTAGTGCTCTTAAAAATAAATAATGTGCAATTTCATAGTTATATCCTGAAATATGCTAATCTAGATCCCCATCTAAATCCTGGACATGTCTCTCCCAGGAAAGTCACTGTAAAGAGTGCTCAGCACTTCGCTAGATCAAACACTAAAAAAAGGTACCGAACCCACACCGTTTTTTCTTCAAATTGCAGTCAATTAGAGAAAAGGTGATGACCTCAAGCACATGTTGCTTATATTGTTTAACAAAAGAATGATACAGTCTTTATTACACATCAGATTGTGTAAACCAGCCAAGGTTTGAAAGGTTCAGTAGATCCTATATATGCAGAGTTGCTCAGAGCTGTGGGAAAGAGAACTGTCCCAAAGCTGAAAACTTAATAATCAAATATATTTATCTATTATTTTTATGAAATATGAAAGACTCTCTGCCACAGAAACATTAACATGTACTTTAATAAACAATTTACAATAAATTTGTCTGAATGAAATCTAGTTGCTCAATGTAAAGCTGCCATAAGATTTGGAAAAATACACAGTCTGCTGTCTTGATGTACCTCCCAGTTCTTACTTTTAACAATCATTTAGGAACCATAGCTGGCAATTGATATAACTGATGTGATGATAAATTTGAGGAACACTCAACTGATGGGCATTCCTCAGTTGTTCCTCACCAGGGCAGATATCATTACAATATTAGCGATCCTTCTTCTTTTTATCCCATCTACTTCATATTAGTCATTGATAGTGTTGGATGATAAAAGTGGTAATTATAGTAAAGCCTGTTTATCTGATCTGTGCTGTAAGCAGCACAGGAGGTGCAAATATATATAAACAGAAATCATCCAAGGCAGCTATGAAGGCTTGAGCTGTTGACTGCTGCCCAGTGAAGGACCATGAGGTGAAATTTATTCCACTGTAAAGTCCCTGTACAGTAGCTAAGCCTTTGGTGCTACGGAGCCTTTGGTCACCTTCAGGGAAAAAGAGTCACACAGTAGAACTAATTCCTTTTTTTTTTTTTATTCAGGACCTGGGGTGCCTTGACAGAAATGCGCAAAGAGCCCCAGGGCAATATAGAGCCAGGAGGCATAAGGGAAAGATAAGAAAGGTTGTCTGCAATGAGTACACTGCTACAGATTCCCAGCAGTGAGAGGTCTAATAACCAAGGCCACGTAACATAACAGGAAAAGCTTTGGGCACGTCCCATCTCATGCCACCCTAGAGTAACCAGTAACTGGTGGTCACAAACCATCTCAAAACAGAAAATTTATAGCACAACAAACCACGCATCAGAAAGCCCCAGAAGCTTTGGGCTCCACATGGATACAGATCTTATACAAGAGCAATATAGTAAAATGACTTGTAATGCTTGTGAAAACCTGTACAGTCAAACACTACAACTGCTACTTGCCTCAGAGGATGGTTTGAAATCTACCACTCACTATATTACACTTCAGCTCAGGATAAAGCTGAAGCAGGTAAGACAGGAGACGGGTTAGTGAGGAGTTGTATGCTTTTGGTAGGGAGCCACACCTGGGTGCCAGTTTGAGGGGAGGGTGCTATGAGAAGGATAAACGTGGATGACAGTAGAGAACCAGGAGACTATGGCTTTTGGAGCCAGAAGTGTGCAGTATTGAAGGTGGAAAGCCTGCAGGGGATGGGGTTAAGGCCCAGTTTTGAGAAGGTACCAGCAAACTGTTGTCTTGGAAGTAGGTGCTACAGTCACGTCTTGTGCCTAAGTCAGAGAAACCTTGCCCTGTATCACCCTGTTGCATCAGATTCAGTGATAGGGTAAAAATTTGGACTCCATGGCTTGTGTACTAAAGTTAACTTCACTCATAGATAATCAAATGTGAAGTTTGCAAAACAGGCTCAGGCCAAATTTTTCTTCATCTACTGACTTCTAAAGGCAAACTTTCTTATCTGTCTTCCTATATATGTCTCATTGTTTTCAGTTATTCAATTACACAAGTATTTATTTTATTACTACCATAGGAATTAGAGTGTCTCTGTCTACTTTGCTCTCAGAGAAAAAAATCAACTGGCGTATTAAAATCGTCCCTGAGGTGAAAAAAAATCACCTGTCAGCTAGTATTTTAGTCTACTTGATTTCCCTTTTGTTGGAATGGCCTGATGCTAGACAGAAGAAAAGAAGACATTCACAGAATAAAAAATAAAGCTAAACAGATGCTTCTCTGAGCTTCTGTGAGTCTGGCACCTGTGAATTCTTTCTCAACAGAAATTCTGTCAATGTGTATGAAATATGTCTTAAAAGATCAACAGCAGCAAAACCCTAACAGAAAGAGCAGGAATACGCGTAGCATTCATCAAGGAAATAACCTTGTCTTACACTGCAAGTTTACACAGTCTACAAATAACACCCTCTGGGCTTATCAACAACAAATTAAACACGTTCCAGTCTGTGTTGCTGTTTAGTTCCTTGTGATGCCTTGATTTCAGTGGTGATCATGTTAGGACCACATCCCACACCTCAACATTTAGCCAAAGCAAACTGTCCTGGGCAGGAGAGACTGGTGAATAAGGAAAGATGCTACTGTGTCTTAGATATAGCAGAATGACTTTCTATTTCCCATCAACTTTTGGTAAAACTGCAAGGCAGTGATTTAGCTACTAAATATACACAATCACAGACCTCTATTCATGCATGATGAAGTACATGTGAACCTAAAGAGGAAAAATGGCTAATAAATGACACCTTCAGCTAGTAAATGTTTGTGAGTGTTGTGCTACATATGAAATTGCTCAAGATAGTTCAAAACTCACTAGATACATCAAATGTCATATTTGGAGATAACGACCTAACATAGAGTTGAAAATATAACAAGAAAATATCCACAGATTGTATGTACATGCCTTCTCCTCAGCCTAGCCTGACAAGGAACCATGGTTTTCTTCATTTACCTCCTCCATTAGGCTATACCATATCATATGCAGACAGGTTTTGTATCTTGGTATATGCTGTACTGACACTCCACTCTCTCCTAACCTCCTGTAATTTCTTGTTCTCTTTTTTGACAGGAGAGAGTGAAAGAATTCTTGGCTTCGTGGATAAACAAGAATGATGCTCACAAAAATGACTGTGAGATAATGCAGCTCTGTTATTTCAGTCAATTACGCATCAGAACATCAAGCTGATACAAAAGAGGTATATTAGAGAAACATATCATCCAACACCATTAGAAATTTAAGTTTTAAAAGAACTGTTTGATCTACAGTTCTTTTATTTTTCCATTTAACGGGCTAGGTCTTTTTTTTCTGCAGATGTGTTCCAATGTCACCTGAGTTCCTTTAGACTTTGTGTTTTCCTTTCAATTAGGAATAAAGATTGTGTGTGTGTATATATATACTTGATTGTATGAAATTATTTCTTTACTCCTGCAGATTTTTCTGAAGAATGAAATTCTGTATGTAAAGTCAGTAAAGAGGCTTTGCTTTGAGATGCCTAATTCAAAAATTTAAATAACATAAAGAATATGTTCCCCGTACCAGCAAAGAAACATCATACACAATCTACACCATTTCTTCAAGGAAAGGAAAAAATGTATGAGTAATCTTTGGTACCAAAAATAAGGGCACCTTCTCATATGCCTTCAAATCTGAACACAACAAAATACCTTCTCTTTAAAAACGGATCAAAATGACCTTTGAGTGGTTCCATGTAGTGGGTATTGACAGCAGTAGCTAGAAAAAAGTTAAGGGTTGTGTGACAGCAGGATACAACACAATAACAATTGATAAAATATTTGATGTTTCCCTCCACCCTCCCACCCTTACAAATTTTTTGCCTAAGACAACTCCATAAGATACACACTTTTAATTACTCGTAACATCCTTAAATTCCTTTACGGGCTCCAATACTTAAAAACAACAAAACCCAACCAACAGCAATAAGAAAAACAGCAACAAAAGCTGAGGTTATACTACAAGATCAGAAACAGTCCTCTGACTGAAGGCATTTACTGATTTGCTTGATCTTAAGGACTTCACTTTCTCTACTCAATTCCAGCATGGTCTTTTCTGCCAAAGCCTGGTTTGCTTGCTCAAGAAAATATTCCATCCACTGGGGATTTCTTGTGTGGGCTGTCTGACCACAGTGGCAAGTCAGCAGTAAGCAGGCTATATTTTTCTTCTTTAACTCATGATGAATGTGTCACTGGATCCTGTAAACACTACTGAGTATACATTCAAGCTTTGTTCTTAGTGAAAGTGGCACTTACTTGAACCCTTGCAGTCAAGATAGCTTAGTTATATAGCACTTTACAGGTATAATAGCTGGTTATGTACTTCTGATAAAATTCCTTTTTCTGATGGCTTAGTGGGTATTGAAATATATCCTCATTGGGATCCCATTGCCATTCCACAACATCTTTACGATGAAGTGTGTCATCTGTACTTCTTTTTGTACTTTACATGTGCTTTATTGCTGTACGCATTTCCCTGTTGTTAATTTAAGTGCTCCTCTGTTATGTAATACATACAGTGTTTTAAACTCTAACGGCATCCTATGAGGACTGGCATTAGAAAAGTACCGATACTTCAGATCATCATAGTAATGATACTTGACTGGTTTTCCATGTAAATCCTTCGGGAATGGCCAAAATCCATACAGGTGAATTTCATCACAAAATCTGGTGGCGAGCGTATACATGAGGAGACCAGTGCTGGGTCGTTTAATGTGGACCTTGTTTGTCAGCCAATAGCTGCAAAGAAAGAAAAAGTACATTAAGAAACTCTCATACAACTTCATGTGAATAAATCTTGTAAACTTATTTTATCCATTGTGCATTCATTTCACACTATAAAAAAGCAAAAGTTTCCTTCTCCTCTCTAAACTGAGTAAATGATGACACTGTTTCGTAACACCTTTCCACATAGAAGAAAAGTGAGATCTTATTTAACACACTGCTGAAGAAAAGCCGTCCAACTAAGGTCTTAGTTCAGGCTTTAACCCTAACAAGAAGTCACAATGCCTGCAAATGCTAGAAAACTGCAGTTAACCTCCTCAGATCAGGGAACAGTCTTTTGTTATAAACTTTGATCTCTTGCAGTATCCAGTTCACCTCATCAAGTCACGCCTACACTGAGTATTTGATTGGCCTAGTGACTACTTCACAGATTGCTTGTCTAAACAGAAAGTAAATGGAAATAATAAACGTAACAACTTAAGAATCTAAATTTCAGAAGTAAATAGAAGTGAAGCTTTAATTACTTTGCTTGTGATTAAGTACATAAAGGTTCATGGTTGCTAATGGCACCCTCCAGAAACGCAAAATATTACACGAATAGTTTTATAAAGGTTTTGGTTTGTACTCAACAGTTTACAGATCTGACTGAAGCTACGGGACAGTTTTCCTGAGCCAGTAACAACAGTTCAACTCAACCCTGCATGAAAGAAACTTGAAATAAAGTGAAATCAAACGAAAAACAGAGTGTGAGGAGAATATAATATAAAACATTCCTTCTTTGATCAGGAGTGACCTTCTGGCAAAATGATTGCCCCCAATCACTGGTACACCACTTCAATAGTTGTAACCACTTCTTTGCCACTGGGCTCTGAAACATTTACAATGCAGTACAATTTACAAATCAGGTCTACTGTACATTGCTCTTAAGCCTTGTGTCAGGAGTAAATTGATATGATCTGTGGTGATCCAGAAAAATTAAGAACCATGAAGGAAAGGAGGAGTATGAGTGGAAAAATTCCTTCTACACCTGAAAACTGTAAGAAAAGCAATTAAAGATGTAAAAGTCTGCCCTGATGAATATCAGATACATCAATTTTTTACATCCATAATCACTATTAAAAGATTGCTTTGACAATTACATTTGTCTTAGTGTTTATGGAACCTCAATATTTTGGTCTTTAAAAATACTGAACCTCTTTCTGCCAGATCAAAACATCACCTGTGGTTTAACCTACAGTCAAAACCACTAGACTTTTAACTATATCTAGCATGATACCTTTACATTTATAAAAATGGAATATATTATTATCAGTATGATTGCAGAAGAAATGTTAATTGAATAGCATGTTGCTACCAGATAATGACGTCTTGCAGCTATTGCCAAAAATTAAATTCAAATAAACACAGAAAAACATAGACATCTGTTTTCAAAATAGTTAATGTTAAAATGATCTTCTGACAAAACTCTATTACAATGACTAATATATGCAACAATGGATGCCAGTCATCACTACATTAAACGGATACTGGAGAATTCAAATGGCAATTGTTTACTTTGCAACTGTGGAATAGATGACTTCTGACTAGACTGAAACACAAGATTTCCCAAGGCTGCACTCAAAATGGTACGTGTCATCTCAGACAAGGAAAATTGGATAATTTACCATACTTAACATCTTTATTTGCAATATCTACAAATTCTGTCGGATTCCTAAGTATAAATGAGACCAGAATCTGTTTGTGTATATTTCCACAGATTTTTAACTCCATTCTCTGGACCGGACTGAATCTGAGGAAACTTTTACGTTATAATCCTGAATAGCTCAAAAAGATTATACACCAAACTCTGTTCATTACGTGGCAAGCTGATCTATAAGTAAACCCACTCATACACACCTGCCTGTCACTGAATTTCTGTTCTTTCTATCACCTTTACATGATGATAATACTTTTTAAAAGAGCTTTCTGAAAAATCTAATATGTTATTTGAAAATTTAAAACATTAGCATTAACAAGAAAGTCAGAAAAAAAGCTTGTGAGAAGGAAGACAAAACACTGCAGTGTTACTCAGGAGTGTCTGCATCAGTGAGAGCAGCTAAAAGGTGTATATTGTCCCAATTACACTCTCTCAAAAAAATACTGTAGAACAGGGCAAGACACAGAGAAAAGCAACATAGGCTATCAGAATAATAAAGTAATTTCTGTAATTTCTGAGAGAGTAAATAGAGTAGCTTGAAAAAGAAACAACTAAGTGCTCATATGGCAGAAAGCTCCCAAACCATGTAGTGTGTAAAGAAGGCAAATGGGGATTTAATTACTGCTTTAACACAAGAACTGTAACATAAAGACTGTGGACCCAGTGGAGTTATTCAGTGTTAGATCTAAAATAAACACATGAAAGTACTTTTTTATATGATATGCCATTTAACAGTGGAATTCATTGCAACAGGATGTTTTGAATGATGACAGCCAACTGACTAAAAAGACACAAATTGTCAAAGTTCACAAACACAGCAATGCAGATGAAGCTCCTTCTCAGGGGTTTGCTAAGCTGCTGGACATGGGAACACATATCACAGGGTAAACGCCTGACATTTCCTCTGTTCCGAACTTTTCTTCTGAGCCTCTGTGTTGGCACTTGGCACCAGCAAGATGACAGGCTATAGAGGGATCTATTTAAACAGTCACTTTTATGTTCTTGGACTCAGTGTCTGCTTTCTCTAGAAGGTGTTAGCTAAAATAACTTACTGAAACTCAGAAAGAATAAAGCCTTTGCTTGTGCTTTCATGTCTTCAGTGGGATTAATCACATCAATGTTATGAACAATCGTTCAACTGACCCTCTCAATTTATGTGAATGTATTAATTAAAAATGCAGCATTTGTCCTTTTCTTACCGAGATACGCCTTGGGCAGAAAGCTGCACATGGAATCTAGAGTGTGAAAGAATTAACGTGTGAACAATAACACCGGCACTATGACAGCCAGCCCGGAAACACTGCTGAGCATTTGCGTGCGATCTACTTTACAGTTTTCTATGTACAATATCTTGAAATAGCATACACAGAAACAATTTCATTCAAAGGAATGATGCACTTTACGAAGAGCTGAAACACTCCCCAAAATTGTAATTTGCTTTTTAGCAAACTTAATTCACTGCTTTAATGTTAAAAATTCTTTTTTGTTTGGGGTTTTCTTCCTTTACCACTTCATCTTATACTGTCAAGTAAATTCAAATTTTTGCTTATGAAGCAGATTTCAAGGACCCCTCGAGAATTTGGACTCTGCCTGGCAATCTTCCTTAGAAAGAGAAAGAAAAGATCAGTGATATCAATGGTGAATGCGGTCATGTTACATACCTTGCATTGCCACAGCTCAACGAGAGTGTGGCCAGCAGGCTGCCATTGCAGAGAATTTTAACTAGTGTGAGAATAGTCTTTACTGGCTATGGCAAAATAATTAAGACTATATTAAAGCTCACTATTACCTGTCTTAAAATAAAATGGTTCAGCTTCCCCGGTGTAGGAGATTATTCTGCTTTGCACCATTGCTCTAGCGTGATCTGCTCCCAAAGCTGCTTTAATCAACTTTTCAAAAATCACCTCAATAAGAAAAGGATCTGCTAAGGATAAAGTACTATCAAAACGTAGCATAACATTGCCCTTCTGCGGCCAGTGAATTAAGAAACGCTTGCTAAAGTTTAGACCAGTTAAGCCTATGAACTCTTTTCACATTCATGAAAATAATTTGATGTAACAGCTAGAATCCTTCACAGCCATAAGCCACGTGCCTTATATAATATTTGGAAGGATGGGGCAGTAAGGCCTATATATGAAGGAGGGGCCCTATGAAGAAGAAAACCTTCACTACTAATTAACAGGGTATGTTTAAGACTGGGAACATGTCTCAACTTCTGTCCGGCTTCTGCAATATTTCCAAGCTATCAGAATACTTCTATTTGAACCACACTAGCTCCTTCAGTTTTCATCTAAAAAAAGAAATTATTTACCTAGGTTTAGAAGGAAATCACAGGATGAATAATCCTCTTTAACCACCTGACAAAAGCATTCATCCAGAGGAACAGACCCATGCTTCAGTCCTCGACGAACCAGTGACAACAGTTTTTTGTGTTAAATCATCATTAGTTTCAAAATATAAAATGGCCACACTGCAGAGACCTTGATTCTTCCTTCATAAATAAGGACTTCGAAAATTGCCCATATATTTTTTGATTTTAAAGTAGAAACATTCCAGGACAGACAGACGACATCCCTTTCCCCAGCAAAGCTTCCAACAGGTATGAGGCAAAGCGCGACTGCAGAAAACATGGGTCTCAGTCTGCTCAGACGAGGGAGGAGGCAAGTTTAAGCCTTTGCAGGTGCTGTGTACCCTGTGCTGCAGTACTAAAGGAGAATGAAAGCCAACATCTCCCATCTGCTTAAACAACTTCTGCAGTGCACCTGTGTGAAAACTAATTTTTAACAGGCTCAGGGCTGCCTCAGAGCACACCTACAGGACCAAGCTCTTCTTACAAGGCTGTGAGAAGGTCATGCTGTCCACACCTCTGCAAAACTCAGCAATGAGGTACCTGGCACCCTGCTCACTGCTGTCATGACAAAGGCGTTCCAGAACATGAAAAAAAGTTAAACTGTATGACCAAAATTCTAAATTTTAGAAAAATACAAGCTGTTTCCCTGAACACTTATGCCTGTATGCAAAACTGCTTGTACATAACATATTTCAACTGATGCCAGATCATTGTCTTTGCTTTGGTAAATGCTCCTTTATCTTCACACTATCACGAGGTACGCTGCACCTGTAAAATTGGTTAATGCCTATCTACCCAGACGGATATAAATCCATTCGAAACCTACTAGCGCAAGTAGAGTGGAGACTCTTTGTAAAAAAGGAAAAACTTTGTAAATGATGCTCTAAAATACCAAAGCTATGTCATGGTTTCTCTTAGAAACATCTTCCTTGTTTAAGAAGTTGAGCCTTGCTTGGTTTGTTCCAGCAGCAGACAGTAAAACCCCGCAGATGAAACTTCAAGCAACGGGAGTTGCAAACCTTATAGAACAAGAAAGAAATTAAAATGAACCCAAATTTAAGCAGTAAAAAAACCACAGTTATTGCTATTCAAGACAACACAATCCAATTAATTCTGCAATTAACCCACAGAAATGTTTGGAATACTTATCTATGTATATTTTTAAAAAGCAATTGAAATTATCCTGAAAAAGACTGTAAGTCGGAAAGAAAACAATGATTTAACAGCTAGTTCACTTTAGATTTCACTGATGCCAGTAGTTACCATCAGTGTAAACAGTAATAGCATAGTAACCTTTTCCAGAAGGACCATAAAGAACCAGACTGTAAAGTAGTATCTTACATTAAATGACAATCTTTAAGCTATGTGAAAGCAACAGAAGTGCAGAGACAGTAGCCCAGGCCTGCATATCTTTTCTTTTGCAATAGCAGGTTACACACGTAGGACTAAGAAAAGATGTCTCCAAGTGCTTCTGTGAGAAGAGAATTGATGCAGTTTCCAAAATGCTAAACATGTCGAAGTATGAAAGTGATGTCTTTTTTCAAAAGACAGCCACGGTGTGATTGAAAATTATTTGTTTTGATTCCATGAGCAATATACCAATGATCAAACTGGCAACATAACTTATCTGGAGATTCACAGAGATGCTATCATTAATATTATTTTGACACTAGCTGAATACAGGTACTCTGAGAGCAAAAAATAAAATTGTTTGCTGCACTTCCAAATCTATTTTGCATGAACATCAATAGCACTTTTAAAAATATATACAGATCTCTTTTAAGGGACAGTATTAGTGAAGGTCCACCCCTTTAACCCTTTGAACAAGTAACCCTCAAGTGCCTAAATTGACTTACACACTGATATAAATGCGTTCACAAGTAACTTGTTTAAAGATAAGGAACATAGGATTGCCAAGGACGTTACACATGAGGAAACTGATTCACTCTGCGTTTGAGTGCTATTTACATGCTACTGGCCTGTCAAATGTTTTGAACTGATTTCAGTCTGAAATTGCTATGGCAATTAGCTTGGTAGAAGAGATTCCTTGATAAAACATTTTAAACTCTTATGTGAGTATTCCTTGAATATCTTTCAAATCAGATACTAACAGATGGATAAGCACTCCAGTCTCAAACATGAAAAAAAGCTAAGTGAGTTTAAACACCTGCAAAAGTAAAATGTTGTCCTGCACCAAAAACGTTAATAACATTTTTTAGTCAACAGTTTCTGCCAAATCATACGGTCACAGAATGCCTCGTACCAGAATCCATCCTTAAAACTGATCATAACTATGAAAGTGTAGAGCCAGGCTTGCTTTCCTTTTTTTGGAGGGGGGAACTGTTCTGTCTTTACCATTTATTATGTTTACTTCTACAATGCAATCAATATTACAATGAAAGGTAGAAAATCGTTTTACAGAATTGTATCTGCCTTGCAATGCTCCACAGTTGTGCCATCTCCCAAAAGCAGAATGGGATGGGCAAGAGAGTACTTAAAATCTTCCCAAACAAAGTTAACTGGATTTTTGTTCCCCCTGGAGTCAGTGACCCATTAGCAAGCAGTGGGGACCATTGGGAGTTGCTCTATAGGGTAAGATAGATGGTGGTGAG
>NW_009649456.1:284199-331354 GCF_000708025.1 Charadrius vociferus | reverse complement strand
TTTAAGACTATTCCATGACATAAAGAACAGTAAAAGAGAACAGTCAGGACATTTACTTAAAAAATACCTTCTGATGCAAACAGAAAACACTAATGTAGAGACACCCAATGAAACCCAGTGACAACTACTGACTTCAAGGTAACAGATACAGTCTCCAAGATATTTCCTGGAGACTGCAATTAGCATGTTTGAGCAATTCTTTGAGGTCTCTCACTAACACTGGCCTACTGTACTTGAAAAAGCAACAACACCTTTTTTTTTTTTAATATATACTGAAATTCACGCCCCTTGATTCTCATCAGAGACTACACATACAGATATGTATGTGGAATGGAGATCACAAGAAAAAGTGCCAACTCTTGTCTTGTAGCACAGGCTGGGTTTAGCACTCATCAGGAAAGAATGACTATAAATCTGACATTAGCACAATAGCGATATCTAACTTGCCATTGTCACGCTTCAGTTGTCATTATGAAGAACAAAGTAAGTAAATAACGGAGAAAAAGACAAAAAAGGAGTAATGGTGTGCATGTGTGTGCCTGTATGTGAGACAGTGAAATAGCAGTACAGAATATCCTCTAGGAAATATATTTTTCAGAATGATGAAGACCAAAATCAAAGCAATGGAACAAGGACGTTTTAAATGTACTGTGATAAAGATTATCTTAACTGGTCACTAGAGAAGCTTGCAGAATGAAACTTGTTTATAGCACACTGCTATTATTAACAGACTGGGCTTGATCTACTCCAGACTAATTACTGGTAGGAGGATCATCATGTCCACATTTCCTGTATTCACTTCCCAATAACCATCTTCTTATAGCCTTACTGGGTAGGCTGGAATGCATGCACATCCTCTAATGTTGACGTATTATTTTCAAGACCTACTTAACAAGTTCCTTTGTGCATCTTAGAATCTGTATTAGAATTCCTGAGGTACTAGGTTTTGGTCCATTCAGCATTCCCTCAATAGCTTGTAGAAGCCAAGGTCACTTTTGTTATTTATTTTCAGTAGAAGGGCTTTTTTTTTTCCTGCTTATCATGGGTCTTTCAGATCATTTATTCACTGTAGTCTACGATTAGCCACACAATATTTTTTCAGAGGTGAGGGAAGATGCATCTCCTCCTACTTCATTTTCATGCTTTTCTCACAATACAAGACACATTCATGACAACTTTTAAAATAAGTTTGCTGAGCAAACCTTTTGCTGACATCTATGGGACACCTTAATCTTCAGGCTGTGCTTAACTGCTCAGTATTCTCACAGAAGAACCTGAATAAGGCTTTCCACAGCTCCGTTTCACCTCCTCCTTTCTCAATCAAAGTGTTCAAACTTCTGGGAAGTCACTTCAACCACTTCTCTTTTCACTGTGACTTTTAAGCCACTGAAATGACTCACTGTATCCAGCCGGACCATCAGAGCTCTACCTGCACATTACTTCTGTAACAAGTCATCACCCCTGTACCCATACACCACCAGTTAGTATTCCCTACTGCTCCAAGCATGCTGAGTTTGTCGAGACTGTTGGCTTCCTCCAACTCTCAAAACATCTCAGAAACACTGATCTGCTGCTTGGGTAGTCAGAAACATTCTTTGCGGTACATCACATTTACAGGAAAGAAAGGGAGACTAGAGACTGCTTACTTATGTAGCTACTGAAAATCACAAAGAATTCCATAAGTATATGTTTTTAAGTCATTTAAGCCCTTAGGAATCCATTTACACCAAAAGAGTGCTGAACCTTTGACAGCAAACGTGATTAGTCTTCTGTTGCATAGTGACGTGAACACTTATCCCTGTTGGAGTCATGGAAGTCATGAGCTGAAACTCATTCTAGTACATGTCTGCTGAAAAACATTGCTCCTTCAACCCATGCACAAAACAATTTTTAAGACTGAAACATACCTTAATTTTAAAATAAGTCAGTTATAAATAATTTATTTAGAGATCACGGGTGTAATAGATGTGCAAACAGGTATATAGCAAAGGTGTAGTAAAATAGACCTAGAGTACATTTCACAGACTAAGAAAGCTAATAGATAAAACTTCTGGAGCGAAGGTTTTCCCTTCTGGCAAGTCAGCTCCTTCCTGAGGTCTGGTGGAAAGAGACGTATCTCTCAGTGAGTTGTCCCACGGCTACTTTATTTCTGTGACATACTTAGACAATAGCATATTCCTGCAATCCAGATAATGGGGTAAAATACAGAATTCTATGAATTATAAAATCACAGAACCGTTTGGGTTAGAAGAGACTGTTAAAGGCCATCTTGTCCAACTCCCCCCTGCTGTGGGCAGGGACACTGTTCACTAGACCAGGTTGCTCAAAGCACAATCCAGCCTGGCCTTGAACACTTGCAGAGATGGGGCATCCATAACTTCTCTGGGCAACTTGTTCCAGTGTCTCACCACCCTCATCATAAAACATTTCTACCTTCTGTCTAACCTAAACGTACATTCTTTCAGTTCAAAATCATTGTCCCTTTCCTTCAATACAGGCCTTGGTAAAAAGTCTCTGTCTTTCTTATAAGCCCCCTTTAACTATTGAAAGGCTGCAACATGTCCCTCTTCTCCTGTATTTCTCCAGGCTGAACGACCCCAACTCTCTCAGCCTGTCTTCACAGGAGAGGTGCTCCAGCCCTCTGATCACCTTTGTGTCCGTCCTCTGGACTTGCTACAACAGGCCAATGTCTTTCTTATGTTGCATCCCCCACAGCTGGATGCTGTACTCCAGGTGGGGTCTCACCAGAATGGCATAGAGGTGCAAAATCACCTCCCTTGACCTGCTGGCCACACTTCTTTTGATGTAGCCCAGGATACGGTTGGTTTTCTGGGCTGCAAGTGCATATTACTGGTTCATATATGAAGATAGATTAATGTTTCCTTCATGTTAACAAATTCTGACCTGCTCAAAAAAAATGGTATAGTAATAATAATAAAATAGAATAATAGCAACAGTCCTCTCTCGCTCATGGCTGGAGACAGCAATACATTCAGAAAATCTGAGTTAATGCTCATGACCAGTGAATATGCTAAGCATAATGGGAGAAAGGTGCTGTGATGCTTTGCTTACACAGTTGTGCTGGTGTGCTTCAATTACAGCATGTCTCTGCTGTTCCAGATGATCACACTTCTTCAGACCAGTGACTGTAAGTAGTGCTGAGCTGTGCAGTTTTCTTTTGTGATTAAACATACATCAGGGTATATGTAAACACCTCTGAACTCATTGTGATGGGTTAACCAAATTGGCTTTCTATACAAATCTTTAGAGACTAAAGATTGGAGCACCACTATGTCTCCATTCCCCAATCAACAGTTCAACACAAGCAAATAATGCTTACAAAAGTTAAGCATACTGACAGTGCAAACTGGCAGGAAAACTGGTGTTGGATTTCCATTCTGGAAAGCACACTGGGCCCAATCCTAACAAAACAGTTATAAAAGTAAGCAAAAGAAAGGAATGGCATTTTAAGTAAACGGGGCTAGAAATGTAAGTATGTTTTAGACGGAGTCAATTGCTTTTTTTCCTCTCATATACATTGTAAATATAACTTATTCCCTTCTCTAAAAAGAGTATTGGCATTAGTTTGGATTAAACAGAAGTGATGAAGCAAAGGGATGAATGGGAGGAAGAGAAAAATCATAATCAGATTGGAAATGCCACAAAAATATTGTATTGATTTTAGAGAAGGAACTGCCTTTGCCTTCACAACTGATTTTCTACTCAGTAAAATAAGACTACCTATCAAACTCTTTTACATGTAGAAACATATGTAGAGGTGAGGGAAATATGACAGAAATATGATAGAAAAAACAGCATTTCCAAAGAGCAAAATGAGAAGGCAGTCACAGAAGGCAGGTATTTCACTTCACTGAGATTTTCAACTTTTTAGGACACTCACAACCTAAGCTTATATTTTGAATCACAATCATCCTCTGTCTGTTTTTGAAGTAGAACTCCCTCCTCCACTGAAGGAAAAGCTCTGCCCTGGGAGGTAACCACTGCTGGAAAAGCTTCCTTTCCTCTCCACTCATCTTCTGGGGCTCCCTTCCCATTCAGGGGTGGCACAAGAGACTGCACCGCTGCTCCCTTCTGCTGGTACATTTCATGGACCTAGGGGTTGATCCGGACCAACTGCAATGGTGGGGTAGCTTCCTAGGCACAAGCTTGGTCTGCGGCATCAGCAGAGTTGGTACAAGAGGTCAGCCTCCAGCTGAATGGTGGAGACACAAGCCCACACTGGGACCCCTCCTACTGCTGTAGCTAAAACTGAGAAATCAGAACCCCAGAGTACTTCCGATTTCACCTGGCCCACAGGGGCAATTTTAACAGGCAGAGATTGTGCAGAGTAATAAATCAACAGCCTATTTTATACCAGCTATATTCCCTTCTTGAAAAAGCCTTTATTTATATGTCTCAGAGTAGCTATTCAAGCCTCAGAAAGGTTATTGAAGCAGTTCCTTGGTAGGAAACCTTTATAATGGCTTGAATCAGCAAAGATACTGCAGCCAAGAAATGAATTTGACCCATGTCCTGCACGGTAATGATGAATCCTCTAATAAATGCAAAATGGTAATTTTCCTGTTGCATGACTATCAAATATCTATTACATGATGGCAATTACACAGATTATATTTCAGCTACAAGAGAAGTTAAGTAATTTTGAATTTTAGTTTCAATTGAAATAATACATGCCATGTCATTGAAATAATAGATAATACAACATAACCACATGTTCATGTTAATCTTGAACTTACGCGCTTTGTTAAACTGTGCCCTGGGGTCCGACTTTTTCTTGGGATTGGTGAGGGCATGACAAACTGTTCATTAAAAATTACCATGTGCAAAGCTATCTCCCATGTCAAACATAGTCAAATGGAGTGGAAAAGGTATTTGGTTTGTAACACTACAAGAGTGGGACTGATTGGATAAGACTCTTCAACCACATCAGCCAACGGTTCTCTGGGAAAGCCATGTCAAATTAATAACAGGGAAAAATCTTTTGTTTGAACAATGATAACAATTCAGCTAAAGGCTAGTAAGGGAAAAAGACCAATGTAGTCTTACTGCAAAGTTGTAATAATAGCATTGTGCAGCAGATGGGTGAACATTGCTAAGTGCTTGGAAACACACAGGTAACTTTGGTTTAAATTTATAAAATACACATTTCAAAAAGCTACGGAATTCTTAATATTTTATGAAAGCACCACTACAACTTACAATTGATTAGCATTTTTCCTATGAAAATTGCAACAGAATGTTACTGGAATGGTGTAATTAAAGTTAGTAACTTGCACTAATTCAAGCTGTCACCATTAGATCTAGTCTTTCCTACTAAGGTGAATACCTGTTCTTACACTAATGCCTAGTAAACATTTTTCTGTAACAGAAATAATCCTAATGAATTTTCTCTCTTTTCAAAACAATGCAAAAGCTGTCATGTTCAGCAAATAAAAAAGCAAATACATGATGAATAAGAACAAATTGCAGTGTGTCCACTATGTATATATGGACTTAGGAGCACAATAATGGAAGGACCTACTTAATTGTTAAATTCTGTCTTTGTCATTTTGGAAAACCCTGGAATAATTTACTTGTTCCCCAGAACATCCATTCGACAGGACTGCATTCTTGAGAGACCATTTTCTACACCTTATATCAACTGTTAAATCTACCCTAAAAAAGACAAAAAGACATAACTATGGGACATTCTGCTCCCTGCTGTGGAATATTATATTCTGTGTCCCTGCAACAGGGGGAAATTCGTAAAGGTCATCCCAGGATGAGAACTATGCCCTGTACCATGGAGCATTTCATTAATGGCACTGATACTGAAACCAATGCTGAAAAATGTAGCGCTTGAACTTAAGAATATGTTCAGGATGCTCTTTGCTCACTGGACTGATAAACAGGTTAAAACTGCTTTCAGCTTGTGCTAGACTCCTCCTGAAGGATGAAGTCAATAATGTCTACCATCGGCTCTGGACAGATACAGGAAAACAGTATGTTGAATGCTAGGTTACTTGTTAGACTAACTTCAATTATATAGAAGAAAAACTAACCTTTTTTGATATAATAAATACAATCTGAAATCTCCCTTTTAGAGATCACTATATAAAATATCCATTACGGACCCTTAAATTTGATCAATGCACTGAACCAGAGCCAATTAATCAGATATAAAAGCTATTGATTTTACCATAATAAATCCCACAGCTGTTATTGAATTAACCAACCAGAAGAGCCAGGCTTCATACAAATAAAAGTAAACTACTTCAGTAAAATAAGGAGGCAGCATTTACTCCTTAGGATCAAGATTACACAAAACCTTTAAATAGTTAAAAAGCATTCACTGCAGCATGTGCAAGAAGGTGATTGAACAGAAACAATTTTCTGCAACACAACTTAATGTAGAGCTCAAAAGTGAGAGATTGCTTTACAAAGTCTATCAAATATGAAAAAAACACTTAAACAATGCACAGAAGTCCACATGCTGCCATGCCAAAGGACCAAAGCCTTTAAAGAATGACTGTTGCTCACTTTTCACATTCTATTAAGCTCTAGCTTCACTGCAAACAATGCCAACTGAAATGCCAATTAGCAGCAATGAGATGTGATTGGAGTTCTGCCAAGCCCACCAAGTGGTTTCACAAGGACATGCAGTAGACCAAGCAAAAACTGGTTTTGATCACTGCTACTGTTGGTCAGAAACAAATATATGATACCTATATGAAAGTCCCACTACTGATTTTACAAGCAATAACTTCCCAACAGAAATTCCCATGGTTTTCAGGTAAGATGATTAATGGCTGTTTTTCCACCAGAAAGATTTCCTGTCTTTAGCTTGCTTTCCTACAAGATTTGCTGATACGATAGCCTTCTGCATCAATTTCTCTTTCCTACTACATATTTTAGAAAGGGTTTGTAAAGTATTTGCCAAAAAATTTAGAGATATGTCCTCTCCATTGTGCCTGTTCTATTTTCTATCTATGGGTTTCACACACTTTGAAATATACCAATAGAGTCATCCAGCAGGTAGGTGTCTACTATTATTACTGCTGTTATAAATAAAATGAAGAAGAAACAGAATTATGACAGTCCCCAAACAAACCAGCTAGCCAGCTCACTAAACTGTAAGATTACAATAAAGTTTTTTTTTTTTTTTAAAAAAAAGGTTCTGTAAACACATTTAAAAAAAATCTTTTAGAAGGAAGAAAATACTTGTCGCTTTCTTGATTAAAGCCTTTAAGCAAAAACTGAACTTACTGTTACTTACTATTATGCTGAAAGTCATGGTATATTGCCAGTGGCTTTACTAAGTTACCATCATCCATGTAATTAACAGTAATTTGAAGTGAGATCTTCAGTTTGAATTCAAGCTACTCAACTTCAAGTCATCAGTGTTATAGAAATGAAGTGTGTTTACACATTGGCACATTTCCCAGATATTTTGTGCCTGGAACTTGCTTTGCATATTACAAACAAGTTTATAGAAATTGAAAACAAAAACAGACAGACAGATTTCCTCTTCTCTTTCACCTCTGTTTCAGAGGATGATCATTGTACCAAAATAGCAACAACAGCTTAGCAATCTCATGAGTTAAAACCAGAAGATGTCAGGCAAATTTTGTGCTCTACAACCGCCTTTCTGCATTACCCTTGTCAGTGAGGAGCCTACTGTTCTCTAAATGGATTCATTTTTTAGGAAAAGGACAGATGTTCACTACTAACAACATCAGAGAGTCGAGATTTCCAAACTCATGAGCCAAATCTTCCTTTACCCACATCCTCTCAACCCATCTTTCTCCCTCCCTAGAATTTATCCAGTTCACCTTCTAATTGACTCCACAGCTAGCCAGCGTCTTCTCTATGGATCTGCTCCCACTGTTAAATGTCCCTGGGGACTCGAAGAAACCCACGAACTACAGCAAATTAACTCCTCTATGAAAACCCACGACAAACCCCTTGCAGGCAGCAGCAAACCCAATTGCCATCAGTAGCCTCCAGGTCAAACCCTGCGTTTTGTTTCCAGTGCCAGCTTATAGCAATCCACTCCAGCCAGCCACGCTGCACCGTCTCCTTGGCACACAGTCTCCACGGCATGGCTCACAGCTACGCTTGTGAGTTTTCATGCGGCCATACAGCTTCCCAGCTGGTGCAGGCATGTGTACCTCACCGTTTGGAGAGGAGAACACGCTGCAGCCTTGCAGGAGGGGTTCTCTCCTCGATCCTGTCCCTATCAGCCCTCAGGGTTTCTCTTTAGTGATTTTAAAATGACTGCTAGCTCTGCAAAGGAAGATGAAAAGAAACACTGAGATTATTTTCTGAAAGCTTCTTGTCCTTGAGAGGTATGTTCTGTAGTCTACTTTCTCTCTGCTGCATCTTCTTCTGTACTCTGTCCCTTACCGACTAAAGGTGAGGAAGGCCTCATCTGGAAAGTTCAAGCCAAACATGAGCCTACAAAGCCCACAGATGGATTTTACATTGTAGGAGCAGTCTGGAACAAACAGGAGGATACTGTCCTCTTAGCCCTTCTGTATGTTATGTTTCATCTGAAGCTAAAGATTTTGATACAAGCATAAGCTGGTACCACCTGTTGGTTTCAGTATGACTGCTACACCCACTGCTTCCTCTCTGCCAACACTTCTGGTGAGTGTGCCCACATTTACACTGAAATGGAAAAAATAAAAATAAAACACCCCTCATGAGCCTCCAAAATGTTCTGAAACCAGCAGTTGCGCTTGTTCTTGATTAGGGTCTTATCTCAGATCCTTTTACAGGTCATCTTTGCTTTCAAGTTGTAAGAGAAAATGATTACTCATTCTGGTCGGAAAATCCCCTGTATCCCGCTGCCAGCCAATAATGTACAACTAATTTTAAAATGAAAAAGCAAGTTCTAGCAATAACTTTCTCTAAGTCAATTTTCTTTGACTACTTCATTAAATATATGCTTCAAAAAATGCAAATGGTGACTCTTGTTCCCAACACATACAGAATGAAAAATGTAAATAAGCTTTCTCCACAGTGCTCATGAGGTATATCAACTATTATTTCAATACAGAAATATTGTTTAAAAAAAAGGTAGAAACAAAAGCAGTGTTTTTTTACATTTTAGAAGTAGTGTTCCTGTGGCCCATTAATTCACTTGTTGAAGACTGAAGGACAAAACTCAAAAAAGGAGTTCAATACATCCAACTTATCGTATGAAACTCATAATGTGAACCCACACGGACCGTTAATCTCCCGTACACGAATACACATGTCCTTATGTCGACACATGATCATAAGGATAGCAGGACACCTAAGAACAGGATTCACGGGAACAATCTCTGCTGAAAGAGATGCGTAAGACAGAATGCACAGAGGGGCAGAGACTTTAGTCTAGCCTGGGAAGGAAATCAGGACTGGTGAGAGGTTTAAATCTCATTCCATCCAAAACACTGGCACCTAGCATCTAACCCAAATATGGTGTGCCTTCTAACACCAAAGAAGCAGAATCCAGACCTGTTGCCTGAGGAATCAGTTATTTTCTTTCAAAACATGTTCTGTGCTTAAAAGATCACCAGGCATCACAGCGTGACCTAACCACCTGGCCTCTTTATCTCCCAAGTGTCTGAAATACAGCAATGCTTACCCTTTTTCTCACTTTCTAACTCAGACTCTTAAAATTCTTTGATGCAAACTGCAACAGGCTAGTAGGCTTCCCTTAGCCTCTGAAAAACCTATACTTGGCTGATGTAGCAAATCCTCCCACAAATTCCTTCCGTTACATGGTGGGTTGACCCTGGCCACCAGCCAAACACCCACACAGCTGCTCTCTCGCTCCCTGCTCCCTCCTCAGTGGGATGGGGGAGGGAACAGGAAGAGCAAAAGCAAGAAAACCCATGGATCAAGATAAAGAAGGCTTACGACGTGAACGAAAGAGGGGGGAAAAACCACAATCACTTACCACCACCCACCAGCAGGCTCAAGCCCACCTTGTGTCTCAGCAATGGCCACCCTGGAAGACAGACCCCTCCCTTCTTCCTCTGCCGCAGTTTTATTGCTTGCTGAGCATGATGCTATATGGTATGGCATCTCTCCTTGGTCAGTTCAGCTCAGTTGTCCTGGCTGTACCCCTTTCCAGCTTTTTGCCTACTACCAGCCTACTCACTGGTGGAGGGAGAAGTGAGACATGGAGAAGGCTTTGAGACTGTGCAAGCACTGCAGCAACAGCCAAAACATCGGCATGCTACCAATGCTGTTTTACCCACAAATCCAAAACACAGCACCTGTATTTTGGCACAGGGCTGCCATGAATAAAGATAACCCCATCCCAGCCAGAACCAGTACACCTCAGAAAGCAGAATGAACAGGAGCTTTTCTCCTACACAACAGAGAAATCCTCTAAACCCTGGGCTCCTAAGGTAAAAGGAAGAGAGCACTGCTTCCCCACAAGCTGTTTGGGAGGAAGGCAGCCATTAGCCTTGACACTGGAAAACTTCAGACATAAAATGCCCAACTACTACTCAGTGCTTCTGACTTGAAGCACTTCAATCTTTCTCTGTATATGAACAAGAACCCACGCACGTCCAAAACCCCCATTAAAGCATTCTTGAAGAAACTCATGTGGAGTAAAAAGTGAGGCTACAGAAGATACTAAGCCAAACTGTTCCTTCCTATACCGACACCACTGTAAAGATTGTCCCAGTGTATTATTTCACTGAAGGACTGTTTATTCATTTTCACAAACAACCCAATGACTAGAATTGGAATATAAGGTAACAGACAGCACCGGGTGGCATCATCTTTCATGGTCATCCATGCAGAAAGAAATACCATACTTTGCTCTTGATCTAGCTCTGCTATCGCCAGTGTAACAGCTAGAAGTGTAATACAGAGGAATTACAAAAGGAACAATCACAGGCATGTGTATCCATTTCTATCTTCTCTCTTTTGGTTTGGTTTGGGGTTTTTGTTTTGTCATCCATTCCCATCCCAATCCTCCCCAAAAGCATGTAACAAAGATCAAATGAGAAAAAAACCCTTAGTCTTAAATTTTCTTTTTCTTATATTATTTTTTTTCCAGATGAAGGGATCAATTTGGAAAAAAGATTATTAAATATATGTAGAACTAGTATAATTTGTCATATGATATCATAACAACTCTCCGCTTTTACTGAGAAGTTCAGATGCAAAGGCACTTTTAGCCAGATGGTAGCTGGTAAAAAGCTGGCAAGGGACACAGCCAGGACAGCTGACCTGAACTGACCAAAGGGAAATGCCATACCATACAGTGTATAAATTTATAGCTTTGTTTGCTTATTTCCATGTTATCTCAGTAATTAACTAAGCATTAGAAGAAATCTGTTTCTGGCTTGATGCTCAGTACAACTGCTCCTCATCACAAAAGTTCAGTAAAATCAAAACTAAATGCACTCATCTTTGAAAACTCTTGGTAGGCATTACAATCAAAACAAAAAAATAGCAGAATTGTTATTATAAGTTTTACCTTGGAAACATCACTTTAATAGAGGAAACCTGACAGAACTTTCTCATGCATGCATGTATCATAGAGACTCAACAGCCAGGTCATCTTCCATGTCAAAAAAAGAAGAGAAGCTACTCTCCACCTTATTAATACTATCTGCCCAACATCACTCTCTATGGACTTCAGTCTTCTCTGTACTTTGGTCCTCAAAGACAGACTATAAAAACTGTTCATGGTTTGCCTCTGAACTGCACAGCCACAATTTTTGTTACATGAGTACGATATGGTCAAATGAGAGTTAATTAATCTTCCACATTTTTATAGTTTTCAGAAACACAGAAACTAACAGATTTTATGCAAGGGAAGATAAAACACACACCATTCCCCCCTCCCCACCCACCCCCCCATAATAATTCAGTAGCAAAATACTTTTCAAAATAAATACAAATCTGCCAATACACTGTATGAATAAACTGTGTTATTTATTCCCTGTGTAGCTGCTAACAGTCATTAGCATTAGGTACAGCACTGCTGCTTCTGGCAGATAAACTAAGCAGCAGAACTTGAAAATGGGCAATTTCATGACTATTTTTCTTATGACCAATTCTGTCACTCTCCTGCAGTTGAAACCTGAAATTCAACCTTAGAAGAGTAAGTTTTACAAGTCTTAAGTATATACTTTGCTGATAATCAGGAACAAAGCAGTTGCCACAGCAAAAGGGACGAAAAAGAAACCAAACCCCAAACTGAAATCTCACAGAATTTTATTATCAAAAGGTAAATAAAAATAAAATTATGGTTCTCTCTACACAGTCATGACCATGCTCTTCATGGCCTACTTTGCAGAATGGACTAGGCAATGAACAATATAAAAAGCAGTTTAGTGCACATTCAGTTTCCCATATGTGTCCTTCTCTACTTCAATGGTGTTTGCCCCCATCGAAAAAGCTGTCCTTTCTCTCAAGAAGGGAGATAGGAGATCTTGTGCAACAGAAGTAAAAGCTTATCCTGAGAAACCCTGAAGTAGATGAGGAGGTACCCTCATGAGCTGCACAGGCCCTGCAGCCCTGGTAATTATGCTGATAAGCCAAAAGATCAACCCCAGAGTGTTTCCACTTCAGGAACAGGAGCATCACTGCCTGCTCTCCTATTAGGACAGAATCCTAGGATCCGAAGAATGACTTCACACAATAGGTTAAGTTCTGAAAATCCAACCTAACTAGCATCCCATTTGTTCACATAGCTTATCAAGCAAAGCCAGCTCTACTGATATGTTACACAAGGGCACGAAGGTACTGTAATATAGAACCCCTATTTTAACACCCACATATATGAAAAATGGGACTGTACTCCACTGAAATATTTGTATGATATGACATAAAACACATGGTCATTTTATATTTAGTATTGTATTTTTAGCCTAATGGCCATTATTAAAATCTTTTGTTTTCTGCAGTGATTATTTATTTATCCATGTACTCCAAAATGTCTTAAGAAATATATTTTAGCAGTAAAGAAAAAAGTGAAGTCTGTAAGCAGTAAGAAAAGAAACCGATTGCTCCCAGCAATTGTTTCTTTATTAGCACAGAGATGCTGGTGAACTATTTGATTTCTGCATGTTTGAGTTTCTCAAAGTACTTTTTCTGTAATTCCCACAGCGAAGGACTCTGGAGCTGTGGTGAAGTTGTGTAAAAGGTCACTACATTCAAACAACAGCTGTTTGCTTTCACTAATAAAGGAAAAACGACCATGCACTGAAAAGTGACCATAAATAGGCACAGCATACTCTTTACACAGGCAAAACACAGAGATTTCGGTGGGAATTCTGCTATGTTTAATGCAGGATCAACTCTAATACCACTCTTTCGCAGGCAGTATCAAGGAGGAAGTAAGCTGAGCACAGGCAAATCCCACAGGATGTCCGCGCGATTGTTCCATACCCAAAAGACGGGAAGGAATCTTATGTGAAGCAATTTCAGCGATAGTGCTGCTGAGTGACTAATAGTTCATGAGATGGCTCCAATAGGAAAAAAAGCCAAGAAAGCATTCCTACACATGAAGATGAGTGTGAGAACTTTGTTTTGTAGAGTTGGGAGAGGAAACACGAGAAAAAACTTCTCAGAAAAACTTCTGTATTGTAAAAGACTATTGCTTGGTATAGTGGGGTGGGGGTGGTGTTCTGCCTCTTCAGCAGATGTCTTCAGATATTCACCAGCAGAAGAAGAAGAGCCGTGCAAGGCTCTGGGAGCTAACTCTGGCCTCCACCTAATGTAACAACAACACACTTCCTCTCAGGGTCCCTCTCTACTTCCTCCAGGGAACTGCAAGGATCCATAGCAGAGAGCATCTGCCAGTCCTACTCCCCAGTTTGGTTGTCTGCCACCATTGGAAGTAAATAAGAAGACCTGGAATCTAGTCCCAGCAGGCTCAGTTCCTGTTTGCCTACCATTTAAGGCATATTCCATTAGAGCTCTGCTACTGAGACTAGACTCTATACAGACGCTGTCCACACCTCAGAGTGTCATCTCATTTGGAAAATATTATTGAAAATAATCCTAATGAAAGAGTTCAGCATCAAATCTCAGGCCTATTAGCAAATCAAAGTTTCTGAAATTTGTTGTTAAATTCAATTTAGGAAAAAAAAAAAGTTCTGTGGTTTGCTCATTATAATTACTTTATAATTAACCTTCCTGTCAGTGGCATTAAAGAGCAAATAAATCCTTTTAATCAGTTAAGCTCTTCATTTATAGATTCTAGTTCCATCTTGAACTGTTACATATTGACTACCTCTATTATTTTGTCAATAATACGTGCAGAATTACATTAAAAGTTCCATAAAACAGCTTTTAGAACAGTTTTTGAAAAAATCATGCAACTGCCCCCAAATCACTTTCCAAATCCAATATTCTAACTTGAAATACAAACTTGTTGATCAATAAGTGCAAAAGCAAAATACAGAAAATAAATTAACACATGAGACCACTCGATCTAAATCTACTGAAGCAAAAAAATCTGAATCCAATGACCATTGGCAAGACCAAGACATGCTACTGATTAAAAAAGGAGTTACCATGTTGGACTTAGTATTTACATAATCTGTTTTTAAAACTTCAAGTCCCTCTGAGATTTTAGAGGACCACACATCACTCACAGAAGTTTAATAAGGCATGAAATCTGAAAAAAAGTAATTTCTTTTTCCAACAGAACATTGCCTTTTTTGTGACCCAAAAAGTGCAAAAATAAACAGGAAAAAATACAGTTTTTTAAAATGATCTCCGAATGCAGTCATTGTTCTGCTATCTGATCAAGAGTAACACCCAAATACTATGGGGAGCTCAGAAAATTTCTTTCATTAAAAAAGTAAGAAAAATAGGAGACAGAATTTCAGTGCCATATGTGATTGCAGCAAAACTGTCCTGTTATTATGCAAAACAGTACACAGGAATACAGAATTTGGCCTCACTAGATCAGAACAGAAGTCTAAGGAAGTTAATGCTCCATCTTTAGAAACTGCCTACGCCTTATACTTTAAAGACTGATGAAGGAAAAACCTAATTTGTCTGAACAATTTGGCAGTGTGATACACACAACAAGAAATAGAGACAATACTTTCCAAACCTGGTGGCTATAAGCCTGTACACTTCAGCATTAAATGTCTCTGTTAGTACTTAATGTCCAGTTGGAATTATGAACTTCACTTTATTGATGAATAGTTACTAAATGATTTAGCCCACAATACACTACATTTCCATATTTTTAGTAAAATTTTAGGTGCATTAAATGAAAGAACTCTTGATATCAATATAAATACACTGGGAATTTGGGCTTTTTTTCCAATAAAAAAAAGACGACTTCATAACTTTTTAGGACAGACATCTCTTTTTAGGCAGTTTTCAGGCCTGTAGCAGAGTGTTTTCTAATTTTTAGATTATGAATACAAGTAGTTGCAATATAATACATTAAAGTTTCAAATAAAAGCCTCACTTCAACCAGCTGAATGATATGGACATGGTATAGCCCTGTGGTATACCACAACTACGGATATATCCGTGGTATAGGAAAACCAGCACGGGTGCATAAGTCTTCTGAAAAAGCACAATTGAATCTTTTAGCTTATTAAACATGAAGGTGCACCTTTTATTTGTCTCCATAAGAATATGTTTTCAAGTTGAGGACAGTTCTTCAGTAGACTGTCCTGGTATATGGTTATATAGTCTAAGAAAAATGTGTTTAAGCTGTTAGAAATTTGGGAGGGTTTCAAGATATAAAAAGCAACATAAGACCCAGACTGACTTTCTTGGCTGATTCTCTTATCAATAAGGTCTAATTAAAACAGCTCTAAATACCTTCATATAAATTATTATTTAATGCAAAATATGCATACTCAAATAAAGAGTAAAGCCAGAATGCTTTGGAATTATCAAGGCAAGAAACCACAAACTAAAGAAGTGAATACTTACTTGTGTGGAGGTTAAGAGGAGTTTGGGGATGCTATAAATATTAACACAGGACAGTGATTGCAAATGCTACATTTACAGATGTCTGCTCTAAACTTCTGTAGCCTTTAATGAAAATCACTGAGCTACATTCGAGCACAAAGATACAACTACCTAAGAATGCTCACAGTCTACAAAACAAAGGTTGCAGATGCACGCAGTTTCCTTGTGTTAAGTAAGGCAGTCTACAAAAACTGCTTCTTACAGTTCAGCTTTCCTTATCATGCTTTCATCAATAAATCAAACTCCACCTCCCTCTTATGGCTTAAGAGGCTCAACAACGTAGCATAAGCCTTCCATTCTCATGGTCCTGAAGATATGGTTAGGACCCCTATGAAGAAGATTAGATACTCTGCATAGGTCTTACTGTGTGTTTTAACATGCAGGTTTTGTGGGTACATTTCCTGGGTTTGCTTCTCATTCAACTAACAGCAATCTTCACATTCTGTTTATTTTACCCTTTCTGTTTTGCAGAACTACAGGCCTCCAGCAGGTCATCACTCTTAACACGGTCACAAAGACTTAAATTTGCAAGCAGAGGACTTGCAAAAGCATCAGACATACAAAAAAATACAACAAATACATCAAAACAAATTCACAAAACCAGTTCAGATTCATAAAACAAGGACCATTTTATAGGAGTTCTTTTTAGGCAGTGTCTCTTTAGAGGCTCATAAATCATCAGTTTACATTGAATTTGAAATAAACATGAGCACAATAGGTAGAATACTGGATTATGAAGATATTCCTTAAAACAAACTACATAAGTTGCACACATTGTTTTAAATGGCAGCAGGCTTAGCTGTCCATTAGTTTCAAACTTAAGTTAGCAGTTACAACTTGCTTAAACTTTCCCAAGCCTTACTGCTCAAAATGAACTGATTTGATAATCAGGTTATGCAGCTTAAAATTTTACTTTATTTTTCAAGTCACTTTACTTATTTGTAGAAAATATTAATTTTTAACTCAGGCATATTTTAATTTAAGAACAGGCTTTGCTTATCAATTTTGCATACTACCATGGTATTCTGTTTGACATTTAAACCTAACAGACTTTTGAGACTTTTCTGAAACACAAACCTCATTATTATGGGCTGGTGTTTTAAGACTGCCATCTAAGAATTCTAAAGAATATTTGTTCTAAATGCATTACTGTTGACAGTATCCCTTACAAACGTGACTCACAAAGACATATTCACCTCATGCACCTCAGTTCATAAAGTCAAGAGCTAGATAAAAGATAAATTTGACTTACTCAAATTACAAAAAAAAAACCAAACAAACAGTAAGGCTACATGATGATAGTTACTTCCCACAAGAATCAAAAAGGGAAGTGAGGTGATTAAAGAAGGTTTGAAGTGGAGGACTTCAGGTTTAGAGCACAGATTCAACCACCTGACAAATTTATGCAGTCATATCAGATGACACTGCTAGGTATAATCTGAAATGCAGCAGTCTAAATTTTCAACACCAATTCTGAAGGCAGAGCTTTTGTTACCTTTCTTTCAGAGAGACAATGTAGGTGTTAATTCTTTTTTTAAGACAAAGCCCCTTTAGAGGACCTTCAAGTGGGCCAACTGAAAGACTCCACGTTCTGAATCACCATTCACATTTGGTAATTTTGCCCAGACTTAGCAGACGGAAATGAGAACAGCTGTTTCTAAACTGGAAGCAGTCTTATTTCTTCAAATTTATATACACATAAAAACCACTACAAGAAACACTACACCTATCCATGTGTCTGTAACACATTTTGAATACTTGAAAATTCAACACAATCAAGGTCTATAAATAGCTAAAGTGTAACTATAACAAAACAACTACCCAAACAACTATGGAAACTGAGCAACTGGGTAAAAAAATTAAAGGATTTCCAAAGGATTTCCAAATTCCAAAGGGAAGAGATTATTTTTTTATTATTATTATTTCCAGTGCCAGAAGTGTACCACATGAAGAATACAGCAGTTAAACTATTTGAGACATGGCAGAAGGAAAAAAGTATATTCAAAAGTCCTAATATCCTGAAGAACAACATATTTCTAAGCTTTATTCTCATACTCTCATGCTAGATTGGGGTAACAGTTCAAACATCCCCTCTGATCTCATCTCTGCTGTTCTAACAGTGACAACCTTTTAGGCAGATACATAATCAGTAACTGGTGTACAAGCCAATATCAATACTTCATGACATCTCCCAAAACCCCACAAACAGACAGCAGACAGTTCAAGGAGATCAAGCTGAATATTATCATACTGTTATAATTCACTGCACAATCAGGTATTGCACTACCATCATCTTCTGAATGTTTTTCATGCATAGCCCTATATTCTCTTACTTGTAGTAAGACACCAGAGCCTTCATCTGACAGGCTTGTCTAATTATGGGGTTAAAAAAAAAGTCTCTGCACAAAGCATGGATGCATTTTTTTTTAACAATTGGTTACATTACTGTTTTCAGTGATTCTAATAAATGTTTTTGAACTGCCCAAGCATGTGGCCAAATTCAAAATCCTAGACGTTTTAGGAAGGAGCTCATGATTTTCAGATCTGCCAGACTTCATTATGTACATGGTTGTTACCTTACGCCCTATGCTATTTAAATTTTATTTTTTATCTCCATAGTCTTGCCAAAAAGAGGACATGTAGTACTTTCATTGTCCCCCAATTTGATGACTCACAGATATCCTTTGAATTCAGGCTATTTTTTCATTAACTTATCACTATACTGATCATGAAAAAAAAAATTGTACATAAAAGTTAACGTGATTATTGTGCTAATGCATTTCAGTTGTTTGCATTAGAGCAGGCTAAATGAGTGGATGACATTCATTACCAAACAAACTTATTTTATCATAAATGCAATCCATTACAACAATAATGGAAATATCACATTCCTTTTAATGCTTTACTTGAGCTTTTTTCTGCCAGGTAAGAATTCTAGTTATGAGCTTCATTGTGCCAAGGACAGACCAGTCTTTTCCAGACACTTACCCTCTGACAGCATGAATAAGTCTCAGTGATGGATAGGCGGTTCGCACTTTCAATTTATTCTTAAGGATTAATGCATTAACCCACTCCACATGCTTCTCTCCGCCTTTGACCATGAAAGCAGGGATCCAAAGGACACTGTCATTCAGCATGGATAGTCTATGCACAAATTTTTCTCTGTCACTCTCATTCCGAAAGCCTCCAAATGCTCTTTGTACAACTGATGGGTTCATGGTAATAAAATCAGATTTAGTTCCCACATCGGCAGCAAACTCCACCACAGGAGCTAGATTGCACCTGAAGAGGAAGAAATTAATGGAAAAATGAAAATAAATATGAAACATTAACTCAGAAAAACGTGTGCATGAAGGGAAAGCTGAAAATGAACATGCAAGCCCACTTCAATTTAACGTGAGAAAAAAATACCAGTGATAATAAGTGGGATAACACTTAGCTTTTTACCCAACTTGGACACCCATTAGACAAATATTTTAAGAACATTAAATGTACATAATGCTGTGAGAAAAAAAAGGTTCTTAGTACCTTTGGAAACCATGTCATCATGCGCTAAAACACATCAACAGCTACAGTAGCACTTATGAATAAGAGTATGCTTTCTAACACCTATTACCTTTCATTAGTGTTCATTTGTCATCATGTTACCAACAGCTTACACTCTTAGAGGAAGTCATGCCAGCCAATTAAGGTATTAATTTATACAGGTTAGTCATTGCATTTTTTTCTTTTTTTTTTTTTTTTTACAATACAATATTTAAATATGATTTGCAAATGAATTTTACCCCATGCTAAATGAGTTTTTGGTATTTTGGTTTGTGGTATTATCACTGCAGCTGATCGAATGTTTTGAAATTTAGTGTTCTCATTACATTTAGAAATGATTTTTTTGTAAAAAAAGTATTAATCTTTCCATCTTTTCCTTGGTGTCTCATTTTCAAACCTTGTTTAATTTTGCAGTAGCTTTGTGCTTTTTTTTCTGGGCTTGAGAAAATGGTCTCATCAACTGTTCAGCAGTTTTTTACCTCATTATATAAATACATATGTATGTAATCACACAGAGGCAGCATTCTCCAATGGCAGCGTTGGATGCAGGTGACAAAATGCAATTCAGAAATTAATTGTGATTTCAGTGACCAGTATGATCCAATTGAAACAAATCACCTCCACATCATCCTCAGTAAATTAGCCTGTAGCTGGTATGCCCCAAATAAATAACCAGACATAATATGTCCGCAAAATTAAAATTTCAGTATTAACAAACTGCTCTGTTGAGTCGAAGGATGCTAAGAAGCAATGTTGGAACCAGGTCCTTCAAAACATTTGCATGTTATTAGACTCCTAATAGAAATAGTATTCTCTCAGTTCTGCAAGTCTTTTCTTGTACAGTAAACTTTTTACTTAAGCTTATCCCCTAGCATCTTCTAATGGACAGATCTCCAATGTCATATAAAAATAAGTGAAGTCAGCAGGGCAGTATTGATTAGCACGAACTGAGGATGTAGTCCTGACTGATAATGCTAATTCCTCAGAACATTATTTTCATTCTGTAATTATCAACTAAAGAAGCAGTCCTATCTTCTTCAGAAATAAATGTTCTGAAGACCATAAAGCCTATATATTCTTAGGAGACAAAGCCATCCAAGTTTCTTAAGCCATGTGGGCAGATGTAAGCTTTCTTAGGAAACGGATTTACATTCTTCAGTATTTTATACGTCTATTCCACAAACCATCTGCATGTATTACAGGCTGCTAAGAGTATTATATTTTAGGAAATGGTAGTTAGGGCACAAAAAAAACTCCCACTGATTTCAATACTGGCTTTGAAAATTGTTTCTAAAAACTTTAATGCATGAACCTCTAACCTGGAATTGTCAAAATCTAAAAATAAAAAAAAAAACAACAACCAAGGACTAAAATTCAACCAATCAAATTCACTGAATTACTGCTGCTCTTGAAAATACCTCTTTTAAAGGCAGACTGCACAACATAATGAAGGATTCATGCACAGCAGGGTTTTCTTCATTAGTCACACATACATCCACATGATGACATCTATTACAAACATAAGACAGAGCTTGACACTGCAAAGCCTGCTCTCTCTGTGTCCGACTTTGAGAAGCCCCAATGTACCAGCAACACCTTGTTTAAAAAGCTGTATGCCATATGCAAACTGTGCACATATAACATAGGCCCTATGCTTCTAATATGATTCCATGTCTTTTGACAGCTCCTCTCTGATCTGCCAACAGCATCAGTGCCTAAATCTTAAACATGTAGGTAGTCTGAAACCAGCATATAAATGTAATTTCACCTAAATCCCCCCAAAAAATCATCGTAGGCATACCAAATACAAGGTCTACCTACCTTGCATATCATTACTGCTTCATCAGTAGTATACTTAATATCAAATATTGTATTCCAGAAAGGTATACAGCATAAGCAGTGTAAATTCTTAATATATTGCCTATTCACATCTTTCAAGTATAACTTCAGAAAGTAATGAGCAATCCAAATACATTCAGTAACAATGGGGTTGTCTATGAACAGTTATTGAACATATTAGTTGCATTTTTCATGCTTTAGTGTCTCAAATTAGACACCTGTTCTTAACCTTTGATCTTTTAAAAATTCAGTTATATATAGATGCATTAGTAGCAGTGCTAAAGTTTGAAACAATGTGGTAAGTACATCTGTGCTTTGAAAGGCTCTCTTTTCAAAGAAGTAACTAGATGGTCTTAGCAGCATACTGCTAAGATTATTTTAGTAGAACACAAATGTAAGACAAGCTCTACACAAATTTCTAGCTCTGTTAAGCAAATAAACATTACTAAATTAGTTGTAGTTGACCAAGTTATAAAAATATTACCCTCATTAAGCTACTTCTCATTTTCTTATATGTTACTTCCTTGAAAGAATGATTTTAGCGCTCATTAAATTAGAAGTTTCAACATTGAATATTTATACTTATCCATAAAGTTGGAAAATATAAAACATCTGCTAAAACACATCAACTAAAATCAGCATATTCTTCGGTAGAGAGTAAATGGAGCAGGTATATCAAAAGTGTTTCCATATGAGCTCAAGAGTTTATGTGCTAGTGATGAACTGCAACACTTACCCTGAGCTGCTAGTACCAGATAATTTATATTTCCAGATGAGTTTAAGAAAACTTTATAGAAAGGTTATCATAGAATCATAGAACAGGGTCAGAAGGGACCTTCAAAGGTCACCTAGTCCAACCTCCTCTGCAATGAGCAGGGCTATCTTCAACTAGTTCAGGTTGCTCAGAGCCTCATCCAACTTGACCTTGAATGTTTCCAGGCATGGGGATCTACCACCTCTCTCGGCAACCTGTTCCAGTGTTTCACCACCTTTATTGTAAAAAATTTCTTCCTTATATCTAATCTAAATGTACCCTCTTTTAGTTTAAAGCCATTACCCCTTGTCCTATCGCAAAAGACCCTACTAAAAAGTTTGTCCCCATCTTCCTTACATGTTTCAGGGCTAACAAAACTAGCTATTGTTTATTTGCATATAGACCTGAGTATATGTATATAGCTTTTGTTACCTGTTTCAGAGCTTTTATCCAAACCTCTAATGCATCTTTACGCTACGCCACAGTTTCATAGAGTTGTCAGAATCTTTAAGTTTATCTTGTTAGCAGACATCAATGACCTGTCAATTCTCAGGACTTTTTCAAGAAAACTTCATATTCAGAGACATGCATAACATACTTATTTTCTTTTAAGTCAAATTAAGAAGCCTATTAACTGAACAACTTTGAAATAGGCAATGCAATATCTTTCCCTCGTTATAGTCTTTAATTCTAGCTCATTTGTCATAAGGCACAGAATGCTGAATATAGTCATTGATGAGGACATGAGGGGGACTCTGTACCACGTTATCATTACATGCCTAGGAATTTGTACACAACAAATGAAAATTTACCTTTTTTCTTTTTTTTTAAGTTATCATTGCTATATAAAATCCATCAGGAAGAATAAATGGAACAGTGTAATCTACTGAGTTTCCTCCCTCTCAGATGTTGCATTATTGACACCTTGCAACTGTATGACTGCTTAAAATTTTACTCCAAAACACAATTGCACAATTTTCTGCAACATAGCATCATCTTTCATTCAAAAAAAAACTTCAGCATTGCCTTCATGTTAGTGAACCTGAAAGTAAGTGGGCTGCAGGTCAAAGCTGAGGAGGACAAACTTGCTATGAGGTTACTTAACACTGAGAATATGAGAGCAGGTTATAATTAACAGTCACACATAGCACTGAAGATTTAGCAATTAAGCAAACAGCTGTAAATATAAGCACTGAGAATATACATCACATTATATAAAAGTTTGTAAACCTCCTTCTCCTGAGCCCAAGCTCTTGACTATTTCCAGAGAAAATGATGAAATGCAGCTTGCCCTAGCAAAAATAATTTTGCAAAATAATGGCTTTCATGACTTCCTTTGGTTTCTTTCTTTTCCCCATATAAAAATTCACTGTAAGTGTATTCTTTAAAACTGACAAGGTTATTCTTTCTATATAACATTGTTTAATCAGAAGCTCTAACTCCTTTTTTCCCTTGCACTAAACTAGCCAGTAAGTCATGATTTGCTCCCTTATTACTTCTAGGCACTATCTACAGTAGAAACGTTCAGAAACTGGTCCAAATAGGACAAAGATTGGTACATTTGGGTGAGGGGGTTAGGAAAAATCCTAAGTGGGAAACATTCATAATCTGTGTAATTGGTAGTGTCATAGGCAATAATATGCACGATACCTCAAATTAATGCTGCTGTCCCTGTTTGTCTGATGACATCAGCCCAGACCATCCAAAACCTCAGTGCAGCCATTTCAACAGGGTAGTTAGTCTAAACTTACTATTAGGCATCAATTATATGATTTAAATAACCAGTAAGTTCACAGGGCGACTTAATTTACATAGTATTGGTTTATAATCAAGACATAGAAAGGCAAATATATAGATATAAAATATTTATAGTAAAAGTGCAGAGGTCCCCATACACAAGCTTTCAGTGTGATAGCAGAAGATTTTCAACAGGAAGATGCACTGTGATGGTATCACTAAAAAGAGATCTGGGATAAAAGGGAAAAATTACTTCATGAAATATCACATGGCATTTAGGTATCTGAAGAATAACTGAGGGCTTAAGATACGCAGACCAAAAAGTCTCAGTGATTGAAAACCTGCTTCTTCCACAAATGTCTGTTGCATATGTTAGTCACAGTGGGATACATTAAGAATGAGTGTGGGGGAAAAATAGAACCAGACTGCCAATGGCTGGAGTTGCATGCCATGAGAAAAGACTGAAGAACAGAGGAAGTGGTGCTATACCACACTTAGATCAAAATAATCAACCCTGGGTTTGCTGTGACACCTTTATGGCTCAAACAGATCCACAACATACTTAGTCTTCAAGAGAGCAGAGCTTAACAGAGAAAATAATGAAGTCGTATTCACAAAAATACACTCAAATGAGAAGTCAAGTTATTCCAGAGAGATTCAGTTGAACTTGCTTGGTCACTAATAAACACACAGCTCATGTATATGCATGCAAATGTTCAATACATAATATCCATAGGCCATATATTGGTATTTTGAAGTTGATTTTAAATAAATAACATAAAAATTTGTTTGAGTAAAAGTGATTACTATTTCCATTTTATTTGACATTGAGAACTAAAAGACTATTCTTCACACAGTAATAATACAAGAACTGGCCATGAAACTGTACACTTGTTAATCCTTTTACAATTTGTGCGCTTGAGGTTTACAGGTTGAAATAAATATTTAGAAAACACTGTAAAGCCTAAGCTGCACAAAAGTGTGGTAAAAACATGCTTTGTTTCATTAATATCTTCTCCTTGTAGACCAAAGCCAAAGATATCCATCACACAATATTAACCACATACACTCTGAGAAGCCAAAAAATGAAAATTAGATTGTTGCTGGAAGACGTAATATTAAACCTCTCTGAAACATAAGGCATTACCTAATCTGGTATCAGTAACCAACACCCTTTCCCGAATAGCCTGGATGCTTTTATATTCAGGTTCATATCTAGATTCCTCTAAGAATCAAAACTGCAATCTTGAATTCAAAGATTCCTGACATTTTAAGAAACATCTGGATGTGAAAGTAAAATTCAAGGCTCAAACACACAGGAGGAAAAAAAAAAAAAAAGTTAAGTTCAAGGCAGCAGACAACCTAACAGTTGGAATACTCTCTACCCAGTCTACTTGCAGGAAGCGCATCACGCTAATACCTGTCTATACGTAGCACATCGTTTACCTGGTTCTTCAAATAAAGGTGTACAGCAGCACTGTAATAACTTTCATGTCCACGTACACCCAAAAAAAAGGGACATTCACCCAAAAAACATGCACAAAACTCCTATGTCCCCCTGCCAAATCTAATGATTAGTAAAATGTATGGATTCTCACATGTTCTGTATACTTGTTTGGCTCCTGATAAAAGTAAAATTGCTTCAAATTAACTACCAGCATTTGGATTAGCAGGGAATCCCCTGACATATCCCACTTCATCCCAGTCCTTATCCTCTGCATGGCACAACAGAGAATGTCTCATGAGAGCTGCAGGTACAGCACAATTATAGATTCTACTCACACACAGGAATCACAGCTGTCTTTTAAGATGTGCCATGTAAAATATACCATTATTGACCTGATACCAACTTTTATACAAGTCCACAAGAATGCGGAATTTATGACTGATTTTACTTTAGCTAGAAGACACATTTTGTAACATCATCTGCTAATAAACTTCATTACTTCTTGTTGCCCAAACTAGAACTTATAGTGATAATCTTTACATTCTTTTCTCCTAGCATCTTCCTTAACACCCATGACTGAAGTGCAACTTATCCTCAACTGACACAGCACAGTGTTGTGACAGAAAAGGTCTAAGTTGTATTTTAGAAACAGTGGCAAAGCCCATTATTTACCTCTTTACTGTGAGTCCTTGATGGAACATTACCCACGAATTACAGAATTTTACTGTTCTTTCCAATACCATTACTTTGACACCAAAATAAAGAAATTTATATCACTGAAAGTTTGTTGTATATGGAAGAAAACCAACAACCCTGCAGCACTGAAATATTGAGAATGCTACTTTAATGTAAGAAAACCTGAGAAACAGAACTCAGTAGATTCCTGAATATCTGTGTCTTTGCTTTTTTATGTGAAAATACTTTTACACTTGACTGTCTATAAAGGGCATATTCTACAGGGCAATTATCAAAACGCCAAAGAAGTCTTACTAGTCTGATATAGAGAACTTCAGAATAGTTCTGCAACACTGTGAGGACAGAATGGATTAAAAAAAATTTCATTATCCTTGCAATAAATTCAGGCAAAATGATCATGTTCATTGTTTCGGAGAAGCACTTTGGGGTCATGAGTTTGGAACACAGGAAAAAAACAGTAATTTGAACATTCAAAAATTGGTAACAGCAAAAAAGGCAATGTTTAGAGGAAGGCTGTTCTGAATGTTGTCAGACCTCCTAAATTAAATACTCTGTCAATGATCAAATGGATTAGTGAAGCTTTCCTGCATTTGAAACTATTCAGAAAACTAATAAATTAAAAGCTCTGTATTATCAACAATAGGAGTAAGCAACTTCAAATACTTTTATCCTTTTATCTCAGGATAATTATAAAAAGAGTCAAGCTAACGCTATGTGCTCTACATTTGGATGATCACAGGACACCTATTTATTTAAGAAACCACTTTGGAATCTTCGATCATTTGTATATGGGTTTACAGAAGTCACTTCTTACTGATCATAGAATTGTCTAGGTTGGAAGGGATCTTTAAGATCATCAAGTCCCTTAGCCTTCCAAACTTACATCCTTAAATCTCTTCCCGTATTACCTACTTAAGAATTAACTTCCTTTAAAAAAAAAAATAAATAAACTAGGAAGTTGCAACAAAGTTGGAATTATAAATGCTTACGGAAAGTACCCAGTACTGTGGCCCACCAGTGTAGGTAGCACCAGGTGCTATGTACTGACTGAGCAAGAGGTTCAGCTCCATAAGAAGATATCTGTGTATCAGCTCTCGCCCCATGATGGGCTGCTTGGAGTAGTGTTCATGCAAGGACTTTCCCAGCAGCTGAAGAAGTCATGGGTGAAGCCAAAAAGGGAAAATGTGGCCACAAGAAGTCAGGCCTTCTCCAAGGCTATCCTGAGGTGGAGGCGACCCATGTCTACCTTGACTTGAAACACAGAACAGCTACACTGGTGCTCCCCCTTTGCCAGGCAGCTAAATCACTGAGCAAGAACATCTGAAGACGATGGCTTTCTGGCTTTCTTCTGCTTTCATTTAATGTTTCAATGTAGTGTAACAATTTGTAGGAAGAGACAGAGGGCAAAAATAGAGCTGCCACATTTGCAAACTAAAAAAGTCTAATGAGCTACTCATGATGTATTCAAAGTAATTTTTAAGGGAAGAATCATGTTTTAAAATAAGTCTGTTAAATTGGCAACTTTGCTTTCAAGAGATTTGCTGGCTCTGAGCATCCAGCTCTACAGGCACGGTGGTTATGCTCCAAGCAAGGTGTATTAAATAAATATTGGAACATAAAAGCTGATATAAGTTACAAAAAAAAGTTCCAGAATATATTAATATCCTAAATATTTTTATTCCGACAAATTTATGATTGTTTTTTTCTATCTGCTGAAGGAACAACACAGAAGAAAGAAGTTACTACCAACCTCTGCTCACATACTAATATTAGGAGAGAAATTTAAGTTGTTCTCCTGAAATGAGCAACCACATCTCCCAGTATGGTTAGAAGGTCTACCCTTTTCTTCTTCCTGAACAGACAGGCTGTCTTCTGCTCATATCACAATTATTTGCCCACAAAACCAAGACATCAGGAAGTCAAAGAGATTATCTTCTTTACATAAGATAAAACAACAAATTTATTAAAGAACTACAAGTTTTTTCCATGTCAACTTCACTAACCACAAGTTAAAATAGGAAAGTCAAAGGACACTGGCAAAATAGGAGCTGCATTTGCCCAACAAAATTTTATCCCCAGTGATGGCAAAAATACTCAGTTTGATTCCCAAATGCTGAGTTAGCGGGAAAACACTCCAACTGGACGAAGAGGAGTTGTAACATATAAACCAGGCACTTCAATCCAAAGAAAGAAGCAATTAATATCCTTTCATGGCTGTTAGCCTGGAGAAAAGGAGCCTCAGGGGAGACCTTATAAGTCTCAACAACTATCTGAAAGGAGGCTGCAGTGAGGTGGGAGTCAACCTGTTCTGTCAAGTAACAGGTGATAGAACAAGAGGAAATGGCTTCAAGTTGTGCCAAGGGACGTTTAGATTGGATGTTAGGAAGAATTTCTTTACTGAAAGGGTCGTCAGGCATTGGAACACGTTACCCAGGGCAGTGGTGGAGTCCCCATCCCTGGAGGTATTTAAGGGTTGTGTAGATATAGTGCTCAGGGACATGGTTTAGTGGTGGGCTTGTCAGTATTCGGTTAATGATTGGACTAGATAATCTTACAGGTCTTTTCCAATCTAGGAGATTCTGTGATTCTGAGATTCTGTTCCTTGTCAGAGCAGCCCTTTGTCCAGCAGCTTCACTCAACAGGCCTGTTCTCCATATTGTCCAACTGCAATGAAAGGGACTTCACCAGAATAGTGCCACCACGAGAAAAAACACATGATTATTTACTAGGTTGGGGGGGTGGGGTGACTTGTTTGGTTGGTTTTTAGCCAAAACTCCAAAACTCTACTTGGCCTCTGCTTTTGAATAGTTCTCATCATGAATGCTGAATTCCATCCATCAGGAAAAAAAAAAAAAAAAAAAAAGAGGATTTCTTCTGATCTTTGGCATTGTTCAAATTGTGAACCTAAAGCTGAACTGAATTCTTTTTGCTACTGCCAGAAGTAATTCCAGGAATGTGAAAGTTATTACTTGGCAATGTTTAGTATTGTTATTTTACATCTATCCAAAATACATAGGACTTCCTGAAAAAATATAACTCTAACTAATGCATTTCTAAATGTACCATTTACTATAACAAGTTCACCTGTTTTGTAAGACATAACAGCTAACACAGCCCCAGCATAGGAATTTCAACATGAGAAAGTATAGACAATGTGGGAAATAAGATGTATTGCATTTAAATCTCACAGGGAGTGAGCACCATATATCTGACCCAACAGCTAAACAGCTGAAAACAGCCCTGTGCAAAAAACAGTTCCTGCAACAGCACTGTGTCATGTATACATTTTAAATGTAATCTGGTTGTTTATCTCTTACTTACATTCAAATTTATTTTATGGAATCAGAGATTCTGGAATACTTCAGACCCTTTCTGACTATAGTATCAAAATGCAGCACGTTTTAGCTCACCACTACAAAAGCAGCAGAGGTGCAAGCTTTAACAGTCACTTAACAAGGTGTAAAAACCTAAGAGGCAAAAAAAGAAAAGAATAAAGGAAAGGGGAAATAGTTTATAGTCAGAACAGGGTTTTTCAATAGCAAAGAGTCTCCTTGCTTCCCATTTTAACTAGATGGGTCACATTTTCTACTGTCAAAATAGGCATGACCACTAAACTTGTGGAACTAATCCATTTTATGCTAGCAGAAGATATGTCCCTAGACTCCTGATTTCTGATGCCATGAGAACAAAGTAAGGCCTTATGTGATCAAGTAATTAAAGCGAAGCCACTTTAAAATGTTCAGTAAATACAGTAAATCTGCTTATGCTGACAAGATATTACCTTGCTTGCAGAAATGACCATTATTTATGCACTTTCAGAGATGTCTAAAGAAGAAGAATTGTACTGTTTTATTTGTAGAATTTGCTGACAGGATTCTATTTTGGCTTGCACACATGCATATTATTTGACTCTAGTTTAGGTGCCTATTTTAAACATTTTTCATAATAGGAATATTTTAATTATCCGCTGTCTCTTGGATTAATGTTCTTTGAGAGGTATTATTATATAGAAGGCACTGAATATGCGGGAATGTCTCAAAGGAAGATGGACAACTATTAGTAACTTCAGATGACTTTCAAAGACATCAACAGATACTATCAAACTTAAATTACTTAAAGTGCAGGTACTGACATTCTTCTTTACCTTTAATAAAGCATATCTTCTGTGTCTTTATCAGTTATTACTAACATCTTCATACCACTGTTAGAGGGGCATTAAAATTCACGATATTGAGTTTATTGTACTGTTACGCAAATACTGCTGGATGTTTGTTGTGTCCTCTTCACTTTCACAGATCTTCACTATCAGTTTTATCATTAAATTAATGGTATTGTTGGTGTTGGATCTAACATTAGAACTGCCGCTCAAAGAAGTAATTCTCTCAAAAATACACATTTTTGTTTCAGATCTCAAAAAGAACATACAGTAGTGTAAAAATCAACCGAATAATATATTTAACCAAAGTAGCATGACGGACTTGTCACAGCACATAGGCATAACCCACTCAGCATCAGGGGATTCCACAAAAATGTCGCTCATAAGCCTATACACCTAGCTGCATACAGTACGTAAAGTAACTGCTTCTCAGAACACTGTCAGGTGGCAAGTAGAATGAGTTCATTTTACTTCTAGAGAAATGAGCTGAAAGCAGAGTAACAGAGTGTCATGGTACACTTTAACACCAGAATCCTAATAGCAATAGAGGTGAGTGGTTACCAAGTATGCCAGTACCATTAGATCATGGAATTACATACCATGTTGCATACAACTTCTTTTAAATGGACGAAGAGGAACGTAGGAAACTATAACTCTGAAGAATGCTTTGCCTTTTTCTTTAATTCAAAATACAAATTAATTTATTCCTATTTACTTTAAATAGATGTTATGTACCTATGCACCCATCCAGACATACATAAATAAATACCATATAGTTTAACCTACAAGGTAATCTGTGAACTTCTAAAATGTCTTAACTTCAATTTGTAAATCCAAAAATTTCACTGTATTAAAACACTCTGTAGGCTGCAGGGTTAAGTATTCTATTCCCAGAACCTTATAAAGATTATCATCCGCAATATCATCACACTACCTAGCTCTTAGACTGATCACTTTACTAGCCATACACTATTGAAGGGAAGTTTCTCCAGTCTAAGTAACTGATTAGCAACAGGAACTTCCTGATGTTCCTATTAAGCTTCACCATTCTTCTTTTATTCATACACAGATCTTCAGGAATATTATGTTTCTCCACATGGATTGAATTACTTAAAAACTCCTATCAGATACCGTTGCCTGCTTTCACGACTAGTTAAAACATGGGGAAGAGCATGGAGATGACTTCAAAGAAATGTGGCACATGATTTAAGGAAAAGTATGTACCTTGCCTTCTGAATAAAAATTTTCATCTAGAAAAACTAGTATCTATTTTTTTCTGTAGTCCTATTAAATGAATCACATTTAATCTGTGAGGGAGCACAGAAGCATGCCATAGGCTAATTGTGGTTTAAAAAGGTGGTATTTATTTTTGGATTCCGTCTGCAGTAAGGATGATAATTTGAAAAAACAGTGGTACAAGCAAAACAAATAAGAAAAATGAAAGAGTTGTGTGTTATTGTTTCAGTTGCCACTTGCTAGTACACCTTCCAAATAAAATACAACTTTCCTGTGCAAATTCTGTTTCATGTACTGAAAAACTATAGTTTTTCTTTTCCATATCCTTTTGATATTTTTTTGGCCACCATCTTCAAGGTGAAAAAAGAAAAAGCAAATAACTTGCAATGACAACTATTTCTATACTTTCTCTCACTGCCCTTCTGTTTTCTGCCCTTTCACCCTTCTCAAACCATACCAATTGAAACTTCTTCAAAAGCAAAAGGACCTATCTCTTGCCCAACCTTCTCTATATCCACATAATGTCAGGCTGTCATATGAGGCCAGATATTCCTTTCTATTTCCTATTGATACGTGAAGTCCAAAGTTATTCTATTGTCTATGTTTGAAGAGTGAATAGAAAGTGAAGTGTATCAACATTTTTGCCCAAACTGCAAGAGTATATTTTTAGAGCGATGTGAAGGGATTTAGAAGTGTGACTTCCAATTACCTTAATCGCAGCTATCTGGTTCAACATCAATACCTCGCACCAAAGTTTTAGCCTACGTTGCACATAAGTAATATAGTAATTTACCATAGGTCATCTTTATTGGCCAAGAGCTAAGAAAGAATATTTTTGAAAAAGAAAACATTTTGCATTTATTTTACCAAGGCCTCCATAAGAGTATTTATTTTGTCTCAAATAAAAACAACAAAAAGCAAAAATAGATACCTCAAACCTCTCTCCTCTGGCCCCTGTTTTATTTTTACTGTAAAAATAATGTTCTTGTCAGCCATATGAGCACGTATTTAAATTGGGGAATCACACAGTGAAGGATACTGTTTCAGATTAATATCAGATAATGCCTGAAATCTGTATCTCAGATTAAAACACTTCTCCCAGCTTTTCTCCAAGAAACACAGCAGGCTGTATCTTCAACAGCAGATGAAAACTCACCTTATTACAAAGTCATGGCTATCAATCTCTTTTCCACATCCACTGTCCAGGAGGATGCCAGAATTCCCAACAACTGCACAGGTTTTAAATCGGCGATTCTTCATTGGGGAAACTTCGGGGAGAAGGCTGTGCAAATCCTGAGAAATGTTTAGGGTGCGGCGTCTGTCCAGTACATAATGGATTACATCTCCCGGCTTGAAGCTGCTTTTGACCACTGAGACATCTCTTTCAGCATCCAAGAATCGAAGAATGTTCTTTCTGGGTTGACACAAAAACGCACAGATAAAACCCAACACTAACTGCTCGCATGGAGTTTATCTAGCAGTAATACAGACTGTTCAGACCATACAACATAAAGCAGACAGTAGATAGTGTCAGACAGACTAAGGTCATTTCCCATGCTCTAGGATGGAGTTAGAGCAAAACTGTTAGGACAGAGTTCAAATCTTGGTTACAATATAACACATAAATGCTACAGTGACAGAGCTTAATGACTTCCTACAGACAAAGGCACTGAGAGACCAAGGGAAGATGACTTCGGAAATTAGAAGGCATACTATTTTTGAGTATTTTCCAAAACTTTGGAATAAACATGTATTTGAAAAAGGACCAGAGCAGTGTGCTTTCATACAAATCTTTCAAATAAATGCCTTTTCAAAGAAATCATAGTTAAGTACACAAGGAATTTATGATTTAGGGAATAAATGCTTCACTACACTCTCATCTCTCACAAATCACCTTGGTTCAGGAATGGCCATGTTTTCTTATAGGTTATTATTTCCGCATAAGAGTAATATATTCAGTTTAGCATAAACTTGCTTCTAATTAACCGAAGTTCAGCCAGAGTTATCCTAATTAACTTGCAATAAGCACACCCACAGTCTTCTGTAACAATTTAAACAAAATCAGCTTCAAAACACACTGCAAATTAAACTACTGCAGCTCAGGGTCTAGTCAAGCTGTTAGCTGAACTCACAGAAACACTTATGAACCCTACCATCGCTTTAAATCAGTTCAGTCCAATCCTTTACCTTGCTTCTCTCCAATTAATTGTTTAAACTATTAGCTAGGTTCAGGCACATATGACCAAGATATGAGGGTTTAACAAGCTACCACAGGTCTGGTGAACTATGGTCATTAAAGACTTGTATACTCCCAGTCCACAGCAAGTAACAGGTGAAGAACGTCTGCATAAATGTGAGCTGAAGAAGTTATGTCAATTGTACCTGCTTACAGGGGTGGGGGCAGGAGTCCAAGAACTGACACGCTTTCAATACGTAAGTTCAAAACCCAACACTTTGAATGACTGCAGCTACGTACATGCCTGATACCTGCACTGGCAGCACCGAGCAGTTTTCAGCACACGCTTATCCTTGGTATAAAAAGCTGGGAAGGACTCAAAGTCAGAGAAGCAGGAGCCACTGGTAGCTCAGGATTGGAAATGAACAAAGCCTCACAAGCTTGTGTCTATCCCTGCTCTGCAAAGCATGCACATTTGTGAAGAGGTATAAAGATTGCACCGAACTTAAGCACACACTTAAGCACGATACGCTTATTGAACAGACGAGAAGTGCTGAGCTGGGACAGGGTGTTCACTACGTGTTAATTCGAATAGAAACTTTTGCCTCTGTAAGTCTAACAAGGCAAGAAGACAAAAAAAAAATAACAACTGTATTTTCCACTGCCATCAGGAGGTAAGGTGGAATTTAAAAAAGAACAGGCATTTTGTTGAGTAAGAAAATGCTATTTTTACGTAGTAAGTTTTTAGGGCAGAACTTCCTTAGAGCAGATCAAAACAGGAAAAGATAACTAGAGATGCTACTCTAGCAGCTGCAACACACACAGCGAGACACAAAGGGGAAACACCGCCCCACAAGCGAAAAGGGATGAACTATAGGAACACCATGCTCACACCAGCTAGCCCTTTTGTCGCTGCCTCAAGAGGGAAGAATATGTCTGAATGTTGCAACCAGTGACACAAAATACACACCCTGGAACTGACCTTAAAAGCCATAGGGGAAGTGAAACATGATAAAAATATTTTTAAAGTGTTTCCTCTCATTTCTTAAACTAGGACAAAAAAAAAAAAAAAAAAAAGGAAAGAATGTCTGTCTTGGACTGTCTGTTACAGCTGCCATGTATAAATGAAACAGCATCAGAGCAAAGACAGCTTGTGCTAAGGCACTCTGAGGGACTCCAAATAACAGAGCAGGACAGACAATATTAAAATACTGAGTGTCCAAAGCTTTTGGTAAAGCCAGGCAAGGTATTTCTGCAAAAGGAAGATGAAGACTTCACTGTAGCCTGCAAGTTGAATGGATTTAAGATCTCGGTGAGTTTGACAAGCTTAATTTTGTGGGTACTCTGCAAGGATATATAAATTGCTACAAAACAAAAAAGAGCAAGAAAGAAGGAATTGCCCAGTCTAGCAGTATTAAAAATGACTAAAATTCATTACTTAAGAACAGAGCTACCAGAGCTGTGGATGTGAAAGACAAGATGAATGCATTAAAAGTGAGCAATAGCACCAGCCAAGCTATCCAGAGACTCATTTCACACACTCTGACGTGAGAAGGGCTGACCACAAAGCCTCAAAAAGAAAAAAAAAAATCATGTGAAATGTACAGAAACCTAGGGCTCTAACTAAAAAAAGTCACATGTGATCATCAGAAGATTCACTTTAGTAATTTAAAGCACCCATCCCTGATACTAGAATGAATGTTTCTAATACTGTTTCTGTTAGCAAACAAGTAGCAACATTTGTACATTAATAGAGCATCTTGTGTATTATTTTAAAACATAAGAGGAAGGCAGTGAAGTTATGCAAACAGTGCCAAAAAAATAAAAGCACTTTGGCTTCCATTTTGAATTTGGTTACTTACAGTCAAAGATTATTTATCTCTCTATGTGCTTACATATGCTCACAGATATTCCTCCAAAGGGTTTCAAGTGGACCTGAATTATATTCAGATAATCAATCAACCACTAATTTAAGAGAGCTGAAATTTCCTAAATGTCTAAGGAATTTTTTTCAATAAAGTTTTGAGATGGCCGTCACTGCATCTTAGTATCTTCTCACATATTTAAAAACTTCTTCTTATCTGAAGTTGTCAGTAGCATATTCAATTAAACGTATGCACAGGTATTACAGTACATATAAGAATCCTTGTGTTACAGATGTATAATAATGCTAACATTAAAAAAATTTTAATTGATTCATCTGACTGTATCCAGATATCTTTTAATACTGAAAGAAATATGATTAAGAATGCAGAGTTCATGCTATTGTTTTAAGTTCCTTTGTGCTACCGATTCATCTGTACCATGGGTATAGTAGTACTTCCCATTTTAACATAAGTGTTCAGAGAAAAAAAAATTACTAAGTATATAGATGAGTGCCTCAATCAGTCCTGATGCTGTTTAATAAGAACTTGTTTAAACCTCTGCTCTGTCCCATGAAGAGCACTGAAAATAGCACAAGGTTATTCTGATTAAACAAACATGACAAAATAACTTAAAATAAGTGCTAATCCACATCCAGCTGCATATAAAATTCAAAATTAAGCTCAATTAGAGGAAGGAAAAAAACCAGTATGATTTTCAGTAAAACTTGAAGCAAAGGTGTTCTGCAGCCTCAAGTTAAAATGTATAAAGACACTGTTTTTATTTGAGGTGATCTTCAAGTTTTGTTTTGATGAATAAAACTGTATCTGGGGTGTGGCCTGAGCCCTTTGTGGGCAGGTGAGGCAGATGTGGCTCGCTCTTATCTGAAGCCAAGCAGCTGTTTGCAACATGTTTACATGACTCACAGAAACATGGTGTCACAATCTGTGGTTGACCCAGAGTTTTTCTTTGATAACCAGAAACAGATGTTCATAATATTTAAATACCAACTAGAACTCCCAGTTATCTGATAAAGTACATGTAACAGACAGCATTGTCTCTGAAGAGCTTTCCAAATGATATAAATGTGTATTGTTCTGGGGCAACACGGCGACATTTTTCTACTTGTGCGCACTTTTCTGGTTTTATTTTTTACTGTGGTCTTTCTACTACAATGGCAAGCTCTCTCTCATCTGCCTCAGAATTGTGTGGATTAAGAAGAGAAAATAAATCACTTAAACATTTGACTTTTAAAATTATAAATAAATTTATATTTTCAGACATTGCCAACAATACTGAAATATGACCAACACTTTTCCTGGGAAAATCATTCCTTTCAAGCAAGGCAGTGCCCGAAATCCTCACTGCTGGGGCATCTGGACTTGCCTGGACCCCAGCAGTGAGGGGAAGCTGCTGAGCTGCATCCTCAGTATCCAGGAAGATGGTCTGGCTCACCAGCAATCACATTACGGAAACAGCGACAGACAAAGGGATTACCTAGTGCACACTCTGCCCCCCCTAAAGATGTGCCTTTACCTACATCATCCTCAGCGCATGTTTATCTAACCTATGCCTAACAACCTCCCATGGTGGGGACTCGGCAAACTCCCCGTGCAGTCTATATCATTGCTTCCCCAGACTTACCAGCAGCACAATATTCCTCGTGCTAGCTCTGGTCTTTCCCACAGCAACCAACACCTGTTCTTGTTTCTTATGCCTTTCCTGTGGAGGACAAACTATTCCTTACTCTTGGCAATAGCCTTCATTTACCTGAGGCTAAGAAGCTATCCAACTTTTTTTAAAAACTTTTATTTTTTAATTGGACCAGCCCTGTGTTGTAGTACTCCGACCCCTCTTGTTGCTCTCCTGCAGACTTTCACAGACTGATTCACACAGGTCCGTAAACAACCTAATTTTCTAACTCAAGCAAGTCCTGATGCTGTTTTGCACACCCCAGTTGGAAGGAAGAAGGCGGCTCTCAGCCTTTGAAATCACCAAGGACTACGACCTAAGTAAAACATACTCTTTGCAAGTTAAATTAGTTTAATTAAAAAACAAAACAAAACAAAACAAGAACAAACTGTGGTAACACAAGGTCACAGGCTGCCCTTGTAGGTGGCTACAGCTACAGCTCCTGGTGGCCTCCTGAGGAGGCAGCGGGGACTATGAGTGTTTGTTCTTGTGTTGGGTTTGGCTTTAGTCTGACTGGGAGGGAGTTTTGAGAAAACATCTTCAAAGAAAGCAGCATTTAGAATCATAGAATAGTTTGGGTTGGAAGGGGACTTTAAAGGCCATCTAGTGCAACCCCTGATCTGGGTTTATTAGAAATACACCCGGCTGCAACTAACCATGGAAAGGTTCCCAGCATTCCCCGGCCCATGGAGGATCACACCAACAGAAATCATAGAATGGTTTAGGTTGGAAAGGAATGGTTTAGAATCATAGAATGGTTTAGGTTGGAAAGGACCTTGAAGATCGAGTTCCAACCCCTGCCTATGGCAGGGACACCTCCCACTAGACCAGGTAATGCCATATTACAGGAAGCTGCTGTCTGCCTCAGTCCCCATTCAAACCCTCCTCACGTCCACCCCACTCTCCCTTGACCAAAAAGGTCTCTTCAGTAGCTGAAGCACATACTAATCGGGCATATAAATCTTCAGTGGGCATGACTCAAGTAATGCTTACCATAGAAGGCCAGCCATACATCTGCTTTTCATGAAGTCAAGCAAGTTAGAGTCAAAAGAAAGGAGTCAAAAGAGTTAATCACCCCAACTGACAGTGAACACTGACTTACAGTTGAGGCAAGGGTCTAAGGAGGCAAAAAGCCCTTAAGGCTTATTATGACTAAACCAGACTAGAAAGCCCCAGTTTGCATGTCTAGGAGACACAGAAGATCTGAAGGAAACAGTGCAACTGGCCCAAAAATGTTACTTTAAAAGTTTCAGAGTAACTGTATTGCCCAATTGCTAGTTCAGTATTTACCGCTTGTGCTTCAGGGACTTATCATAGCAGTTTCATATTAACTTGAAAGACAAACAATGATAATAATCTGAACCTTTCTAAGGAGGAAGTTGCATTTTTTTTTAATGATGCTGTTAACATCTTACAAGTTCTCACACTTTTCTGACAGGAAATTTCCACTCATCAAGTTCTCTGTTACATTGCAAAGAGATAAATAGACCTTTTTTTTTTTTTTTTCCATTTTGCCTTCCTGCAGCTCAAAACCTTCATCTGCTCTCTCCAACAATAAACGGCCACATTTAATCAAAAAATAAATGGAAGAAGAAAGTCACACACTGAGACGTCAGACTGTAGGTCATTTCACAAAGGCCACAGATGTGCTGGCATCAGTCCTGCACAGGCGGCTTCCCCAGATAGGTTCGTACTATCTCAGCCACACCTCTCCTTTCTGAAAGTACGGCCTTCAATACAACTTGAATTTCCTTATTTCTGTAACTGGAAAACCTTCACATTGCTACAGAGAGCAGAAAGGACTTAAGACACAAAACCTCACAGACAGTGGGTTCTCCCTCTTCTTCATGACTGAAACCATTCAGACAGAAGGGGAGCCAAGCAAGCAGTCTTCTTCCCTTAGGCACAGGAATTACCAATTATTCTTCAAAGAACTTGTCATCAATCAGAAGGTACTATCAGTTGGAAAAATCCCTCTCCCACTAGACCAATTGTGACTGGCAAAGCAGCAACTTTGATAGTCTCAAGTAACTAATAATACCCATCATTTCCACATGAATCACAGAAAGTCTAGCTCTTTCTTGTAATGCCTGGTTAACACCTCCAAAGGGCTGTCTCCCTCCCAAAAGAGCTGCTACACTCACTAGGCTGCCTCTTCTGGCTGCAAAGTTCCAGAAAGCATCTTGTGACACCAGAAACCCAATGGAAGCTTTTAATCCTCCCTTGGGCTCCTGACAAAGGAGCTTTTTCACTCATTGACTCCTATCAGAGCCTGGTCTTGCCAAGAATTCATAGGACCTTTGAGGTTGATAGACTTGGTCACTAATCTGAGCAAAAGTAAGATGGCCAGATATGACACCCACAGTCAACAAAGCAAATAGTAAAACATAATATTCCAGCTGCCAGCCAACTAGGTCCAGACACACCATTGATCAACAGTCCTTGCACAAAGCAAAACTCATTATCAAATATTTTCTACATTTTAAAATTGCTAATGCGGGTGCAAAGCTGACATAAGAAACAAAAGCAGCTGGCATTTATGGGTGATTTTAAGGTCTACAAAATGTCTTTATGCTCTACACTAATGGTTTCACAAATTATTTCTCCATGGCTAAGAACTGATAACTTTTTATACATTGTTCACAGGGTCTAGCTTTTTTTTTCTCTTTCTTTCTTTCTTACTATTATTTGCTATGGTCAACCTCACACCACCAGACCACCACTGTTCACACTAAAGTTGCAATAATAGAGTATGAATCATCTTCATGGTCTACACAGTGCACGTAATGTGCTTTGGAGGGTTGAACAGTTAGTTTAACTATGAGAACACTCTAGGAGATTGCTAGACACATTTGAAGTTAGTCCTGATAGGTCTGTAAGTGTAAAAATATTTACGGCGAAGATGCTTCTTACTGCTGTGACAGGGAAGAAAGGTGTATAGCAAACCGCCTGTAAAAGTGAAAGAAGAATGCACATTGTTTAGTCAGCATCAGAGGGGAACACATATCACAAGGGACTGTACGTGGCTTCCTCAGGGAAACGCATGCCAAACCTCCCTCCCTTACCGCTGGGTACCATTACTGAATATGCTATGTACGTTAGCAAAGAGGATTTCTAGAAAGAATATCACTGGCTGGTAGCACCGATACCTTTCATATAGCTTATGTCAAATTTTGGCCCTAAATTACATTAATCTAAAATCTTTTACTGGTTCAGTGAAAACACCTGCTCTCTGCCCCAGTGTTCATGATGGTAGCTATTTCCTCTCAAAACAAGACTAGTGAGGTGGACATCTAAATAAACTCCACTTTATGATCTCTACCGTACAGAAAATCCTTACACTGATAAAGTAGAACCTTTACTGCTTAAACCAGTGTAGAAGATACACATCTTTCTTCACTTACTACTGAGACCAAAAAACATCCTTCGCTGCAAAATTTTTAAAAAACACCACATAATCACATCATGATGCTTCTTAAGAGCACATTAGTAATTTATAAAATGAGAGAACTCTCCCCCCCAGTCAACAGTAAATCAAAATACTGATTTTTAAACTCATGATTTTGGTACATTGAGATGATACACATGTAGTTACAGGCTTAAAAAAAAATCTAAAGCATTCTCTGCTGTTTTACCTCTTTTTCTGAATGACATATTTTGCTTTTGAAACAAATGAAAAATGAGCATAACCCAAGCTTCATTTTCTTTTTTAATTTGAATCAAAAAGTTATTGTAATATTTTTACTTGTTTGTTGTTTAGCTTGAGCCATTGGTTTTAAATGGTTTTGAAATATGACACTTACTTTTTCAAGAAAGTGACTGAAAAGGGTTGTCTGTCTCTGCTTATAGTTACTCAATGGCTTCCAAATCAGTCTACTTCACAAGTAAAACAGTGTGGTATTTTCTCCTATTTGTCAGAATCATAACCTATGAGTTGAAATTTCAACCGTATTCTTCTGAAGTTACTCAATATTTCTCCAACTTGAATTGTCAGTTATATGCATATCAATTTCAAATACTGTTACGGATATAGAAAATCTGCTTATCTTTCCTAGACTACTTTGGAACAGAACTTAGCCTTTACTAAACAACCATACACTGGTCAAACAGGCTGCATCTGAACAGATGGTCCTGGAAAGAACTCCATTCCTGAGCAGCACTTCAGCTGCATTTTAGGGTGACCACCAGGTCTTCACCAGTAGGAAACTCAGGTGCCCAGGGAACAGCCGAGTGCCTGAGAGTCCCTTAGTAGGGAGTCAGGGAGCGGGGACTCCACAGAGCTCCACAGAGCACTTGCCAGGCAGCTGAGACACAGCCATAGGCTCCAGAATATTAATTTGCCTACCCAAATCCTGCTATTCCTTCCATCCCTGATGCTGTTCCTCAGCTTTCGCAGCTGAGCCACGCCCATCATAGCACAAGACTTCCAAAACATCAATCCTTTACTACAGCTTCACACATTTCTAAGCTACCCGTATTTTCTGCACGTTTTAGAATCAGTGACATAAAATAGCAGTCATTAAAAAAAAAATGCCTTAAGTTCCTTATTCAGAGAAGCCATGCTTTCGTACATGGAAGTAGTGCTTGTCTAAGAGTTTTGTAAGCTGTCCTTTAATTAAAAAAAAAAGGTAGAAAGGGAAATTACATAGAAACCACATTTTAATTAGATCAAATTCCTATTCAAAACCTTAACATTCAGAAAATAAAGTCTACTTTGCTATGTCATTGCTGCTAAAAATAGTTATTTTCTATCATTTTTCACAGAATGTGACACTCCTAGTCCTCCACACTGCCGACCCACGCTCCATACACTTTCTCACTGGCCACCTTCCTGACAAAGACAGGGAAGATGCAATGACAATACAACACACCTGCAAGCTTCTGCTTTCCCTTCTCTCAAGCCCCAAGGTGAGTAGATCCACTGTGACGACTAAGACACATCAGAACTACCACTCACTTTAGCTCTGCTACTGTTTCTCCCCGCTCAGCATGAACCTAAGGCTCTTGCTGGCCTCTCTGCCCTCAGGAAAGAAAACTGCCTAAGATACGGGTGTTGTCAACATCTGACCTTGTGACTTGGACCAGCCACAGACAAGGTTGGGTTTGCAGCACCTGACGTCCTAGCTCTTGACCCCTAGGTCTAAGTTGCCTGCCTAAGCTCCCTTTGTAGTTAAGGGAGGAAAATTGGTATGTTCAAGGCCTTCCATCTGTTCTATTTCAGACTTTTAGGATGAGAGGAAATCACGTCCTAAAAGTGTCAGCTTCTCACCACTGACTGCAAGAGAGTTCTAAACAACCAGTTCAAATGTGGACATGCATAATGTAGATACTGACTGCATGGGTCTGATTGACACAGCCAGATGAAAACATCTTGTTTATTCTTATAAAGGATGACTTGACTGTGGAGTCTAATGTAATTTAGTTACATTTATTTTGAACCCTAAATACATACCATTATAAAACATTCACCTGCAACCGTAAATCAAATGACTGTTTTCCATACAAGAAGAATTATAGGCGATGTGAAATTAAAAGAATTATAGGTAATATGAAATGAACTGCTTTTTATTTAAGACACTCACCTTATTTCCAGTGCCAAAGAAGAATTGATTTTCCAACCTTCTACACCATGCTGGAAGATTGAGGAGCCACCCTTTCGAATTATCTTATCAGAGCTATTGATCATTGATCTACTTAAACTCAGTTCACCATCTCTGCAATGCAATATAGAAAAGACACAATTACACCAAGGTTAACTGTAGTTATAAATAATTTAAGTCACAAGCACCAGTGATATTTCCTTTTATTCACAACAAAAAGAAGCCGTTATCTCTCTGTTTGCCAAAGCAAATAAACTGTACCTGTGAGAAATCTACGGGACACCTATATCCTATATCTAATACTTGATTATGCAAATTAAGAGCTTAAATATGTTTCTATTTGTAATGAAATAGATGGAATAAAAATCACAATAAACTTCAAATTGTGAACCTGGACCAAACTTCAGTATGCTTGTGAGGCAAATTCTGCACTTCAATGTTCCAAATTTCCAGTACTAAACTAAGAATTAAGTGATAACTTTCAAACCTTTGCCCAACAATTGCTCATGTTCTACAATAATGGCCTCGTAGATTCCCTTTGCATCCTATTGATACAAAAAGACTTTCATGCACGGAATTCTAGAGTTTAACACCATACAAACCACAAAATTTGCTCAAGAATTCCTCAAACTTTTGTATGCACGCATCCAAACAACCCTAGTTGTCTTATCCTCTTCATCAATCTTATCATACTCATAAATTTTGGTATGGCAACCTTAAAAAAAATAAAGAAACACAGTAAGCTGTGGGTGATGACCACTGAACATCTGATGAGGTATCATGTTACTTAAGTTGTTAGGTCTAAAAATCTGTTTTTATCTCCATGCTTCCCTTGTCTTCCATACTGCTTCTATTTAGGTGCCAGAGCAATGTTCAGCTATGTTCATACCTAGCTGTTAATGATAAATACATCAAAGTTGTTGGATATAGCTTTCTACCATGTAGAATGTCTTGTATCTTAGGAGCGCATGTTACAATAACATACAGAAATCTCTATATGTTAACTAAGTGCGCTCTGAAATACTGCCAACAACAATAACTTCACTTAGCTTTCTAACAGAACTTTTTGACCACCAGCCATTCAACCAACAAAATGGAAAACATGTGTGACTGTTAAGCTTTTTAGGGAATCGCTGACTCTTGTCTTCCCATGGCTCTAAGTTCTTAAAACAACTGCATCCCAGCCCCTAGTGAGAACTACACCAACATTACTGATATATATATATATATATTAAAAAGTATTAATACTTGGTAGACTATATGGTAGATTGAACTCAAACAAACCAATAACTAAGCTAAATTAAAAAAAAAACCACAGTAACATGTAGTCATTTGCAAAAAGTGCTGTGATTGCAAAAGCCCCTGTAACTAATAAACCAGTATTATACACTTCATCAAAAACAACCCAGCATTACTAGCAACACTCTCCCTCCCTCATCCCCTTTACGCCAACACGCTGCAGCACTGACATTGCACTGACTCATAGGTAAGACTGCCACCTACCGAAAAACCTACAGCTCTAAGCAATAGTGTAAGTACAAGATCTGTATGCAAATTATCCAAATCATGCTACCTTGAGGGCATGGGAGGATGCTGCAGAAGTCCCTAAATTCAATAACCAGAACGCAATTAATACTTTTTGCTACTTTAAAACGTTTTATTCCCTTAAAAAAGTCCATAATGTTTGCAAATATAATTATCACGTATATTTTCCTGCCTATATTTTCTAGATGCATAGAGTGTATGCATCTAAAGGAAAATTACCAAACAACATCCAGGTAAAATACTCAGTCTAAAAGTACTTCAGAGATGTCTCCAGTTTATGCTGGATGAAACGTTATCCAGTATAGACTTTAAGTTGACAAAACTTAGCAACAAAATATGTTGCCAACACCTAAAGCACTGTAGCATTTGAAATGTGGTTCATACATATTCACAAACTACATCTGCAGTAAGCTATATAGATTGTACAGTAAAACAATGTTAAATTATGTTCTCATAAGCTAAAAGAAGGCCTGAAGCACTTTGTGTTAAAGTTCTACTATGAACACAATGGTGTTCACTCACATGCTCTGCTCCCTTTTATTGGTATTATTTAATGTTCACTTAAAGTAATGTTAAATAAATTAACACATAAAAAGCTAAATTTACTCCAGAAAAATCTCGTTGTGTAAACAACTGTGAAATAAATTTGGGCTACCTTGTATCTTCTAGAATCACTGCAAATCTTCTTTGATGTAAATTATACAGCTTCCGTAGCGACAGCAACTTGTGGCTGACAGTGTCAACCTTCACTCTGAATTACTTTGCCTTGGTCACCAATCAGGCCAATAAAATATGAGTATCTCTTTTCCTCAAGACACTTCATTAAATATAAATAACCGTCTTCAAGCATATTCCACATCAGTAGAAGATAATGCTGTTTAAGAAACACTGCATTCCACATAATATGTGTGTTTCATTACATGCTTGACCTTTAAAGGGACACTACTGTTTAATTAAAGAAGGGCATGCTTTCGCAATTATTGTCCTAGCAAACTTTGCTATAAGAACACAGCTGACTTAGCGTTTATTACATACTTCAAAAATGCACATAGTCCATTTTGGAATGTCTGGGATTTACCTGCAGTGTCGCTAATAACCATAAATTGGGCCACCTCACGCATTCACAGTTCTGCATTACTGGTACTTCTGGAAGTAAAACATCCCATGGAAAACCAACTTTGCTTGCCTATGTCAAAAATCACCAAATGGCATGAGCCCTTCCTTCAGGAGAAAGGCAAGTGTAACATCATAGTGGCAGGAGATACTAGTGGTATACTTAGGATTTTTTTTTCCTGCTTCGTACAGTAACGGAGGGGAAGACAGGCTGGGAAAAGAAACTGTATTCCAATATCCTTAGCCAAAGTGAGTTGCACCATACTGCACAAGAAGTCTCACAGAAGCAGAGACATCACTAAATGACCTGGCAGAAGTACACTGCAGCTACACTTTAAAGTGTTGTTAAGGACATACACATTTATGACTAAACATACTTATTTTCTTTCCTTTAATATTAAATCATCAGTTCATTTTAGTACCTTTTAAATCCTGTCAAACAATGTATCATAAGCTGAAGGGGGCTTTTTTTATTTCAAATATATATGGATTCTACCTTGTGACTAATTTCTGAATCATTTTAGCAGCTACCTCTAGTCTGACAGGAAAAGGAGCAGATATTAAGACACATGGGTATCTTTAATGCTGATTCTCCCTCACACATTTGTTTTCACATGTATTTTTTTTCCCACTCCTACAATTTTAAACTTCTGTGCATCTCGGAAGTATGCAATACTACAGCACCGCGGCAGAAAGTGGGCTTAAACCCAGGAGGAACAAGAGGGAAAGTTAACAGCAAGTTGTGAAAATCTTTAATACCAAGGAAAGCAAACATCGCATCATTAACCACACACAAGCATAGGCGAGGCCAGCCTCTGCTCCCAGCAGGTGCCAGGACCACTGCTACCCAGTTGTGCCCAGCTGTACCCAGCTGCCTGCACTCCACTCCCACAACGACCTGCCTGGATAAGGGCAAGGGAAGAGGGATGCATTTTCTGCCTTTAACTTTGGGGACTGCAGGGGTGAAGAGGGGACCAAGCAGATCGTAAATTGCCCCAGCGTCCTCCAGGGTCCTACCAGAACTTAGAACCTCCTTATGCCTCCTCCTCAAATTAAGGCAAGGGCTTATAGCAAAGGATGAAAATCTGCTGTGAATGCATCTACCCCCTGCCCCCGCCTCCAGGCGATTTGCACAAGCAAAGAGAAAGTGTGAGCCCCTTCCCTGCCTTTGCTGATTTCACTAAGCGAACCCGGAATTTACACATCCCTCCTGTGGGGGGAAAAAAAAAAAAAAATTATACCCCCCCAAGGAGAAACAGGCTTGGCTGAAAACCCAACCCCAGAATTTACACATCCCTCCTGTGGGGGGAAAAAAAAAAAAAATTATACCCCCCCAAGGAGAAACAGGCTTGGCTGAAAACCCAACATCTTCACAGGTAAGCTGCAGGTTGGGAGAAGATTGAGGAATACAGGCACACACGTACACAAACACAATGCGCGACAAAGAGAAAGCTGAGGTGCAAGACAGAAAAATGGCAAGGCACTTTTCGCCCTTTATTTTCAACGGAAAACGGGCAGGAGAGGGAAAATACCTAACACAGGGTCGCAGCGAGGGACCAGAGTTTCCTGCGGGGGACCCTCGGGAGCTATGGGGGATTGTCCCGTACACTCTCAGAGCGAGCATCCCCCAAGGAGCACCGAAGTTAAAACTTCAAGGAGGGAGGCAGGGGCCACCCAGAGCTGCCAGCGGCCGCGCACACCGGCAGGGTCGACCCTGAGGAGCTCCCAAAGCAGGAAAGGCGCTCCGGCGGCCCCCGCCACCCCCTCCGGCTACCCCCCCCCTCCG